>NC_138773.1:143860504-144045504 GCF_965119305.1 Pelophylax lessonae | reverse complement strand
CCGGGTCCGCTACCTCGCTCCCGGTCTCCTTTGACAGTGAGGATAACATTTCTACCTCCGCTGCTGCGCAAGATAAGACTGCTGGTGGACGCACTAGTTGTTTCTGTGTGTGAGACCCTGAAAATGGGAGGACGCAGGTTACATTTGGCACTCGCAAGCCATCCAGAGCGGCAAAGGTTTTTTCCTTCACGCGTATTTTGACAACATGTTCAAAAAAGAATGTTACCGCCAAAAGCGTTCCCCTGGGATGCCTAAGCGGATTGCTAGACTTAACCTTTTTGAGGAGCCCCTTATAAAGAAGTGGACTGTGCCACCTACGGTGGAACCTCCGGTCTCAAGACTAAATAAGGCTACCATTATCCCAGTGGAGGATTCCCTGTCCTTTAAGGATCCGGTGGATAGGAAGACTGAGGCTTTGGCCCACAGTATGTACTCCCTGGCGGGGTCTGCACTTGCACTGAGACCGGTGTTCACTATTGCCCTTGTCATGCACATGTTGACTGAATGGGCTAAGTTACTACGCCGTGACCTGGAGGGGTTACAGGTTTCCTCTGACTTCGAGCAGCTGTTGGACCAGCTGGTGCAGGGGCTGCAATTTGTTTGTGATGCCGAGCTGGACACTGCACCCATATTGGGCCAGTTTTGGCAGTGGTCCTTCGGTGTACACTTTGGCTGAAGTGCTGGTCTGCGGATCGAACTTAAAAGAAGGCCTTGACCGATCTACCTTTTCAAAGAGCTGGCCCGTTTTGAGCTACCCTGGATGACATTAAGGGTCTCACAGGGGGGGAAGAGTAACTCTCCACAAGTTACCAAGGGTAAGGTCCCTCGTCGCAGATGGGGTCCCTCCTTCTCCGCACACAAAGTTTTTTTCGTTCCTCAGGGTCAGTCAATAAGGTGAGGCCCTTCAAGACTCCCTCGGGCGAGTCCAGGCGACCCTGGTCTGGCGAACAAAAGTCCGGTTTCTCCCGACCTGCAGACAAGACCCCTCGGCCTGAGGTTGCGCCCTAACCCGTATCTGGGGTGGGGGGGTGTCTTTGCCGGTTCCCGGCCCTGTGGCTAATCCGGATATCACACAAATGGGTTCAAGAGGTCATATGGTCCGGTTACAAGATCGAGTTTCGATCAGTCCTTCCGGTAAGGTTTTTCCTTTCCAATGTGCGACTGTCCCCGGATCGCTTGCTGGCACTCTATGGGGCAGTTCAGGGCCTGGTGCAACAGGGGTAATAGTTCCAGTTCCGTATGTGGAACATTTTCAGGGCTTTTATTCAAAACTGTTCACGGAAGGAAGACAAGGTGTGTCCAATCCTGGACCTGAAAGCACTAAATTGCTTAGTGCGAGTTCAGGCCTCCATAGACCTCAAAGATGCCTACCTTCACATCTTCATGCAGGACACCAACGGTTTCTCCATTTTGCCGTAGGAGAGGATAACTCAGTGTTTGGCGTTGCCCTTTGGTCTCGCCTCTGCTGCTTGGGTCTTCACAAGGTGTTGGCCCCAATCCTGACGCTGTTGCGGAAGTGAGGGATATCGGTTCTGGGTTACCTGGACGATCTGCTTCTCCGTGCAGAATCTCTTACAGTGCTGGAAACAAATTTGGCAATTACCATGAGAACTCTGGAGGAGTTTGGGTGGATTCTGAACCTTCAGAAGTAGTCTTTGGTCCCTTCCATGAGACTGGATTACCTGGGCCTGACTTTGGACTCATCCTCAGCCAGGGTGCTTTTTCCTCAGGCAAAACTCCAAGAACTCCAGCCTGCAGTTCAGCTGTTGCTGACCAGCAAATGGTTGTCCCTTCGGACCTACATGAGAGTTCTGGGACTGATTGTGTCGTCCTTCCAGGCGGTCCCCTTTGCTCAATTTCACTCGAGGATCCTCCAGAAGGAAATCATTCTCAATTGCAACAAGAATCCAAATTCCCTGGACATTCAGATCCAGCTGAGCCAGGCAGCCAAAGAGTCCCTGATCTGGTGGCTTTGGTCCTCGAAACTCAAGCAAGGGAAATCCTTCCTCCCTATATATTGGACAATTGTCACCACGGATGTAAGTCTGTCCGGATGGGGAGGAGTTCTCAGCAGGTTGTCTGATCAAGGAGTCTGGTCCCTGGAGGAATCCAGGTTACTGATTAATGTTCTGGAGCTGAGAGTGATCCTGCTTTGCCTAGTCCACTGGACCGAGTACCTGCAGGGTTGTCCAGTGCACATTTAATCGGACAATGCCACGGCCGCGGCTTATGTCTATCACCAAGGAGGCATCAAAAGTGACCTTGCGGCCTTGGAAGTGGCAGGCATCCTTCGTTGGTGGAGCGATTTGTTCCTGCTCCCTCGACTTTTCACATTCCTGAAGTGGAAAATTGGCAGGCGGATTACCTCAGTAGACAAGCTCTGGATGCAGGGGAATGGTCCCTTCATCCGGCGGTGTTACAGCAGTTGTGCCTTCGTTGGGGCACTCCATATGTAGATCTTTTGGCATCTCGGGTCAACAGAAAAGTACAGAGGTTTGTGGCCCGCTCCCGGGACTCTCTGGCGGACGCCGCAGATGCACTGATGGCCCGTGGGGTCAGTATCAGCTGATGTATGCCTTTCCTCCTCCTCCAGTTGCTGCCAAGACTTCTTCGCAGGATCAAGGCAGAAGCGATTCATTCTTTTGGCTCCTGACTGGCCTTGCTGGGCTTGGTACGCCGACCTGGTCAGACTAGAGCAGACGCTCCTTGGAGATTTCCTCTCAGGGAGGATCTACTGTCGCTGGCTTTGATGGCTTGGATGTTGAAAGCCAAGTGCTGAAGGACAGGGGTTTGTCTGCTTCAGTGTTACCCACTCTGCTTAAAGCTAGGAAAGCGACTTCTAGGAAGATTTATCATCGTACGTGGAAGTCGTATATTTCGTGGTGTGAGTCTCTTGGGGCTCCCTCACGCTTTTACTCGGATCTTGGATTTCCTTCCACGGGGAGTTGATCAAAAGCTGGCCTTGAGTACTATCAAGGGTCAGGTCTTGGCCTTGGCAGTTTTCTTCCAAAGGCCTTTGACTACCCATTCCCTGGTGCGTAACTTCATCCAGGGGGGGCGACACTTGGTACCCCTGGTGCAACTTCTATTGTCACCTTGGGACCTTAATTTGGTGCTGTCGGTTCTCCAGAAACCTCCCTTCGAAATTATTAGAGAGATTCCCCTGCTTACCTTATCCCAGAAGGTGGCCTTTTTTGTGGCTATTACTTCTGCACGCAGGGTGTCTAAACTGGCGGCGTTGTCCTGTCGTCCTTCCTACCTGGTGGTTCACAGGGATAAAGTGGTACTTCGTCCGGATCCGTCCTCCTTCCGAAGTTAGTTTCCACTTAAATGAGGACATTGTGTTACCCTTTTTGTGTCCTAAGCCAAAATGCCTAAGGAGTTTGCACTGCATACTCTGGATGTGGTTCGGGCAATCAGGGTGTACTGGGCGACTACTGAGTCTTTTCAAAAGTCAGATTCGCTCTTTGTTCTCACGGATGGTCCAAAGAAAGGACTGCCTACGTCTGCTGCAACTATTTCCAGATGGATCAGACAGACAGTTGTGCAGGCTTATTCAATTAAGGGTCAGGTTCCACCTTTCCCTGTTAAGGCGCATTCTACTCGGGCGCTTAGTGCTTCCTGGGCTTTTCGCCATCTGGCATCTGTGCTTCAGGTTTGCAAGGCGGCTACCTTGTCGTCTGTTCACACCTTTACCAAATTTTATAAGGTGGGTGTGCTGGCATCTGCGGATGACTCTTTTGGCCGCAAAGTTTTGCAGGCTGCTATTTAGGGGGCTTTTTGGCCTTCCTTGAGGGTGTTTACTGTTTGTTTCAGGTGGACCTCATCTTGTTGTTTTCATGAGTTCTATGTTGCCTGGTTGGCTATGTTTAGCCTTGGGGACTTTTTTTTTTTTTTCTACTGTTCCCACCCCTCATTTTATGGCACTGCTTTGTGATGTCCCTACTGACATGCTTCAGGGACTGCGTCCGTCAATGAACGATAGAGAAAACTGGATTTTTGACTTACCGTAAAATCCTTTGCCTGCCAGTACCCCTCAGTTCTTCTAGCACTCTATGTATGGACTCTGATAAGGAAATAAGTTCCTCCGTGCCAGAACTGTATCATGAGTATCTGTACGTCTTCATTAAACAGGGGGCTGAGACCCTACCCCCTCACCGCCCCTATGATTGCCCGATCGAGCTGCTCCCAGGGGCCGAAATTCCTTTTGGACGCATTTTTCCTTTTTCAGAACGTGAATTAGGGCACCCTAAAGGCTATGTGGCAGAGAATCTAAAGAGGGGATTCATCCGACCTTCTACCTCAGCAGGAGCCGGAATCTTCTTTGTGGAGAAGGACCATTCGCTTTGGCCCTGTGTGGCCTATCGAGAAATAAACAAAATCACGGTTAAGAACCGATACCCCCTGCCATTGATTCCCGAACTCTTTCAGAGACTACCTGGACATTTTTGTAATCGTGTACTTAGACGATATCCTGGTTTTCTCTACTTCCCTGGTCCAGCATCGAGAACATGTTAAGAAAATACTCCACGGACTCCGGCAGCACAGACTCTATGCTAAACCAGAAAAGTGCGAATTCGAACAGCAGAGTATCCAGTTCCTTGGTCTGGTGATTTCCTCAGAAGGGTTTAAGATGGATCCACAGAAGGTCTCCGCCATTCTGGACTGGCCAGCACCTGTGGATAAGAAGGGGGTGCAGCGTTTTGTGGGGTTTACAAATTTTTATAGAAGATTTATCAAGGGGTTCTCCTCCATCATCTCCCCTATTACCCTGCTCACCAAACAGAGTACCCGATTTCACTGGACTCCCAAGGCTCAGGCCGCCTTCACAACCCTAAAAGAACGGTTTACTACTGCTCCTATTTTGAGTCACCCGGATCCTACCCTGCCCTACCTACTCGAAGTCGATGCTTCTGAAAATGCGGTAGGAGCAGTTATCTCCCAACGCCAGGGTATCAAGGACTTGGTCCACCCTGTAGCCTTCTTCTCCCGTAAACTCTCGCCTGTGGAGAGAAATTATGATGTGGTAGATCAGGAACTCCTTGCTATCAAGACCGCTCTGGAGGAGTGGAGATACCTGTTGGAAGGAGCAGCACATCCTATCCTCATATACACCGACCATAAGAACCTGGAATATTTAAGAACAGCCAAACGCTTGAGACCTCGCCAAGCACGATGGGGAACTTTTTTTTTTTTCTAGGTTCTTATTTCACATCACGTACCAGCCGGGTTCAAAAAATATAAAACCAGACGCTCTCTCCCGGATGTACGACAGCCCAAAGGAAACTCCCGTACCAGACACCAATTCAACCGAAGGTAATTTCCTGTTGTTGCAGGCTGATCTTTTTCCTTTCTGAGACAAGCCACGGTAGATGTTCCCCGGCCTCCTGGAATTACGCTGATACCCAGGAATGGGTTACTATGGAAAGGAGACCAAATTTTCGTTCCGGAAAGTGCCGTGTAACCATGCTGGGACTCTGTCATGACCATCCGCTGGCAGGCCGTTTTGGGATTCATAAAACCCTTGACCTTATTTAGCGAATGTTCTGGTGGCCCGTCTTAGAGAAGAGTTGCAAGCAGTACATTGCCTCTTGTGCCATCTGCACCCGAAGCAAGACTGCTCGAAACAAAGCATGGGGCTTGCTCAGACCACTACCGGTTCCTGACGGACCATGGAAGATGATTGCAATGGACTTTATTGTGGAACTTCCTCCGTCAGATGGGTGCTCTGCCATTTTTGTAGTAGTGGACCGTTTGTCAAAGATGGCCCATTTCGTGCCACTGAGGAGCACACCTTCCACTCTGGAGACTGCACAGGTCTTTATCAAAGAAATAGTAAGGCTCCACGGGGTCCCAACAGACATTGTGTCGGATAGGGGGATTCAGTTTACCTCTCACTTCTGGAGAGCACTATGTGAGTCTTTAAAGATCAAATTGTCAATGTCCTCTGCTTACCATCCCCAGACTAACGGGCAAACTGAGAGGACCAACCAGACACTCGAGCAATACAGTGGGTACGGAAAGTATTCAGACCCCCTTAAATTTTTCACTCTTTGTTATATTGCAGCCATTTGCTAAAATCATTTAAGTTCATTCTTCTTCCTCATGAATGTACACATAGCACCCCAAACTGACAGAAAAACACAGAATTGTTGACATTGTTGCAGATTTATTAAAAAAGAAAAACTGAAATATCACATGGTCCTAAGTATTCATACCCTTTGCTCAGTATTTAGTAGAAGCCCTCTTTTGATCTAATACAGCCAGGAGTCTTTTTGGGAAAGATGCAACAAGTCTTTCACACCTGGATTTGGGGATCCTCTGCCATTCCTCCTTGCAGATCCTCTCCAGTTCTGTCAGGTTGGATGGTAAACGTTGGTGGACAGCCATTTTTAGGTCTCTCCAGAGATGCTCAATTGGGTTTAAGTCAGGGCTCTGGCTGGGCCATTCAAGAACAGTCACGGAGTTGTTGTGAAGCCACTCCTTCGCTATTTTAGCTGTGTGCTTAGGGTCATTGTCTTGTTGGAAGGTAAACCTTCGGCCCAGTCTGAGGTCCAGAGCACTCTGGAGAAGGTTTTTGTCCAGGATATCCCTGTACTTGGCCGCATTCATCTTTCCCTCGATTGCAAACAGTCGTCCTGTCCCTGCAGCTGAAAAACACCCCAACAGCATGATGCTGCCACCACCATGCTTCACTGTTGGGACTGTATTGGACAGGTGATGAGCAGTGCCTGGTTTTCTCCACACATACCGCTTAGAATTAAGGCCAAAAAGTTCTATTTTGGTCTCATCAGACCAGAGAATCTTATTTCTCACCATCTTGGAGTCCTTCAGGTGTTTTTTAGCAAACTCCATGCGGGCTTTCATGTGTCTTACACTGAGGAGAGGCTTCCGTCGGGCCACTCTGCCATAAAGCCCCGACTGGTGGAGGGCTGCAGTGATGGTTGACTTTCTACAACTTTCTCCCATCTCCTGACTGCATCTCTGGAGCTCAGCCACAGTGATCTTTGGGTTCTTCTTTACCTCTCTCACCAAGGCTCTTCTCCCCCGATAGCTCAGTTTGGCCGGACGGCCAGCTCTAGTCGTCCCAAACGTCTTCCATTTGAGGATTATGGAGGCCACTGTGCTCTTAGGAACCTTAAGTGCAGCAGAAATCTTTTTGTAACCTTGGCCAGATCTGTGCCTTGCCACAATTCTGTCTCTGAGCTCTTCAGGCAGTTCCTTTGACCTCATGATTCTCATTTGCTCTGACATGCATTGTGATCTGGAAGGTCTTGTATAGACAGGTGTGTGGCTTTCCTAATCAAGTCCAATCAGTATAATCAAACACAGCTGGACTCAAATGAAGGTGTAGAACCATCTCAAGGATGATCAGAAGAAATGGAAAGCACCTGAGTTAAATATATGAGTGTCACAGCAAAGGGTCTGAATACTTAGGACCATGTGATATTTCAGTTTTTCTTTTTTAATAAATGTGCAACAATGTCAACAATTCTGTGTTTTTCTGTCAGTATGGGGTGCTATGTGTACATTCATGAGGAAGAAGAATGAACTTAAATGATTTTAGCAAATGGCTGCAATATAACAAAGAGTGAAAAATTTAAGGGGGTCTGAATACTTTCCGTACCCACTGTATATCCGATGCGTTACCACCTTTGTCCAGGATGATTGGGTCTCATTGCTACCCTTGGCGGAATTTGCATACAACAATGCCAAGCATTCGGCTACAGGTCAGTCCCTGTTTTATGTCAACTACGGGTTTCACACATCCTTCCTACCCTGCCTTGTTCCTGAATCCGCAGTACCAGCAGCCCGGGATATCGTGGATTTTCTCAAACGTAACCGCAAACCTTTACAAGACGCTATGACCAAGGCTCAGAACTCCTATAAGGAGACTTTTGATAGGAAAAGAGGGGAGCTAGTTCTACAACCAGGCAACCAAGTATGGCTGTCTACAACAAATCTTCGATTGGCTTGCCCTTCTAAGAAATTGGCACCCAGATTTATAGGTCCATTTCCGGTGAAGAAGAAATTAAATGAGATGTCGTACGAACTTGCCCTACCCGACTCACTCAAAATACATCTGGTTTTTCATGTATCGTTGTTGAAACCCGCAGTACCCGATCCTTTTCCAGATAGAAGCTCGGGACTGCCTGCACCTGTAATTATCAATGTTGACGAAGAATTTGAGGTATAGGCCATTGTAAACTGCAGAAGAAGGAGGAATCAGCTGCAATACCTGCTCAAATGGAAAGGCTACGGCCCCAAAGAGAATTCCTGGGAACCTGAGCGCGAAGTTCATGCCCAAAAGCTAATCCGTAATTTCTTTTGCAGCCATCCTCAGAAAAGGAATCTTTTGGGCACCTGGAGGTTGCCCATAAGGAGGGAGCAATGTCAGGGATTCGCTATAATGCGCAGGCGCACTGGTGCCACAAACCGGCAAACGCCTATGCGCGTACGCAGAGGCGCATTGAATAGTTCGAGGCTACCATGGAAGAGTTTGGGGCTACCATGGAAGAGTTTGAGGCTACCATGGAACATTCCGAGGCTACCATGGAATACTTTGAGGCTACCTATCATAATTTGCGCCAAACGTCCTATTTAAGGGGAGTGGTCACACTGAATCCTTGTTGTGTGATCTTCAGCTCTCCTGTACCTGAATTACCTGCTGTTCCTGATCATCTGACCCGACTTGCCTTCGACCTTGATTACCTGCTGCCTGCCCTGACCTCGGCTTGTCTTGACTACTCTTCTGCCTCACCCTGATCTGCTTATTCGCTACCGGCTATTGGACTTGGACCTGCTCTTGGCCTGGCTGAGGAATCCGGAGGACCGCGACATGGTGTTGGCATGCAGCCAAATCCATCCCCACCATCAGGGGCCCTGGTGAATACTGGCTAGCACTTAGACTCCGCGCCTCTGGTGAACCTGTGTCCTGCTAAGATATCCTGTCAACATCCCTGTCCTGGGATCGCACATAGTTCCAGGCTCTTCATTCGGTGAGACATTCCTCTACACGTCAGGCTCTACCACGACATCCCTGACACTGCTTTGATACAAAACTTACATCCTGCGAGAGAGGGTGTACCCTCTGGGACTGCCTATAGGTGTAGCCAGAACTTTTTTTCTGTCTAGTGTCCTACTCCTGTAGGGGGCAGTATAACCCTACTGATATGCATCAGGAACTGCGTCCGTCAATGAACTTAAGAGAAAATTATTTTATGTTAAGTCAAAAATCCATTTTTTTTTTGTTCTCCAAAATTTTCGATCTTGGTTTTGGAAAACCTAAAAAAAAACTGTGGTGATTAAATACTACCAAAAGAAAGCTTTATTTGTGTGGGAAAAATGAATTTTGTTTGGGTACATTGTTGTATAACCGTGCAATTGTCTTTTAAAGTGTGACAGCGCTGAAAGATGAAAATTTGGCTGGGCAGGAACAGGGTGAAAGTACCCAGTAGGCAAGTGGTTAAGGGACAGGTTTGTTAAGCCTTGTCTTTGGCTGGCTTGCTGTACTGTAACTCCTCTTACAAAGCCAGGAACAGGTGAGACGCTTGAAGCCACAAAACAAAAACCAAGTACTGCACTGGCTGGAGCTTAGAAGGCAGGGACCTGCTGTTGTGGTTAGAGACCAAGTGGGACATGGCAGAGTGAATGATGTGGGTGAATGATGTGGGAGAATCCAAAAGTAAATGGTACGGGACAGTCGCACATAATCTGGGACTTTTGAGAAGTTTGCTTTAAATGTATTTCCTGACTAATCAGGGGTAGCAAAAGCTGGAGGGGTTTTCAGACAGTTTGAGGTCACAGCTGTGCCTTCTGCTAGCCTTGATATTATATATTTTTTTTTTTACAAACAAGGTTCCTCTATATTGGAATAACAATACAGCATACAATATAAGTGTAGCCAGTGCACAACATCTTAGAAGAGGGGGAAACGGATGTGTAGGGAGAGAATAGTAATCATTCAGGGGGAAATACATTGTGAAAACAACTGAAACGGAAATTATAACACACAGAATACTAAGCAGTACATAGAAACAGCCGTACAAAAAATGTAATGATCCTAACTGTCCAGCCAGGGTTGCCAAATTTTCTCATATTTTTGGGGGCAATTTCTATTAATATAGGTGAGTTTATACCTCGGGAGGTCCTGGTGGGGGGGAGGGAGAAATCCAGCAAAGGACAATTTCATTCTCAGCATAATAAAGCTTCAGAGAGATCAATAAACGAGAATACTTATAATGTCTAACCTTATCAGAGATACCTTATCAGAGATGCCCAAGAGCGCCAGCTCCGGGGCGCAAGTGACCGAGAGGTGTAAACGGGTGTTCAGGATGTCGAGCACCGCGCCCCAAAACTCAGCCACCTGTGGGCATGTCCAGAACATGTGGAAGTATGAGCCCTCCTCGGTGAGACATTTGGGGCATGCGGCCGGTCTTGCAAGATACATTCTGTGCAGCCTCTGCAGAGTAAAATAAACCCTATGGAGGAACTTTGTTTGAATGAGTTTGTCCCTAGAAGCAATCACCGGTCTGGAGCCAGCCCCCAAGCAGTCCTCCCAGTCATCCCTATCAAATCCAGGTATGTGCATGGACCACCGTTGCCAAAGATGCTCTAATGCAGGTGAATCCATTGTCAACAGGGTAGCATAGAGGGCTGAGAGTGGCTTAGGAAGGTCAGCCTGCGCCAACACATCCTCCAGGCGGTCGGTCTGCAGAACAGGGGTGACCGGGAACTGAGCTCTAATCGCATGGCGCAGCTGCAGGTAACGGAAACCTATCCAGCGGGGCAAGGCAAATGATAGCCTTGATATTTTTAAATTCAGTTTGTGGCCAAAAAAATGCAGGTTGTCTTGATACTTGCAGGTCTGCGATGCGTCATGGGAGGGAGCGGCGCATAGTCAGCTCAGTTCAGGACTTCTGATTTTTAACATGCTTTTCTTTCTGTTGTATTTCATATGTTGTATTACACAACTGCCCTTAGAATTATCTCTCTTGTGTTGCTTAGGATACTAGTGGAAAGAAGTGTGAGAAGGAAGAATACTTGGGAAGTGACTTCGAACCATGGTCAAGCAAACGTGGAGAAATTTTGGCTCGATACACAACATCTGAAAAACTTTCCATTGTGAGTGTATCATGCTGTTGCATTGCAAATTCAGTTATTAATTTTGAACAGTGTTCTGCATTTAATACATTTCTCTGGCAGGAAAATGTTCTTTCGTTCATATCTTTCATAGCTCTATATCTTCTTGGACAATTGGGTTATGCTGCTTTCCATAGGAGTGACACTAGGCAGAAAAAAATCGACTATGCCCCTAGGGCAATCCTATGGGGTATTCTCCCACTTCCTACTATAGGACTTCAGTTTTTTTCTGCCTCGTCAGGAGTAAGGACCTAGTTCCTTGCTGGGATCTTTTTGATCCTGGCATTTTTTCCTTTTAAAACTGAATCTTTTTTCTTTTATTTTTTGAAGTCTGTTCCAGTGAGAACTACAATCAACTGCTGGACTTGGCGACGCACTGGATATCCTAGATCCTTACTCCAGAACGCATGGTTGGGATACCTAAGCGTTTGCTAGGAGATATCCTTTTGAAGAGTCTCTTTTTATGGAAACTGGCAGTTCCGCCGATGGTGGATTCTGAGGTTTCCAGGGTAAATAAAGCCACGCTACTGCCGGCGGAGGACTCTGTCCTTTAAACACCCGGTGGACAAGAGAACGGAGTCTCTGGTCCGATACCTTTTTACCATGGCCTGTTCAATTTTGAGGCCAGTGTTCGCCTCAACCTTGGTCTCCCAGCCCTTAACGGAATGGGCAACGATTCTGTGCCAGGATTTGGAAAGGGGGTCAGCATCCTTCTGAGCTGACAGGGCTGGGGGATCATTTGGTACAGGGGTTACAGTATATCTGTGATGCCTCTCTGGATGAGGCCCCTTTAGCCTGCAGAGTGTCTGTGACAGCTGTGACTTTTCGCCGTATGATTTTGCTAAAATGCTGGTCTGCGGACCAGGCTTCCAAATGGGTGCTGACCAATCTCCTCTTTGTTCGGAGCTTCTATGGAAGAGATCATTAAAGGTCTTACGGGAGGTAAGAGTAATCTGCTTCCACAGGTCACCAAGAGCAAAGAACCTCGTCGCAAGCGTGGTCCTTTCTTCTCGGCTCACAAACGGCCCTTTCGTCCTGCGGGATTGCAGGGCAAGGGATCAAAATCCGCCCGTAACTTCACGGGAGGTTCTAAGAGACCCTGGTCTGGTAAGTCAAAAGCGGGTTCCGCACGTCCACCTCTGCTTGAAGGGGCGCCCTCGCCTGTACCTGGGGTGGGGGGACATCTTCGCTTCTTTCCATACCCGTGGACCTCTTTCATTCAAGACAAATCGGTCCACAAGTTGATTCGGTCCAGTTAAAAGATCAAGTTTTGGTCCTTTCCTCTGGTCTCCTTCCAACTTGCGTCTGTCCCCGGATCATCTGCATGGCCTTCTCAGGATCTACTATCGCAATGAGTCACAGTGCTAGTTCCAGAATCGGAACGTTTTCAGGGGTTTTATTCAAACCTATTTACTGTCCCCAGGAAGGAAGGCAAGGTCTGTCCAATCTTAGATCTCAAGGCCCTGAACCGATTTGTGTGGGTTCAGAAATTTCAGATGGAGTTCATTCGCACGGTAGTGACATCCCTTCATTAAGGGGATTTCCTGGCCTATTATCAAGGTCAAGGACGCTTACCTTCATATCCCAATATACAGTCAGGTCCATAAATAATGGGACATTGACACAATTCTAATCTTTTTGGCTCTATACACCACCACGATGGATTTGAAATGAAACAAGTAAGATGTGCTTTAACTGCAGACTTTCAGCTTTAATTTGAGGGTTTTTACATCCAAATCAGGGGAAAGGTGTAGGAATTACAACAGTTTGTATATGTGCCTCCCACTTTTTAAGGGACCAAAAGTAATGGGACAATTGGCTGCTCAGCTGTTCCATGGTCAGGTGTGTGTTATTCCCTCATTATCCCATTTACAAGGAGCAGATAAAAGGTCTAGAGTTCATTTCTTTTTTCCAAATATCAACTTTTTATTTAGGAATTTGCAAAAATATATATAACTTTTCCAATATCCCATACTTTTCCATCTTAATGTATAATATATAATATAACATCTTATTTTGCTATTACCTTAAATTCCCTTTTTTTTCCTTTTTCCCTTCCCTCCCTCCCACCCCAAAAAGATAAAAAAAAAAGGATTATTTATAATCTTGCGAACAGAGATGGAGTTATTCCTTTATTTTGTTTTACAGATATTGTTTCCCTTCTTCAGAACTTATGAAGTCATTCCATGGTTTCCAGATTTTCTTATATTTTTCTTGCCTATTTTGTGTCGTGGCAATTAATTCTTCTAATTTCCTGTTGTCTTCTATCCTATTTATCCAATTAGTTACCGAAGGGGGTTGTGTTTTTTTCCAACAGCCCGGAATACCTGCCTTGGCCGCATTTATCAGGTGTGAAATCAACTATCTTTCATATTTAATTGCTGGTATGTCCGATATATTTAGCAAGAAAAAGGTCGGGCTCTCTTCTATTTCATACAGTGGGTACGGAAAGTATTCAGACCCCCTTAAATTTTTCACTCTTTGTTATATTCCAGCCATTTGCTAAAATCATTTAAGTTCATTCTTCTTCCTCATGAATGTACACATAGCACCCCATACTGACAGAAAAACACAGAATTGTTGACATTGTTGCAGATTTATTAAAAAATAAAAACTGAAATATCACATGGTCCTAAGTATTCAGACCCTTTGCTCAGTATTTAGTAGAAGCCCCCTTTTGATCTAATACAGCCAGGAGTCTTTTTGGGAAAGATGCAACAAGTCTTTCACACCTGGATTTGGGGATCCTCTGCCATTCCTCCTTGCAGATCCTCTCCAGTTCTGTCAGGTTGGATGGTAAACGTTGGTGGACAGCCATTTTTAGGTCTCTCCAGAGATGCTCAATTGGGTTTAAGTCAGGGCTCTGGCTGGGCCATTCAAGAACAGTCACGGAGTTGTTGTGAAGCCACTCCTTCGTTATTTTAGCTGTGTGCTTAGGGTCATTGTCTTGTTGGAAGGTAAACCTTCGGCCCAGTCTGAGGTCCAGAGCACTCTGGAGAAGGTTTTTGTCCAGGATATCCCTGTACTTGGCCGCATTCATCTTTCCCTCGATTGCAACCAGTCATCCTGTCCCTGCAGCTGAAAAACACCCCCACAGCATGATGCTGCCACCACCATGCTTCACTGTTGGGACTGTATTGGACAGGTGATGAGCAGTGCCTGGTTTTCTCCACACATACCGCTTAGAATTAAGGCCAAAAAGTTCTATTTTGGTCTCATCAGACCAGAGAATCTTATTTCTCACTATGGAGTCCTTCAGGTGTTTTTTAGCAAACTCCATGCGGGCTTTCATGTGTCTTACACTGAGGAGAGGCTTCCGTCAGGCCACTATGCCCTAAAGCCCCAACTGCTGGAGGGCTGCAGTGATGGTTGACTTTCTACAACTTTCTCCCATCTCCTGACTACATCTCTGGAGCTCAGCCACAGTGATCTTTGGGTTCTTCTTTACCTCTCTCACCAAGGCTCTTCTCCCCCGATAGCTCAGTTTGGCCGGACGGCCAGCTCTAGGAAGGGTTCTGGTCGTCCCAAACGTCTTCCATTTGAGGATTATGGAGGCCACTGTGCTCTTAGGAACCTTAAGTGCAGCAGAAATCTTTTTGTAACCTTGGCCAGATCTGTGCCTTGCCACAATTCTGTCTCTGAGCTCTTCAGGCAGTTCCTTTGACCTCATGATTCTCATTTGCTCTGACATGCATTGTGATCTGGAAGGTCTTATATAGACAGGTGTGTGGCTTTCCTAATCAAGTCCAATCAGTATAATCAAACACAGCTGGACTCAAATGAAGATGTAGAACCATCTCAAGGATGATCAGAAGAAATGGAAAGCACCTGAGTTAAATATATGAGTGTCACAGCAAAGGGTCTGAATACTTAGGACCATGTGATATTTCAGTTTTTCTTTTTTAATAAATGTGCAACAATGTCAACAATTCTGTGTTTTTCTGTCAGTATGGGGTGCTATGTGTACATTCATGAGGAAGAAGAATGAACCTAAATGATTTTAGCAAATGGCTGCAATATAACAAAGAGTGAAAAATTTAAGGGGGTCTGAATACTTTCCGTACCCACTGTATTCTACCACTTTCTGAACTATAGATTTCACTCCTGCCCAATATGTTTTTATCTTAGAACAGGTCCAGAAGATATGATACAATGTGCCCACTTCTTTTCCGCACCTCCAACATTGATTAGATTGGTTTGGGTACCACTTTTGTAATTTTTTGGGCGTGATGTACCACCTTGTTATAAGCTTATAGTTCATCTCTTGTGTTCTGGTGCATCTAACTGGGCCAAAGGTAAACCTCAATATCCTCTGGATCTGTTCCCTTGTCAAAGTACAATTCAAATCTGCTTCCCACTTTCTCACCCAAGGCAGTTCCGGTTGGTCCTCTGGGTTTGTCAATAGACCGTATGCGATCGATGGAGTACGTAGTAGGGTCCCTGGCTTTACGCAAGCCTGTTCAAATCTCGTTAGTACTCTATCGAAATCTTCTGGTTTCGGTATGGATACCAGATAATGGTGTAATTGAATTGCTTGCCAAAATGGCATATTATATGGTCCTTCCTCATCCATCAATTTGTTAACTGAGGGCCACTTTTTTTGTATTAGGAATGATGAAACCTGTTCCTGTTCTTTTTCCTTTAATATTGTGAACTGTCTATTGTCCAGTCCCGGGGGAAACGGAGGATTGCCTAGCATTGGCAATAAGGGGGATCTGTCCGTTGTCAGTTTAGGGTATATGTTTGGTCTTGTACAAATACGTAGTGTATTTCCTATTATTAAGTGGTGTTTTAAGTTTTTGGGCAAATCTTGGTAGCACCATATAGCTCTTTTCAAATTTACCTCTGTGCTTGTTCCAGTTCTACCCACAATTTAGACTCCGAGTGGTGCCACCAGTCCAAGATCCTACTTACATGTGTAGCCTGGTAATATGCTCGTATATCTGGGAATGCTAAGTCCCCCTTTTTTTTTTGGTAAGGTCAGAATTCCTCGTGCTATACGTGCTTTTTTATGAGACCAAATATACTTTATGAATAACGAATGTATCGCCTTAGAAAATCTGTTTGGTATCTTAACTGGCAATGCCCGAAAGAGGTACAAAAATTTTGGTAATACGATCATCTTCAGCAAGTTGCATTTACCAAACCATGACTGCATCCCTCCATGCCATTGTTCCAGAAGTCTCTTAGTCGTTGCTATCAGGGGCAAAAAGTTGAGATCATAAACTTGTGTTAATTTTGCTGGTATATATGTCCCCAGGTATCTCACTGCCGACTCGTTCCACTTGAAGCCAAAGCTGTTTTTCAATATTTGTATTTGGTTCGATGACATTCCCACTCCCTCTGACTTCCCAAAGTTAATTTTCAGGTTCGATACAGCCCCATATCTTTTGAATTCTTGTATCAGATTCGGCAGCGAGATACCTGGATTAGACAATGAGAATAACATATCGTCTGCGTAGGCGGCTATTTTGTATTGTTTTTCCTTTATTCTCACTCCCTCAATGTCTGGATTCAGGCGGACTCTGCAAAGAAAGGGTTCCAATGTCAAAGCAAAAAGAAGGGGTGACAATGGGCACCCCTGCCTTGTGCCATTTTTTATTGGAAACGCGTCTGATATTATCCCATTGGCTTTCACTCTAGCTATTGGGTTTGTGTATACTCTGGTTATCTTATCTAGCATCGAGTTTCCCAACCCAATGTACTTGAGCACCGCAAACAGAAAGGGCCATCCGACCCTGTCAAATGCCTTCTCTGCATCCGCGCTCAGCACCACACACGGGATCTTCCTCTCATTTACTATTTGGATCAGATTGAGTATTCTTGTGGTATTATCTTTTGCTTCTCTTGATGTTATGAAGCCTACCTGGTCTAGATGTATTAATTTTGGCAATATGCTTGCCAGTCTATCTGCTAGCACCTTAGTGAATATCTTCAGATCCACATTCAGTAAAGATATTGGTCTGTAGCTGCTACATACAGCTGGGTCCTTACCTTCTTTTAATATTAGTGTATGTGCCGTAAGTGTATCCATATTTGGTGTCCCATCTAGTTCTGTCGCATTATACAACTTTACCAGGTATGGGCCTAGAGTGTGGAACAGTAACTGTTAATATTGTGTTGTTAAGCCATCCGGTCCTGGCGCTTTCCCTGGCTTCATTGACCTTATTGCTTGTTGCACCTCCTCTAAAGTAATTTCCTCTTCTAGAAATTCTTGTTCTTCCTCTGACAGTTTGGGTAAGTGAGACTGATTTAAGTACTTTTCAATTTCCCGTTGTATAGGTGTCTCCACTTTTAAATTATATAATGAGGCATAATATTTCTCAAATATTTCCGTTATTTGTGTTGGTAGGGTTTTCTTAGTCCCTTCTGCTGTTACAATATGAGGTATATATGATCTCAACTTCTGCCCCTGGACAGTCTTAGCGAGTAATTTTCCGCATTTATTTCCCGCTTCATAGTTTAATTTACGGCACCCTAGAGTTCATTTCAAGTGTTCTTTTTGCATTTGGAATCTGTTGCTGTCATCTCTCAATATGAGATCCAAAGAGCTTTCACTATCAGTGAAGCAAGCCATCATTCGGCTGAAAAAACAAAACAAACCCATCAGAGAGATAGCAAAAGCATTAGGTGTGGCCAAATCAACTGTTTGGAACATCCTTAAAAAGAAAGAACGCACTGGTGAGGTCAGCAACACCAAAAGACCCGGAAGACCACGGAAAACAACTGTGGTGGATGGCCGAAGAATTCTTTCCCTGGTGAAGAAAACACCCTTCACAACAGTTGGCCAGATCAAGAACACTCTCCAGGAGGTAGGTGTATGTGTGTCAAAGTCAACAATCAAGAGAAGACTTTACCAGAGTGAATACAGAGGGTTCACCACAAGATGTAAACGAATGGTGAGCACCAAAAAACAGGAAGGCCAGATTAGAGTTTGCCAAACAACATCTAAAAAAGCCTTCACAGTTCTGGAACAACATCCTATGGACAGATGAGACCAAGATCAACTTGTACCAGAGTAATGGGAAGAGAAGAGTATGGAGAAGGAAAGGAACTGCTCATGATCCGAAGCATGCCACCTCATCAGTGAAGCATGGTGGTGGTAGTGTCATGGCGTGGGCATGTATGACTGCCAATGGAACTGGTTCTCTTGTATTTATTGATGATGTGACTGCTGACAAAAGCAGCAGGATGAATTCTGAAGTGTTTCGGGCAATATTATCTGCTCATATTCAGCCAAATGCTTCAGAACTTATTGGACGGCACTTCACAGTGCAGATAGACAATGACCCGAAGCATACTGCGTAAGCAACCAAAGAGTTTTTTAAGGGAAAGAAGGGGAATGTTATGCAATGGCCAAGTCAATCAGCTGACCTGAATCAGATTGAGAAAGCATTTCACTTGCTGAAGACAAAACTGAAGGGAAAATGCCCCAAGAACAAGCAGGAACTGAAGACCGTTTCAGTAGAGGCCTGGCAGAGCATCACCAGGGATGAAACCCAGCGTCTGGTGATGTCTATGCATTCCAGATTTCAGACTCTATTTGATTGCAAAGGATTTCCAACCAAGTATTAAAAAGCAAAAGTTTGATTTCTCTTACGTCCTCCGACAGTCGCCGCCCCTTCCCAAGTCTTCACTAATGGGTATTGACCTTTGCTCCGCAGGAGTAGCTAGGCACACGATTTGTTAATAACAAAAGCTTTTAGCATAGACACACCCCTAGGGGCTGTCCCCTTAGTCAATACCTCCCTGCACCAGCATTCCCAACCCAGTTTGATCTTGCCTAGCTTAGGAGTAGCAGGCTTTCCTGTGCTGGGGCTTCAGTCTCAGCCTTCTACCCTTTTTTGATTTTATTTCAAGTATTTTTTCTTTCTTTACTAGCTGTTATTTTATCAGCTTTAGTTTAGGGATCTTTGGATGAAGATGCTCATGCGGAGCTGGGTCTCGGACTGGCCGCCCTGGATCCCAGGGCTGAGGGCCAGATGGATCCCCAGCCTGCCATCGAACGTTCAGCTATGGTTCGCCCTGGCGCCATGAACGACCCATCCCTGTTCGCTGCAGGGATGCTGCCTGTGAGGTGGCTACCTCACTGGACGCCATTCTGCTGTCTCGTGCTGCAGTCCACTGCGTCCTGGCTGCGGCACTCCCTGTCATCCTGATAGCGGTTTGTCGCTTGAGACGGCTCCCCATGCCATCCGGTACGGTAAGCACCTTCTGTGTGGGGACCATCTGTGTGGGTTTCAGTCTGTGGCTGTGTGTACCCCCATGTCTGGGTAAAAATTGCGGGCTCCCTGTCAGTCTCCCTGTATTTGCATGCCTTGTGGGCTGCGAGGGGGGGGGCATGCCTTGTGGGCTGCGAGGGGGGGGGGGCCCTTCCGCTCTGCTGTGAATTCTATCTGGGGCAGATTGGGTGCAGACATGCTTGTGAGGCGGCCGCTGTTGCGATCCGCCATTTTTTTGCAGAAATGCTATGCACGGCCCTGTCCCTGTACAGCGTTGTGTTTTGGCGCCAATCGCCGCCATTTTGGCGGGGCCGCGCTCGTCGAGCACATGTCGGCGCCATTTTCTTGTAGCCTCGATCCCTCAGCCGAGCGGCCATTTTTGCGGAGCCTTCATAGGCTATATAAGTCAGCCGGTTATTGCATCACTTCCTCTTTCTCTGGGACAGCGATCGGTGGCAGCAGCCTGTTTGTGCTCTCTCCAGGTTTTTCCTTCATTGTCCTGTCATTCCTTGCTCAGTCTTCTCTATCCCTGCGGGATCGGTGCATACAGTAGGGTGCGGTGGGCTGCGCTCGCCGTGGTGTTAAAGGGACTGTACCCTTTTTTTCCTTTCATTGCTGTGGGCATGGATTCTCAGGATAGCAAGTTTCCCCCCGCCCTGGTGGGGGACCAGGGGGCTGCTGCACCCCCCGAGGGGGCTGATCTGGCCACGGTAGGGGCATCATTGGTGTCTCAGGTGCATATGCTGATGGCTGAACGATCCGCAAAAAGGGCCAGGTTATCAATTTCCTCTGATTCAGAGGGCGATGTGGCTGCTGTGGCTGGCGTGCCCTTCTCAGGGTCTCGCTCATCTCTGGACCCTATGTGGTCTGAGGGGGAGGCGGAGGTGGAAGGGGTGGATGTTTCTCCCCCTGGCTCGCCTGAAGAGCTTGCACTCATGGATGAGCTGATTGCCTCCATTAAAGATACGTTGCACCTGGAGGATGAGCCCTCTGCTCCTGCTAGGGTGTCCTCCTTTGGGACGCAAAGGACCCGCAAATCAGCGCAGGTTTTTCCCTGCCCTGCTGAATTTCACCATGCTGTTAATGAGCAGTGGCGCAATTTAAAGAAGCCCTTTACAGTGCCGAATAAGTTTAAACTGCTTTATCCATTTGCGCCATCCACCGACGAGCGTTGGTGTGTGGCGCCTCAGGGGGATCACGCGGTAGCCGTTTTAAACAAAGCTACTGCGATTCCTTCTGAGGATACCCCGGTTTTCCGGGACCCTACGGACAGGAGGTTGGAGTCTCTTGCCCGTCATGCCTATATGGTTGCTGGTTCTATGCTAAAACCTATTTTTGGTTCGGTTATGGCGGCCCAGGCAGTTGCCGATTGGACGAAGGTGCTCAGGCGCACCCTGGTGGCTGATTCGGCTCCGCCTACCACATTGGCCATGGTGGATCAAATCCATCAAGGCGTCATGTACTTGTGTGATGCGGACTTGCATTTAGCTCCTTTGGCTGCACGCCTGTCTGGCGTGGCGGTGCTCAACCGTCGCCTGATATGGCTGAAGAATTGGTCGGTGACGTTGGCCGATTTTCCCTACGTGGGATCTCGCCTTTTTGGCGAGGCTTTGGATACTCTGATTAAGGGTGTTACTGGGGGCAAGAGTACTCTCTTGCCCCAAAATCCCAAGCACCAGTCCGGTTCGACAACCCACGCCAGTTCCGCCTGAAGGGGCGCCCTCACCCGTTTCTGGGGTGGGGGAACGTCTGTGCGGTTTCCTGATCCGCATTCAGGACAGATGGGTTCAGGAAATCGTTCGATCTGGTTACAAGATCGAATTTCTCTCTCGGCCAGCGGGCAGATTTTTTCCCTCAGATCTTCAGCTGTCTCCGGAGCGTTTGCAGGATCTGCATCTGGCGGTGCGGGACCTGCGGGCCCAAGGAGTGGTGGTTCCGGTGCCTCATCGGGACAGATTTCGGGGGTTTTACTCCAATCTGTTCACTGTGCCCAGAAAGGAGGGCAAGGTGCGTCCGATTCTGGATTTGAAAGCTCTGAACCGCTTTGTGCGGGTTCGCAAGTTCCGCATGGAATCCCTGCGCTCAGTGGTGGCTGCCCTGAGTCCGGGGGAGTTCATGGCCTCCATCGATCTGAAGGATGCGTACCTACACATCCCCATCTTTGAGGGTCATCAACGGTACCTTCGTTTCGCCATTGCAGAGGAACACTACCAATTCGTGGCGTTACCTTTCGGTCTCGCTTCGGCTCCGTGGGTTTTTACCAAGGTGCTGGCGCCGGTCCTGGCCCTGTTGCGGGCACAGGGCATTGCGGTCTTGGGGTATCTGGACGATCTCCTCATACGGTCCAATGCCAGCCAGAGCCTGATGGCCGACCTGTCCACCACGGTGCAGACGCTGCAAGAGTTCGGTTGGGCCATAAACATTCCGTAGTCGATTCTGTGTCCTTCGGTTTGCCTTCCCTATTTGGGGATGGTTCTGGACTCTGTTCAGGCGAAGGTTTTCCTTCCAGAGGACAAACTCCGGACGCTTCAGGACGAGGTCTGGGCCCTCAGGGACAACAAAAGCTCGTCCCTCCGGACATGCATGAGATGTCTGGGGTTGATGGTCTCAGCCTCGAGGCGATTCCCTTTGCCCAGTTTCACACGCGGGGTCTCCAGGCGGAGATTCTGGCCAAGTGGGACGGGCGTCCGCAGTCCTTGGATCTGCGGATCTCGTTGTGTCCCCGCACCAGACAGAGTCTTCTGTGGTGGCTCCAGTCCCCGACGGTGTCGGGGGGCAAGTCTTTCCATCCGTTGTTGTGGACGGTAGTCACCACGGATGCCAGCCTGTCGGGCTGGGGTGGTGTCCTGGGCGTTCTGTCTGCCCAGGGGACTTGGTCGAAGGAGGAGTCCTCCCTTCCGATCAACATTCTGGAATTGCGAGCGATAAATCTTTGCCTTCGGCATTGGTCGGAACGGCTTCAGAGCCGTCCTGTTCGGGTTCAGATGGACAATGCCACCGCGGTGGCCTACATCAACCATCAAGGGGGCACCAGGAGTGCCCGAGCGGCTCGGGAAGTGGCCGACATTCTGTCTTGGGCCGAGACGCATGTCCCGGCGATAACGGCAGTTCACATTCCGGGGGTGGAGAACTGGCAGGCGGACTATCTGAGTCGCCAGACCCTGGACCAGGGAGAATGGTCCCTTCACCTGGATGTCTTCCAGAAGTTGTGCGCGAAGTGGGGTTCCCCAGATGTGGACCTGTTTGCGTCTCGTCTAAACAAGGTGGAAAGGTTCAGGGCAAGGACGCGCGATCCTCAGGCGGACGCCTCAGACGCGTTAGTGGCGCCCTGGCATCAGTATCGTCTGATGTATGCCTTTCCACCGATTCAACTGCTGTCCAGGCTCCTTCACAGGTTGGCCTCGGAACCGCACACGGTGATTCTGGTGGCACCGGACTGGCCTCGCCGGTCTTGGTACGCAGACCTCGTCAATCTGGCAGTCGACGCTCCGTGGCGCCTGCTGCTTCGAGAAGACCTTCTGTCTCAAGGTCCGATATTCCATCCTGCTTTACAGTCGCTGGCTTTAACGGCCTGGCTGTTGAAAGCCAGGTCCTGAAGGACAGGGGTCTCTCCCCTGAGGTCATTCCCACTTTGATCAAGGCTAGAAAAGCCTCTTCGGGAAAGATTTACTACCGTACTTGGAAAGCATACTTTGCCTGGTGTGAGTCCAGGGGGTTTTCCCCTCGCTCATACTCGGTGTCCAGAGTGTTGGCTTTCCTCCAAACTGGAGTGGACCAGCGTTTGGCGCTGGCCACGATGAAGGGTCAGATTTCTGCGCCGGCTGTTCTTTTTCAGCGCCCTGTGACGTCAAACTTGTTGATCCGCACCTTTGTTCAAGGGGTGCGCCATTTGGCCCCTCCACGGAGGGAGCCTTTGCCTCCATGGGACTTGAACCTGGTTCTGTCCACATTGCAACATGCTCCCTTTGAAAAGATCAGGGAGATCTCGTTGCCTCTGTTGTCCAAAAAGGTAGCCTTTTTGGTGGCGATCACGTCGGCTCACAGGGTGTCGGAACTGGCGGCTTTGTCCTGCAGCTCTCCCTACTTGGTGATCCACAAGGATAAGGTGGTCTTGCGACCTAACCCGTCCTTTCTGCCGAAAGTGATCTCGGATTTTCACCTTAATGAGGAAATTGTCTTGCCTTCACTCTGCGCGAAGCCGAAGCATCCTAAGGAGGTTGCCTTGCATTCCTTGGATGTTGTCCGGGTGATCAGGGTTTACCTGTCGTCCACTAAGCCTTTTCGCAAGTCGGATTCCCTCTTTGTCCTTCCTGAGGGACCTCGGAAGGGCATGGCGGCGTCGGCTGCGACTATCGCCAAATGGATTAGACAAACCATTGTACAGGCCTATGCCTTGAAGGAGAGGGTTCCTCCCTTTCCTGTAAAAGCGCACTCTATCAGGTCTTTGAGTACGTCTTGGGCTTTCCGGCATCAGGCTTCTGTGGCCCAGGTGTGTAAGGCGGCGACTTGGTCGTCCGTTCACACCTTCTCAAAGTTCTATAAGGTGGATGTTCAGGCATCGGCCGATGCCTCCTTTGGCCGTAAAGTTCTCAGTGCGGCAGTGCCTTAGGGACCCTTGTTTTTGGGTCCTTGGCTGTTGGGGTGTTTTACCCCTGGGTTACTTGTTTTTTCCTGGGTTGTTGCTCCTGTTGAGCACGTTTTTCCTGTTGCCCAGTTGGTTCTCTTACTGTGTGTAAGGTTCCTTTCTCTGATGTGGGTACTGCGTTGCTTTTTCTGCGGCTGCGTCTCCCACCCCTCAGGTCTACACTGCTTTGGGACATCCCATTGGTGAAGACTTGGGAAGGGGCGGCGACTGTCGGAGGACGTAAGAGAAAACTGAATTTTTGTAAAATCTTACCGTAAAATTCCTTTCTCTGAGTCCTCCGACAGTCGCTGCCCCCCGCCGCTCTTTTGGGGTTTTTGTGTACTCTTACTGCTATGCTACCAAACTGAGTTGGGAATGCTGGTGCAGGGAGGTATTGACTAAGGGGACAGCCCCTAGGGGTGTGTCTATGCTAAAAGCTTTTGTTATTAAGAAATCTTGTGCCTAGCTACTCCTGCGGAGCAAAGGTCAATACCCATTGGTGAAGACTTGGGAAGGGGCGGCGACTGTCGGAGGACTCAGAGAAAGGAATTTTACGGTAAGATTTTACAAAAATTCAGTTTTTTGATTGTTAATCTGTCCCATTACTTTTGGTCCCTTTAACCACTTTACCATTGAGCCTATTTTTGAAAATTTTTGTTTACAAGTTTAAATCAGTATTTTTTCCTAGAAAACTACTTAGAACCCCCAAACATTATATATATTTTTTTAGCAAAGACTCTGGAGAATAAAATGTCGGTCATTGCAAAATTTTTTGTCACGCGGTATTTGCGTTATTTGACCATTTTTTTGCGTATTGTGAAAGATGATGTCACGCCGAGTAAATAGATACCCAACATGTTACGGTTTAAAATTGCGCCCCCCCGTGGGATGGCGACAAACTACGGTCAATAGAGATCTCAATCTGCGACGCTTTAAATTTAACGGTTACCAGTTTAGAGTTAGAGTGTAGCTCTTTTTTGTTAATTATTGCCCACGCTCTGGCGATCGCGGCGATACCTCACATTTGTGGTTTGAACAGCGATTTCATTCGCGGCTCGACGTGCGTATACGTTTTTTTTTGTGCGCGAACTGACGGTGACGGGGGCGGCTAAATTTTTTTTTTATTTTTCCTATTTATTACTTTTTTTTTTGTTAACTTTATTACAGGTTTTTAAAAAAAAAAATCTGATCACTTTTATTGCTGTCACAAGCAATGTAAACATCCCTTGTGACACCAATATGTAGTGACAGGTACACTTTATGGAGGGATCGAGGGTCTAAAAGACCCTAGACCCCTCCACTACACTTCCCTGTATGCAAAACACCGAAAACGGCATTTTCTCTATCGCTCATTGACAGACGTAGTCTTCTTGATTCTCAAGAGCTGGGTTATGTTGTCTCCGCAGGAGTAGGACTAGGCAGAAAGACAAAACGTTCTGGCTCCACCTTAGGGGCAGTCCCTGAGGGTATATCCTCCCTCTCTCTGCTACAGGGAATCAGTTTTTTTCTGTCTAGTCAGGTGAGGGTTCTGGGGTTGATGGTGGCTTCCTTCAAAGCAGTCCCATTTGCCCAGTCCCATACCTGAATTCTTCAGCAAGAGATTCTTCTCAGATGGAATCGGAATCCGGAATCCCTGGACAATCAGATCCGATTGAGCAAACAGAGAGTCTCTGGTCTGGTGGCTTCGGTCTCCGATGCTCAGCCAGGGAAAGTCATTTCTGCCAATATATTGGACGATAGTGACCACGGATGCCAGTCTATCCGGATGGGGAGGAATTCTCGGTCAGTTATCTGTCCAGGGACTTTGGTCCCTGGAAGAATCCAGGTTGCCGATAAATGTATTGGAACTGAGAGCGATCAGACTTTGTCTGATTCACTGGACCGAGCAGCTCCAGGGCAGCCCGGTTCGGATCCAGTCGGACAATGCCACGGCCGTGGCTTATGTCAATCTTTAGGGGGGCACCAAGAGTGTCCGAGCGGCCAAAGAAGTGGCTTGCATTCTTCGCTGGGCGGAACGATTTGTTCCAGCTATCTCTGCGGTGTTCATTCCGGGGGTGGAGAATTGGCAGGCAGATTATCTCAGCTGTCAGACTCTGGATCAGGGGGAATGGTCCCTCCATTCAGAAGTTTTCCACCAGTTGTGCCTACGGTGGGGCACCCCGGATGTGGATCTGTTGGCATCACGATTCAACAGGAAAGTACAGAGATTCGTGGCTCGCTCCCGCGATCCTCTAGCAGAGACCGCAGACGCACTGATCGCCCCGTGGGGGCAATACCAGCTAATATATGCCTTCCCTCCTCTCGGGTTACTGCCAAGACTTCTTCGCAGGATAGAGGAGGAAGGAATTCCAGTAATCCTGGTAGCTCCGGACTGGCCTCGCCGAGCTTGGTACGCCGACGTGGTCAGACTGGTGGCGGACGTCCCGTGGAGACTTCCTCTCAGGAAGGACCTACTGTCTCAGGGACCGATCTTCCATCCTGCTTTACGATCGCTGGCTTTAACGGCCTGGCTATTGAGACCCAGGTGCTGAAGGACAAAGGTTTGTCAGCTTCAGTTATTCCTACTCTAGTTGAAGCAAGGAAAGCGACTTCCAGAAAGACTTATCATCGTACATGGAAGTCCTACATTGCATGGTGTGAACCTCTGGGATTCCGTCCACGGTCTTATTCGGTTAGTCGAATATTAGCTTTTCTGCAACAAGGGGTTGAGCAGAAACAGGCCTTGAGTACTATCAAGGGTCAGGTCTCAGCCTTAGCTATCTTCTTTCAGAAGCCTTTGGCTACTCATTCCTTGGTGCGGAATTTCATCCAGGGGGTGCGACATCTGGCTCCGCCAGTGCGCGCGCCGTTACCACCCTGGGATCTTAATTTAGTATTGTCGGTTCTTCAGAAACCTCCCTTTGAAGATATTAGGGAGATTCCTCTACCTACGTTGTCCCAGAAGGTGGCCTTCTTGGTGGCTATCACTTCTGCACGCAGGGTGTCAGAACTGGCCGCATTATCTTGTCGTTCCCCATATCTGGTGGTTCATAGAGATAAGGTGGTTCTTCGTCCGAATCCATCCTTCCTACCAAAAGTGGTTTCAGAATTTCATCTGAATGAAGAAATTGTATTACCTTCCCTGTGTCCTAAGCCCAGTCATCCTCGGGAGTTTGCTTTACACTCCTTGGATGTGGTCCGGGCGATCAGGGTATACTTGAAAACGACAGACTCGTTTGGCAAGACGGATTCACTTTTTGTGATCCCGGATGGACCCAAAAAGGGGTTGCCTGCATCGGCCGCGACTATTTCCAAATGGATCAGACAGACGGTGGTACAGGCTTATTCTATTAAGGGTCGGGAGCCCCCGTTCCCTGTTAAGGCGCACTCCACTCGGGCGCTTAGTGCGTCATGGGCCTTTCGCCATCAGGCGTCAGTGGTCCAGGTGTGCAAGGCGGCTACCTGGTCGTCGGTGCATACCTTTACAAAACATTATAAAGTTGATGTAATGGCATCATCTGATGCCGCGTTTGGCCGCAAGGTTTTGCAGGCCGCCATTTGAGGAGAACAGTGGTCTGCCTCGAGGGTTGGAAATTTTTCTTTTGAGTCTCATTCTTTGTTTATAATGAGCCTTTAAAACTTCTAGTTTGGCACCGGTTGGGCCTTCTAGATTGGATTTTGATTTTTGTCAATCCCACCCCTCATTTGTGGCACTGCTTCTGGATGTCCCAGCTCTTGAGAATCAAGAAGACTACGTCTGTCAATGAGCGATAGAGAAAATCGGATTTTTGTAAGATCTTACCGTAAAATCCTTTTCTCTTAAGCTCATTGACAGACGTAGTACCCGCCCCTCTATCATTGAGTTGGGTTGGGTTAAATTCTCTGTTACTGCTTTAGAACAGAACTGATTCCCTGTAGCAGAGAGAGGGAGGATATACCCTCAGGGACTGCCCCTAAGGTGGAGCCAGAACGTTTTGTCTTTCTGCCTAGTCCTACTCCTGCGGAGACAACATAACCCAGCTCTTGAGAATCAAGAAGACTACGTCTGTCAATGAGCTTAAGAGAAAAGGATTTTACGGTAAGATCTTACAAAAATCCGATTTTTGCATACAGCCGTTTTTTCAAATCTGCCGCCTTTTGCAGCACAGTAACCCGGAAGTGACGTCATGGACGCCGCCTCCGGGTTACGTCATCGGAGACCCGATCGATGCCGTTTCCGGCATTCATCGGGACTCCATCCAGCCGGCGGACGTGCCGGCTGGGTGCTCGTGGGCTCCGAGCAAAGCCACGGAAGGCGGTGGGGGGGACGTCCCCTCCCGCCCCCCCGGGTAACGATCGAGCGGCTCCCGAGCCGCATCAGTCGTTACCGACGGAAAGCCAACCGTCGGCTCTAAACAACGGTACCGGGATGATGCCTCTAGCTAGAGGCATCATCCCGGTATGACCACGCAAAGTCAGCCGACGTAGGTCTACGTGGCTAGACGTTAAGTGGTTAAAAAGTGGGAGGCACATATACAAATTGTTGTAATTCCTATACTGTTCACCTGATTTGGATGTAAATACCCTCAAATTAAAGCTGAAAGTCTGCAGTTAAAGCACATCTTGTTTGTTTCATTTAAAATCTATTGTGGTGGTGTATAGAGCCAAAAAATTTAGAATTGTGTTGATGTCCCAATATTTATGGACCTGACTGTATGTCAGGCACCAGTGTTTTTTTTAGCTTTGCTATGGGCGAGGAGCACTATCAATTTGTGGTGTTTCCCTTTGGTCTCTCCTCCGTTCCTTGGGTGTTCACAAAAGTTTTGGCCCCGGTGTTAGCTCTGCTCAGGCAGAAGGAGGGTCTCGGTACTGGGGTACCTGGACGATCTCCTTCTGCGTGGACATCACTGTACGAACCTTGCAGAAGTTCGACTGGACAGTGAATTTTCAGAAATCAGCTCTGACTCTGTCCAACAAACTGGACTACCTGGGCCTGACCCAGGATTCAGCCTCAGCAAGGGTGTTTCTTCAGGAGACAACAATTCTGAAGTTGCAGCACGCGATTCAGCTTCTGTTATCCAACCAGCGGTCATCTCTCAGGACTTGCATGCAAGTGCTGGGCTTGATGGTCTCCACCTTCGAGGTGGTTCGGTTTGAGTTCCGTACCAGACCTCTGCAAAAGGAGATTATTGCCAAATGGGACAAGAATCCACAGTCCCTAGACATTGATCCTGTTGAGCCAAGGTACAAGAGGGGGTCCTTTGATATGGTGGCTCTGCTCCCCGGCGCTTCAACAGGGAAAACTTTCTCCCCCTGTACTGGACGGTGGTTACCACGGATGCCAGCCTGTCCAGGTGGGGAGGTGTCTTGGGCACAGATCCAGCTCAAGGGGCTTGGATTCGGAAGGAGTCCAGTCTGCCAATCAATGTCCTGGAGATTCGGACGATCAGGCTTTGCCTGTCCCTATGGACGGATCATATTCTGGGGCGCATGGTAAGGATTTAATCGGATAAGGCCACGGCTGTGGCATATGTCAATCACCAAGGGGGCACACAAAGTGGCCGGCATTCTAAGGTTGGCAGAACGCTTTGTTCCAGCCCTTTCTGCTGTTCACATTCCAGGTGCGGAAAATTGGCAGACGGACTACCTCAGTCGGCAGGCGCTGGATCCAGGCAAATGGTCTCTTCACCTGGAGGTGTTTCAACAAATGTGTTTCCGATGGGGGACTCCCGATGTGGACCTATTGAAAGCCAGGTACTGAGGGACAGAGGGTTGTCGGATTCGGTAATTCCTACACTGGTAAAAGCTAGGAAATATACTTCTAAGATGATTTATCATCGAGTTTGGAGGGCGTACATTACTTAGTGTGAGTCTTGGGGGGTTCCCCCTCCCCCTGTTCCTTTTTGGTGTCTAGTCTGCTGGAGTCTCTACGAAGAGGTGTAGATCAGCGTTTGGCTCTGGGCACCATCAAGGGTCAAATTTCCGCTTTGGCAATCTTCTTACAATGCCCGTTGGTCACAAATTCCTTGATTCACTATTTCGTTCAGGGGGTAAGCCACCTGGCTCCTCTGTGGACCTCAATTTGGTATTGTCGGTTCTTTAAAAACTGCCTTTTGAAAATATTTGTGAACTTCCGCTGCTTACTTTGTCACAGAAGGTGACCTTTTTTGGTGGCTATCACTTCTGCATACAGGGTGTCTGAGTTGGCTGTGTTGTCCTGGTGGTTCACAGTGACAAAATGGTGCTACATCCCTGCCAGTTGTTCTTCCTAAGGTCGTCTCGGGTTTCCACCTGAATGAAGACATTGTGTTGCCTTCCTTGGGTTCGAAGCCTAAGCATCCTAAATAGATTGCCTTACATTCCCTAGATGTGGATCGGGCAATCTGTGTACCTAGCGGTGACTGAGTCGATTCGGAAATTGGATTTGTTTGTCCTTACGGATGGGTCTCGTAAGGGGCAGGCCGCATCTGCTGCAACCATTTCCAGATGGATCAAGCAGATGGTGGTGCAGGCCTATTCCATCAAGGGTCACGTTTCTTCTTTCCCTGTTAAGGCGCATTCTACGAGGGCGCTAACTGCCTCCTGGGCCTTCCGTCATCAGGCGTCAATGGTCCAGGTTTGCAAGGCCGCCCCCTGGTTGTCTATGCAAACATTCTCAAAGTTTTACAAAGTGGAAGTACTCTTTTTGAGGGTGTATTGTTCTTTGGCAGGTAAGCTCCAGTTGTTCCTGGTTCAGCTCCTGGTTTATCTTGTTGGCTACGTTTAGCCCTTTTGGAAAATATGTTTATTGCTGTGTTTTTTCCTTCCCCTCATGTTGACACTGCTTTGGGACGTCCCAAGGGTCAAAGAAGATATGGAGCGATTTGCACTATGGTTCTTTCCTCTTGCCTTCTATATGATTGACACCACGCTGAGAGCCACAGATTTGAAAGTACAGCCAGTGGGAGCGGTGCCACTTATAACACTGCAAAGTGCATATAGACCTCCTTTAATTAGTGAGGTCCTTCCAAGCAGATGAGAAGACACCCATAGGTGGGGTGAAGGGCACTGTGGTGATGAGAGACAATTACTGAAGAGTTTCTGGTGTATGGGACTGCACCCCTTTTTTTCACGGACATTGAATCATTTATTGATGGATTGTATATATAATTAAAAGAAAAGATAGACTCGCGTTAATTCATAGATGATCATCATAGATGATTTTTACACTGTTTTCAGATATTTATGCACTATAATTTGAATACACTTTATTGAAGGAGAGCGCTGCACTTTTTTGTGACTACATCCTTTTAATAGACCAACATTTTTAAGGGTAGGAGGAGTTGGGACCCATTATGTTTTTTACAGGAAGAGTTGCGATTTTCATATTCATTTAATTGCCTCATCTGCTGATCATTTTTTCATTTAGCTTTCTCTAACCTCTTCTACTACAGTATCTTAATTGTACAGTACAGGACACAGTTTCAGTATTCATAGACCCTGGGTTAAAGGTTATTACCTTCAGATGATTGGACACTAAAGTCTTTGAGGACATGTCCCCTGGATGCAATAGCCCTACTCCACTCCATTAGTGTTTTTTGCTAGTGTCCTAAGGCAATAGACCTTTTCTCCCTAAGTTTTCATTTACACCCGTGCAACTTAAAAATCGTGTGCTTTCCATTGTGACTTTACCATGCGACTTTGGATGAGTGCGCCTTTTGTTACGACTTTGACCAATGTGATAATTTTGTCGAAGTTCTCACGCTCTAGACGTGCAGAACCGAAAAATGTGTTTAAAAATGTTCAGAATTATTCAAATTCTGTGTGAAGAATAGTTGGTTGTTAACCAACTTCTTCCCAAGCCTATTCTAACACTTTGCTCCTACATGTAAAAATCGACTTGTTTTGCTGGAAAATTACTTGGAACCCTGAGTTGCCACCTAGATAAAAGTAAGCATGTGGATGTGGTGTATCTGACGCAGTCCTCTGATGCCGATTAGTAGGCTAATACTGCCCCCTACAGAAGGAGGACACTAGGCAGAATTTCTGGCTATGCCTATGGGCAGTCCCTGGGGGTATACCCTCTCTCTTTGTGCATAGGATGTCAGTTTCAATCTGCCTAGACAGGAGTAAGGACCTAGTTCCTTGCTGGGATCTTTGGCAGTAATTTTTTTATGTAGATTATTTTTAGCAAGTCTTTTTTTTCCTCCGGAACGTTTATCCTGTGAGATCTTCAAGCAATTATGCCGGGCTGCTCGAGGGGCTGGATCCCTATATCCAGTGGTCACCCCAGTCTGGCCAGCTGGGTCGGCCGTGACATAGTCCCACTGGACGGGGACTGGCCCCGCGAGTTAAACGTCTTGCCAGGAAGCACACGACCGGGTCTAGGCTTATGTCACAGCGTTCCTATTTGGCCGACAGCCCCCTTACTCCGGTGGCGTGGGGTCCTGTCATGATATGGCGCCCGCCTGTGTTTCCGGTATGGTGCGTAAACGTTTCCCCCCCTCCCTGGCGGATTTTGGGGGTGGACGCAGGCCCTCTCGCTGGGATGGTCGGACCCTCACACTCCAGGGGTTCCCTCTGTCCTGTTGTGACCCCTCCCTCTCTCCAGTGCACGAAACCCTAAAATTGGAGGATGCGGCTTTCGTTGCTCCTGGGGCGCGGGTTTCCTTCGGCACCCATAAGCCTCCAAGGGTGGAAAAGTATTTTCCCTTCCCCACTTATTTTGCTGGCCTGCTCTCCAAAGAGTGGGAGCGGCTGAAATGTTCTCTCGGGGTGTCTAGGCAGTTTACCAGACGCTACCCTCTTGAGGAGTCTCTGGTGAAGAAGTGGTCGGTGCCACCTAAGGTGGATCCACTGGTCTCCAGACTGAACAAGGCTACCGTGATTCCGGTAGAAGATTCCCCATCCTTTAAGGACCCAGATGATAGAAGGGCGAAGGCTGAGGCCCACAACATGTACGCTATGGCGGGGACTGCAATACAGCCTGCTTTTGCTTAGGCACTTGTCACCCAAACGGTGACTGAATGGGCGAAGCTGCTACGCCGTGACGTGGAGGGCCAGCCTGTCCCTCCTGAATTTGGGGAACTGTTGGACCAGATGGTGCAGGCGCTGTAGTTTGCTTTGCGATACTGTGCTGGACATTGCTTCCCTTTTAGGTCGTCTGTTGTTTTTCGGTGGTGTTCATGAGGCGTATGCTCTGGCTGAAGTGTTGGTCTGCAGATCAGGCTTGCCTTGACGGAGCTCCCCTTTCAGGGGAACCGCCTGTTAGGGGTTACCCTGGATGACATTATTAAAGGTGGTACGGGGGGGGGGGGGGGGAGAATGGGTTTGGGAGGTTGTGTGGTCCGGATACAAGATCAAGTTTCGTTGCGTTCCTCCGGTCAGGTTTTTCCCTTTCAATGTCCGCCTATCCCCGGATCGCGTGCGAGCGCTCTATGGGGCAGTGCAGGACTTGCTACAGCAAGGAGTGATAGTGTCTGAGAAAGTCGCCTCTGACCCCTTCCATGAGACTGGTCTATCTGGGCCTGACCTTGGACTCGTTCTCTGCCAGGGAGAAACTCCAGAAGCTCCAGTCAGCAGTTAGTTTGTTGATGTCCAACGACTGGCTGTCCATCTCGGGCCTGTATGAGAGTACTGGGACTGATGGTGTTATCCTTCGAGGCGGTCCCATTCGCTCAGTTCCACATGAGGGTTCTTCAAAAAGAAATTCTTCTCAAGTGGAACAAACACCTGGATTCTCGGATTCGGTTAAAACGCAGGTCCAGAGAGTCACTGGTCTGGTGGCTACTGTCCCCGTTGCTTCAGTCATGGAAATCCTTTCTCCCTATATACTGGACAGTTGTCACCACAGATGCGAGTCTGTCCAGGTGGGGGGGGGGGGAGAGTCCTCAATCAGGACTCGGCTCAGGGAGTCTGGTCCCTTGAGGAATCTCGATTGCCGATCAGTGTCCTGGAGCTGAGAGCGATCCGGCTTTGCCTGACGCACTGGACCGGCCGTCTGGAGGGTTGTCAAGTGCGCATTCTATCGGACAATGCCACAGCTGTGGCTTGCGTAAATCATCAAGGGGGCACCAAGAGTGTCCTTGCTGCCCTGGAAGTGGCAGACATTTTACGTTGGGCGGAGCGCCATGTTTCAGCTCTCTCCGCGGTCCACATTCCTGGAGTGGCAAATAGGCAGGCAGATTACCTCAGTCGCCAGGCCTTGGATGCAGGGGAGTGGTCCCTGCATCCGGAGGTGTTTCAACAGTTGTGCCTTCGCTGGGGCATTCCGGACGTGGATCTGTTGGCGTCTCAAATCAACAGGAAGGTACAGAGGTTTGTGGCCTGCTCCTGGGACCCTCTGTCAGACGCGCTGGTGGCCCCCTTGGGCCAGTACCGGCTGATGTATGCCTTTCCTCCTCTCAAGTTGCTGCCAAGACTTCATCGCAGGATAGAGGTGGAAGGGATTCTGGTCATTCTTGTGGCTCCGGACTGGCCTTGTCGCGCTTGGTACACCAACTTGGTCAGGCTTGTCGCAGACGCCCCGTGGAGACTTCCTCTCAGTGAGGATCTGCTGTCTCAGGGGCAATCTTCCATCCTGCTTTACAGTCGCTGGCTTTGACGACTTGGCTGTTGAAAGCCAGGTGCTGAAGGACAGGGGTTTATATGCTAAAGTGATTCCCACTCTGCTAAAAGCGAGGAAGGCGACTTGCAGCAAGATTTATCAATGTATGTGGACGTCATACATTGTGTGGTGTGAGTCCCTTGGGACCCACCCTCGCTCCTATTCGGTGGCTCGGATCTTGGCTTTCCTTCAATGGGGAGTTGATCAAAAGTTGGCCTTGAGTACTATCAAGGGTCAGGTCTGGGCCTTGGCTACTTTCCTCCAGAGGCCATTGGCCGCCTATTCCCTGGTGCGTAGTTTCATCCAGGGGGTGCGACACTAGGTACCTCCGGTGCGACCTCCGCTACCGCCATGGGATCTTAATTTGGTGCTGTCGGTTCTCCAGAGGCCTCCCTTTGAGAATATCCAGGAGGTCCCCCTGCTTACCTTGTCTCTGAAGGTGGCCTTCTTGGTGTATATCACTTCTGCGCGCAGGGTGTCGGAACTTGCGGCACTGTCCTGTCGTTTTCCCTATCTGGTGGTTCACAAGGACAAGGTGGTACTTCGGCTGCATCCGTTTTTCCTGCCGAAGGTGGTTTCCAGTTTTAACCTGAATGAGGACATCGTGTTACCTTCCTTGTGCTCTAAGCCTAAATATCCTAAGGAATTTCCTCTGCATACCCTGGATGTTGTATGGGCGATGTATTTTGCCATCAGGCGTCTGCTTCAGGTGTGCAAGGCGGCGACCTGGTCGTCTGTTCACACCATTACCAAATTTTATAAGGTGGATGTGATGGCATTTGCGAATGCCTCCTTTGGCCGCAATGTTTTGCAGGCTGCGGTTTGAGGGGCCCCTTGGCCTTCCTTGAGGGTGTTTTTTCTGTTTTTCAGGTGGACCTCATTTGGTTGTTCTAATGTGTCCTGTGTTGCCTGGTTGGCCTTGGGGACTGTTTTTTTCTTTGTTCTGCGTTTCCGACCCCTCATTTTGGTACTGCTTTGGCACGTCCCCATATGTATCGGAGGACTGTGTCCATCAATGAAAGATAGAGAAAACTGGATTTTTGACTTACCGTAAAATCCTTTTCTCTTAGGTTCATTGACGGACGCAATACCCCCCCCCCCCCTCTAATTTTTTGAATGGGTTTGTGTGCTTTTCTCTGACACTGCTTTGATGATACAAAACTGACATCCTTTGCAGGAAGAGAGAGGGTATACCCCCAGGGACTGCCCATAGGGGTAGCCAGAAATTATTTCTGCTTAGTGTCCTTCTCCCTTAGGGGTGCGGTATTACCCTACTGATATACGTCAGAGGACTGCGTCCGTCAATGAACCTAAGAGAAGGATTTTACGGTAAGTCAAAAATCCAGTTTTTTTGTATAATGTGAACGATGATGTAAATCGATACATAACATGTCACACTTTAAATTGCATCCTCCCGTGAAATAGCGGTTCTTAAAATTCTCCATAGGCGACGCTTTAAACGCCTTTTCAGGTTACCAGTTTAGAGTGGCACAGGAGGCCTGGTGCTAGAATTGTTATTCTCGCTCTGATGTTCGACAATACCTCACGTGTGGTGCAATCACAATTTACATATACGCACGGGAGTAACGTATGCGTTCGCATTTGTGCGTAAGCACGGTGGGGCGGGGGTGCTATAAATTTTATTTCTTACCAAATTTTTTATTTTTTTTTTACACTATTTATTTTTAAAAATATATATATTTTTTTGTACAAACATTATTGCTTTTACAAGGGATGAACAACATCCCTTGTGATAGCATGGGCCGTCCGTGACGGGTCCTCTTTATGGGGAGATTTGGGGGCTATTAGACCCCAAATCTCTCCTCTGGCCCCCCATGCAGCTGGTCGAACCAAGATCGGTCCAATGGGCTGCTTCCCAGGCCGCTGCTGGGCAGGTAAACAAAGGGGCGGAATTGATGAACACTCATCGCTCATGGTTTCCACGGTTGCAGAGAGAGGGGAACGGTGACGTCAGTTCTTCTCTCCATGCCAGGCAGCCATTGCTGCCGGCTGCATCGCTCCTGAGCTCCGCGATGGGACCAGAGAGCCCGGAAGAGGCGGCTGGAGGGGGCGTGGGACCTCCTTCCTCCACCCGCAGAAGTGATCAAGTGGCTAATCAGCCACTCGGATCACTTCTGCTTTGCAGAGAATCGCTGGCTACAAATAACGGTACTATGATGATGCCTGAAGGGGCAGGCATAATCCCGGTATAACCACTGAAACCCAAGGATGTACGGGCACGTTCTTGGGTGGGAAGTGGTTAGGAACATCCTTAAAGGGTAAGTTCACCTTTACAGAAAATCTGTAAGTAAACTTACTGTTCCCCCTCCCCATCCCCCCCCCCCCCCCGGTCCCGCAATACAGGAGTCCTGCGATCACCGCCTGTAAGACATCGGGTGCCACTGTACCGATCCGGGATTTTGAAATCCCTGTGGCTTAATCGCCTGTGCGTACCTCTCAGCTTGTATGGATAGGAGGCATTTTAATTGGTTAGCACCGTCGCTGGAGAAGAGGAGAGAAAGTCCCTGGTATTTCAATTCTCTGGACCAGTAAAGCGTTTCGAATGCCAGTAAAGCTAAATAAATGGGGAAAAAAAAAACCCAGCGTGGCGCCCCCCCAATCATTAACAGGCCCTTCAGTTCTCGTGTAGATTTTAAGAGAAACCCCATTCCAAAATAAAAAAGAAATGGTGTGGGGCCCCCCACCCCACATAATCCATACCAGTACCTTATTTGAGCATGCATCCTGGCAGGTCAGGACCTTTTCTGATCTGCCAGGCGGCAAGCTCAGATAAGTGTCTGGTAGGGATTTTGGCGCGGACCCCACAATATTTTTATGGGTAGGAGGAGTTGAGACCCATTATGAGGCTTACTCATCTCCCCCCCCTCCCACTCCTCTCCTGAACTATACACCAGGCCACATGCCCTAAACTTGGAGGGTTTTTTGGGGCACCCCCCAAAGCACTGTGTCCACATGTTGATGACAAGGGCCTCTTCTCCACAACCCTGGCCGGTGGTAGCGGGGGGGGGCTTATAGAAATCTGGAAGCCTCTTTTAACAAAAGCCTACTCATTCAAAAAACAAACATTTCTCTTATGTCCTCTGACAGTCGCCGCCCATTCATACAGTCTTCACGATTGGGTATTGGCCTTCTCCGCAGTAGCAAGCTAGGCAGTGATTTTCTTAATACAACAAACCTTAACATATAGACACACCCACAGGGGGCCGTCCCTCTGGCCTATATCCTCCAGCCAGTACCACTCTAATCCAGTTCTTTGCTACTTAGCGTCAGGAGTAGGCTAGGATTTCCCTGCTGGGACCTAGTGTGTCAGTTTTTTTCTTGTTTTATTTCTGAAAAGTATTTTTTCTTTTAAGAATAGCTTTTTATTTTTTCTCACCTATGCTAGTTAGTCAGAATTTGGAGACTACAAGCATCAGCAGAACTGGGCCTCGTACTGCTTAATATAGAACCTTATGGAGACGCAGTCTGCCATCGAGCGTCGCAGGCTTTTGGCACGCCCAGGCCTCGCAACGACAGTGACCCTAGAAGCGGGGACGAGCCTGCAAAGTTTTTCTGTCTTCGCTGGGATGTCTCAACATCGGAACGCCCAGGGTTGCTAGCATCCTTCCTGGCTGATGGCACCCCCACCCATGTGGGAGGTCTCCAGTGTCTGAGCGGTGCCCACATTTGCGATATGGTGAGTACTACTACCCCTCTGTCCCTGGGAACAGGTTTTTGAGGGGGTATTGAGTGGGCCCACTCTGGGGATGGCGGTACATGTCAAGTTTGCTGTAATATCCCCCTCATGCCCCCTTGTGTCTTACCTTCCCTGTCCCTGCGGGGGCGCTCCTGCGGTGCAGACCGCCATACGGGGGGGGGGGGGGGGGGTTTGAGGGCTTCCTTCTCCCCGGGGATGCTCTGTGCAGATCCCGGTGGGGGCCAGTGCGGGCATTTTCTGCAGCGTTTGGCGCTGTTTCGCCCGGCCGCCGGCGCCGATCTTTAGTGTGAGCGGATGTCCTGTCTGGGCAGTGGCCATATTCTAAGTGCTTTTCCTCCATTTGAACTCTTATCAGGCACCATTTTTTTGTGGCTCAGGGCTGGCTTTTGCCTCTAGGGGCGTGAGGTCACTTCCTTTTTATAATCAGCCTTCTCAAAAGCAGCGTGGCAAGTATTGGGACACTGTGGGGGGATTTTACTGGTTTTCTCTGGCTATATTTCTGCTAGCACTCTTTTGTCAGTTTAGCTTTAGTTAAGGGAAGGGTCTCCACCTGTAGTGCAGTTTGCTATAGGGTTCCACAGGAACCGCCGTTTTAAAGGGCCAGTGTCATTTTTTTTGCACTTTGCTAATATGGAGTCTCAGGATAGCAAATTCCCCACAGACCTAGTTGGTGGTTCCAGATACTCCTGATCCCACTTCCTTAGCCTCTTTATCTGCTGCACTTGTGACTTTAGCGTCAAAAGTTGATCTGCTGATGTCTGACCGAGTTACAAAGAAACGGCCTATGCCCTCTCAGTCTTCTGACTCAGAGCCTGAATTGGTTGCCATGGGCGAATTTCCCCTTGAGTGGTCCTCTTCTTCTCAGTCGGATGTGGAAGAGGAGGATTCTTCCTCTGCGATAGCACGTGACCGCGCTGCGGTAGACGCACTTATTAGCTCCGTTAAGGAGACTTTAAATCTTTATGATGAGCCCTCCATGGCAGGTAAGCAGGTTTCCTTCGGGACCCGCAAGGCCCTGCAGTTGGGTCAGGTTTTTCCTTGTCCCGAAGAGATTCAGGAAACTGTAAATGACCAATGGCGTCGCATTAAGCAGACGCTGGTAGTACCTAAGAGATTTAAGTACCGTTATCCCTTTGTGGATTCGGTTGATACTCGCTGGACTGTGGTTCCTAAAGATGGACCACACTGTTTCCAGACTGAATAAATCCACCTTGATGCCCGTGGAAGACTCCCCGGTGTTTAAGGACCGGCAGATTAGACGGATGGAAACGCTTTCCCGCCACGTGTATATGGTGACGGGTTCCCTGCTGAAACCGGTGTTTGCCTCAGTGATGGTCTCTCAGACTATCGCAGAATGGGCCAAGGTGCTTAGGAGCACTCTGGTAGCAGAGTCGGTTTCTGCTGCTGCGCTGGACATGTTGGATCAAATGGCACAAGCCTTGATGTACCTGTGTGACGCGGCTTTGGACGAGGCTCCTTTGGTCGCACGTCTATCTGCGGTAAGGATTGCAATCCACCGCATTATTTGGCTGAGAAGCTGGTCCGCCGACCCCGCTTCTAAGAAGACAGTGTCTGACATCCTTTATGCGGGGGATCGTCATTTTGGTGACTCTCTGGATGAGCTGATCGGGGAGCTTACTTGGGGTAAGAGTACTTTCTTGCCTCAAGTCTTGAAAGGTAAATCTCCCTACGTTAAGCGGGGTCCCTCCTTTAAGACTAACCGGGGGGATCCTTTCGTGCCTTCGGGGCACAGGAAAAGGGTAAGTCCCCTGGTGGTCACAAGAAATTTTGGGCGGGTCAAGCTGGGCAGGCAACCCAGTCCACCCCTTCCTGAAGGGACGTCCTCACCCGTATCAGGGGTGGGGGAAGTCTGCGTTGTTTTCCCGAGCCCTGGCTGTCTGACATTCAGGACAGGTGGGTTCGCAAGCTCATTCGTTCAGGGTACAAGATCGAATTCTGATCTCGCCCCGCAGACAGATTCTTTCCATCAAATCTCCATCTGACTCCCGATCGTTTCTGGGATCTACAACGGGCGGTTCAAGATCTTCTCGCCAAAGGGGTCATCGTGCCGGTCCCTCCGTGGGACAGGTTTCGGGGGTTTTACTCCAATCTGTTCACAGTGCCCAGAAGAGAGGGCAAGGTGTGTACGATTTTGGACCTAAAGTTACTGAACCGCTTGGTGCGGGTACAGAAGTTCCGGATGGAATCCATCCGGTCGGTGGTGGCATCTCTGAGTCCAGGGAAATTCATGGCCTCCATCGACCTGAAAGATGCATATCTGCACATCCCTTTTTACTAGGGTCATCAGCGGTATCTCCGCTTCGCAATCACAGAGGAGCATTACCAGTTTGTGGCGTTGCCCTTCGGTCTCGCTTCGGCTCCAAGGGTGTTCACCAAGGTTTTGGCTTCTGTGTTGGCTCTGCTACGGGGCAGAGATCCTTACCAGGTGGGACAGGCATCCTTAGTCTTGGGCAGAAGGATTTCTCTAAGCCACCAGGTGAGATTGGATCTTTTGTGGTGGCTCCAGTCATCGATTCTGACACAAGGCAAGTCCTTCCGGCCGTTATTGTGGACGAGGGCTCTCCACGGATGCCAGCCTGTCGGGCTGGGGTGGAGTTCTGGGCACGATTTGTGCCCAGGGGACGTGGTCGGGGGAGGAGTTCTCCCTACCGATAAATGTCCTGGAGCTCCGGGCAATAAAGCTCTGTTTGTTCCGTTGGTCGGCTCGGATTCAGGGCTGCCCTGTATGAGTGCAGACGGACAACGCCACAGCCGTGGCGTACATCAATCATTGGGGGCACCAGGAGTGCCCGGGCGGCCAGGGAAGTGGCCGAGATTTTGTCTTGGGTCGAATCGCATGTTTCAGCGATTTCGGCCATCCACATTCCAGGTGTGGAAAACTGGCAGGCGGACTATCTGAGTCGCCAGACCCTGGACCAGGGGGAATGGTCCTTGCACCCGGAGGTGTTTCACCTTCTGTGTATCTGGTGGGGGTCTCCGGGCGTGGATCTGTTTGCATCCCGTCTCAACAAAAAAGTGGAAAGGTTCGTGGCTCGATCTCGCGATCTCTGGTGGACGCCTCGGATGCATTAGTGGTGCCATGACATCGGTATCGGCTGATATATGCCTTTCCTCCGATTCAAATGTTGTCCAGGTTCCTCCGCAGGTTAGCCTCGGAACGGATGCTGGTGATTCTGATAGCTCCAGACTGGCCTGGCCGCGTCGGTCTTGGTACGCGGACATTATGCAGATGGTTGTCGAGCCTCCCTGGCTGCTTCCACTAAGAAATGATCTTCTGTCTCAGGGACCGATCTTCCATCCTGCTTTACAGTCGCTGGCTTTGATGGCTTGGCTGTTGAAAGCCAAGTCTTGAAAGACAGGGGTACCCCGTCGGCTGCCATTCCTACCTTGATAAAAGCTAGAAAAGCTTCCTCTGGGAAGATTTATCATCGCAACTGGAGGGCATATTTTGCCTGGTGTGAGTCACAAGGTCTTCACCCCCGCTCCTTTTCAGTGGCGAGGGTTTTGGCTTTCCTACAGACTAAGGTGGATCAGCGCCTGGCGCTGACCACAATCAAAGGCCAATTGTTGTCCTTGAACATTCTTTTTCAGCGCCCTTTGGCGTCTAATTCCTTGATTCGCACCTTTATTCAGGGAGTGCGTCATCTGGCTCCCTTACCTCCCTGGGTCCTGAATCTGGTTCTGTCCGTTTTACAACGACCTCCCTTTGAGAACATCAGAGAGATCCCTCTGCCTGTGTTGTCACAGAAAGTTGCCTTTCTAGTGGCGATCACATCGGCTCGCAGAGTGTCTGAGTTGGCGGCTCTGTCTTGCCGCTCCCCCTACCTGGTTGTTCATAGGGATAAAATGGTCCTACGACCAAACCAGTCTTTTCTTCCTAAGGTGGTTTCAGCCTTCCACCTCAATGAGGATATTGTGTTGACTTTGCTTTGTGCAAAGCCTAAGCATCTGAAGGAATTTGCCTTGGCGTCTCCAAAGGGTGGTAATAAACAGCGCATACTCAGACTGGTCAGAGGTGGTAAACTGGGTCCCACAAGGCTCAGTCCTGGGGCCAACCTTGTTCAATATATTCATAAACAGCATTGAGGACGGGATCAGTAGTTCGATATCAGTTTTTGCAGATGACATAAAATTGGACAGGGCAATGACTGCTCAGCATGAAGCAGATATCCTACAGAATGACCTGGACAAAATAACGGAGTGGGCAACGACATGGCAAATGAGGTTTAATGTGGAGAAGTGTAAGGTTTTGCACTTGGGGACTAAAAACATTATGGCACAATACACATTAGGGGGGATCCCTTGGGGGAATCAAAAATGGAGAAAGATCTTGGAGTCTTGGTAGATGATAGACTAGGCAATAGGATGCAATGTCAAGCGGCAGCTGCCAAAGCCAGCAGAATATTAGCATGCATAAAGAAAGGGATGTATTCCAGAGATAAGACTATAATCCTTCCACTTAATAAAACTCTGGTCCGACCACATCTGGAGTATTCTGTCCAGTTCTGGTCGCCAGTCCTCAGGAGGGATGTGTTGGAGCTGGAGAGAGTCCAGAGAAGGGCAACTAAACTAATTAGGGGATTGGAGGACCTTAATTATGAAGAGCGTCTGCAATCGCTTGATTTATTCTCCCTGGAGAAGAGACGCCTGAAAGGGGACTTGATAGCAATTTATGAATATCTCAATGGTGATCTCGGCATAGAAAAACAGCTATTCGGTCGAAGGGATTGTATGAGGACTCGAGGGCATACAATGCAATTAGAGGAGAAGCGTTTTAACCTCAGGCAACGTGGGGGGGTTCTTTACTGTTAGGGCTACAAGATTGTGGAATTCTCTACCACAAGTGGTGGTTTCTGCGGGAAGTATGGTGGCTTTCAAAAGACTCTTAGACGTACATCTCAAGGATCAGAACATTCAGGGGTATGTGAGATGATTACGGCCACACACACCTACACAGGTTGAACTGGATGGACTATTGTCTTTATTCAACCTCACCTACTATGTAACTATGTAACTATGTAATTCCTTGGACGTGGTCCGGGCGATCAAAGTTTACCTTTCCGCTACGGACTCTTTCCGGAAGTCGGATTGTCTGTTTGTCCTTCCTGAAGGACCTCGGAAGGGTACAGCGGCGTCTGCGGCAACCATTTCCAAATGGATTAAACAGATGATTGTGCAGGCCTATTCGATTAAGGGTTGGGTTCCTCCCTTCCCTGTTAAGGCGCACTCTACTAGAGCGGTTAGTGCGTCTTGGGCTTTTCGCCACCAGGCGTCGGTGGCTCAGGTGTGCAAAGCAGCGACCTGGTCGTCTGTGCACACCTTTTCTAGGTTTTACAAACTTGATGTGTTGGCATCCTCGGATGCTTCTTTTGGCTGCAAGGTTTTGAGCCCGCCAGTGGTTTAAAGAGACATACTTTTTTTTTTTTTTTTTAATGTCTCTTAGTCATGGGGTTTATTTCATTTTTTTTCCTGGGTTAGCTGCTGTTGAGCTTTACTTACCCCACTGGTTCAGTTCAGTCTTTTCTCTGACCTGGGGGCTGCGTTGCCTATTTTAAGGTTGCGTCTTCCCACCCCTCACATCTACACTGCTCTGGGACGTCCCAATCGTGAAGACTGTATGAATGGGCGGCGACTGTCAGTGGACGTAAGAGAAAATATAATTTTTGTAAAATCTTACCGTAAAACTATTTTCTCCGAGTCCTCTGACAGTCGCCGCCCCTGCCCCTCTCTTGAGGGGGTTGACTGTTTTTCATGGACTGCTTGCTACATAACTAGATTAGTGGTGCTGGCTGGAGGATATAGGCCAGAGGATATAGGCCAGAGGGATGGCCCCCTGTGGATGTGTCTATATGTTAATGTTTGTTGTATTAACAAAATTACTGCCTAGCTTGCTCCTGCGCAGAAGGCCAATACCCAATTGTGAAGACTGTATGAATGGGCGGCGACTGTCAGAGGACTCAGAGAAAATAATTTTACAGTAAGATTTTAAAAAATTCTATTTTTATCGTTTCTTTATTCAAAATTTAAAACAGTCACCTGGTTTAGATCTATCATCAATCATGATGCCCATCGCCGACCTGAAAAAAGGGGAAAAAAACAACGGTTTTGACAAAGGCTCTAGTGGTCTGACAGCTTCTAAATACTGAAGGGGCATAGCCACCCGGTGATATCACAGTCCCCTTGTGACATGACTTAACCTGGTGGCCCCGCCCCTTAATTAAGAGCTGTCAGACGGTGGAGCTGGCAGATGGTGGAAGCCTTCGTAGGGATCGCAGGTTTTTTTTTTTTTTTGCGGTGGCGATGGGTGTCGTGGTTGACGATGGATCTACACCGAGGAACACTTTTTTTTTTTTTTAAATAAATTTTCAAAAACTGCCTACTGTCCATTTTGTTTCACTACGCTTATTTTTAGTGAATGAATAGGGGTACTATCTACCCCATACTCATTCACATGGTGGGGGGCTGGGAATTGAGGGTTTCCAGATTCCGATAACCCCTCCGCCCGCAGAGCCCCTCAACCAACGCTAGAGTTGTGGGAAAGGGACCCTTGTCCACATCAATATGGGGACACAAGGTGCTTTGTAACCCAACCCCCCTCCCCTATGTTAAGGGCATGTGGCTTGGTATGATTCAGGAAAAGGGGCCCTCTTCTCCCTCCCCCCGCCTCTCCTCTCCTCTCCTCTCGGTTTCTTAGGTGGATGACCAGGTGTTGATTCATACTTCCATCTAGAGCTTATTTAAGATACTTGGGCATTTCCTCCTCACCTTTTACCAGAAAGAATTCGCTACAAAATGATCTACACCTGGTTTGGTATAATACGCATTACTTGATATTCCGCATCCTATATTCTTTCACCCTTTTCTGATATCCCACAGGGGATTACCCTCACCCGTAGCTTAAGTAAAAAGGAGCCAGAGCAAAACGTCAGACAAACATTTGCCCTGCCGAAGGCCCGCAAAATTCTCAACCCTTAGAATGACTATGCTTCTCTTGCACTGGAGCAGGACCTGATTTTAACTCTGATCTTTGCATCTGATTCTAGTTCTGTTTGGGGCACAAAAGTTGCCTACCTGACAACAAAAGCAGATTTTTCATCATCTGTTGCAAATCTTTGAACAAAAAATGTCTTTAATTCAGGTATCTATCCCAAGTCCCTTCTTCAGCCCCTCTGAGTTGGAATCCAAGATTCCTGGCCTAGAAAAGGACATAAGGAGGACACGGATGCTATGTCGGAGGAGGCTGCAGAAGATTTCTCACCCCCAGACTTCTATACTTCTAAAGCTGCAGCTTCATGCAAAATGCTTTGCTAATGTGGATGTGCGTTTTTTTGATGTGCACAAAAGCCAATGCATTTTTGCATTCGACTCATCTCCATCTCATTTTGCCACTTTGAGTACAGAGCGATCTTTAGAATCTGAAACTACCTTCCCTATTCATAAAGAAATAAATGGGCACTCTATAGCAATTTTGGTCCAGTAAAGATTTGCACTCCTCTAAAATCCTCAGTTTGGACAGCTCAGACTGCCTTTAAAAGACTCTCCTGAGTGTGGGATGTCTGTTAGTTTGTCTCTGGATCATAGACATGCCAGACATGTGGGTTTAATTGGTGGTTTCATATGCAAAGAGTTCACAATGCTACCCCTTCACTTTTTTTTTGCCAAAATCTGCCCAAGGACAATCAGATTTCAGTGATCTCTCGTCCCAGAGAGTAGTTTTTCCAGTACCCTTCAAAAGACCGGCTCATAGGATTCTGTGCAGACCTGTTAGTTGTTCCAAAGCCCGATGTGAGTATTTGTCCTATTCTGGGCCTGGAATACCTCAACAAATACTTTCAAATTTTAAAAATTTGCATGGAATCTGGTCAGTTATTGCCTTTCTGAGACCAGGGGAATGCCTGACATCCGCAGAAATCCAATATGCCTGTCTAGATATTCCATCTTTCCACCTCATCAGTTGTTTCTCTGCTTTGCAGTGGGAGACAATCATTTCCAGTTTGTTGCACTGACTTTTGGCCTATTCTCTGCTCCTAGAGTACACAAAAGTCTTAGCACTTCATCTTGCCCTTCTAAAAACTCAGGGCACTAGAAAGTGGAGGTGCACTGCTGCAGACAGGACAGCGCTGGAATGGTGAGAGGAGCCATATGTTTAGGGGCAGAAGGCTAGGACAGGTAGTGGTGCCTTTTACCTTCATGCATAGAATGTAATAGGTAAAAAAGGTTTGACTTTGGAACCACTTTAACAATGTGGAAGTCTTTTTCATTTATCACTGCAAAGTTCATAACAGATGCCAGTCTTTCAGGATGGGGAAATAGGGTTCCAGTCCCTCAGGAGACATGGTCCCCAGTGGAAGCCAAGATTTGAATCCACACCCTGGAGCTCAGAGCAAGAAGGATGGCTCTGCAACACGAGAACCCCCTTCTACAATGGCCAGCTAGAAAGAGGATTACCATTTTGGTTGCTATCACATCTGTCAGAGTTGGTGACTCTTTGACTCGTTCTTAATTTATAATGAAAAGGTAGTTCATTGCCCAAGATCATCCTTTCTTATTAAAGTGTTGACAGTCTTACACCTCAGTGAAGACCAAAAAGGTCCAAAGGAAATTGCTCTTCATTGTTCTGATTTATTCGGAGCTGTAAGTCTACCTCAAAGCAACAGCTTCTATCAGGTAGACAATTCTTTGTTCTAACCTCAGGCCCTCACAAGGGTCATCCTGCATCCACTCAAAGGAACTGATTGCATAGAGCTTACACTCATTGACAAATCTCCTCCTGCGCTTTTTCATGCCCACTCACTAGGTTGGTGGAAATTTACTGGGAATTCTGGCAACAGGTGTCTGTAGCCCAGCTTTGTAAGGCCGCCACCTTATCCCCTTTCCATACCTATTCAAAATTCTACCTGATGGACATCCAATCTTCTGCTGATGTAGCTGTTGGCTGCAAGGTTCTTATAGCAGCATTCTGAAGTTGGGTCTTCTGACCCTTGATTGGACCTGTGGGCACAGTTGTGGTGTTTAGTTGTTGCTCACTCTTTGCATTCATTGCTTGGGGAAATCCAATGGTCTATAAATATTCAACCTGTGTCCTGTACTTTACAGGGGAGAGAGGTTTTTTTTTTTTCTACTTGCCTGCAAGTCTGTATCTTGTAGCACAGAATACAGGCCCTACCTTCTATTTCTTGGTTACTCATACCTAAAAAAACTTGCCGATTGAGGTAGGGTTATAGGGGGAAACGCCCAGGGGGAACATCTTCAAAAGTGTTACCCATGTCCAATCACCTGAAGGTACGAGCCTATAAATCAGGGTCTATGAATGCTCAGCCTGTGTCTTGTACTGTACCAAGAGATGGAGATTACAGGTAAGTCCATTTCTCTTAAACATTTCTGATAATAGCAGACATGCATGTTTACAGGTGGCCATACATTATACAATTCATTTGTACAATTTTCCTTTAGTTTTGTCAAACCTTTACAACACTTTCAATTTGTATCCAATCCGGCAGGCCCTTGCACTACATAGTTGAAGGTAAATCTCAAGGAGATTGTACAGAAATTTGTAAGAAAATTGTATAATGTATGGCCAGTTTTATTGAGTCAGAATTATGTTGTAAAGATCGTAGTTTCAAAAACACATATTTTTTATATGTTACTTAAACTGGTATATCTGTGGATTTTCTTTTTAGAATCTCTTTTTGGGTTCAGAAAGAAGTAAGTATTTTTCTTTACAATTCTTTTTAAAAGTGAATTTTATTTACACAATATACATGTAAAAGGTCAGTTTGATGCCAATACTTACTAATGGTAATGCTTTTTTAAAAAAACTTTGCATTTCTCTTACGTCCTCCGACAGTCGCCGCCCACTCATACAGTCTTCATTTATGGGGTATTGACTTCATCTCCACAGGAGTTTCTAGGCATAAGACTTCTAAAAGAGCAATAAATCTACATAGTCACACCCATGGGGCCTGTCCTTCTAGTCCAATACCCCCCTGCAATAGCCATCCCAATTCAGTTTGTCTTCTGCCTAGCTTCAGGAGTGGATAGGCTTCCCTGTGCTGAGGCTACAGTCTCAGCCTTTCTCTTTTTCTCTTAGGATTTATTTTCAAAAAGATGTCATTTTTTCTTTACATTGCTAGCTGTTTATTTTATCAGCACTAGTTTGTGGATCTTCGGATGAAGACTGCGTTTGCGGAGCTTGGAATCGGACTGGCCGTCCTGGTTCTCCAGGACAGAGGGTCAGATGGAACCCCAGCCCGCCATTGAGCGTTTCGCAGGCTATGTGTTCGCCCTGGCCTCACAAATGACTCATCCCTGTCCATCAGGGAGGCAGCCATGCGAGGTGGCTACCTCACTGGACACAGCATAGGTTCGTCCGTGCACTAGTAGTGTCCTGCGTTTTTGGCTGGCGGCACTCCCCTGCCATCTGAAGGTGGGGGTGGTTTCCCGCTTGATATGAGGCACCCCACGCCATCGGGTACAGGTAAGTACATTCTATGTGGGGCCCAGGGTTCGTACGGTCCTGGAAATCCTGGAAAAGTTTTGGAATTTTTAGATGACACTTTCCAGGCCTGGAAAGGTCATGGAAAATTAGGAAACGCACTAGGTTTTGGAAAAGTCATGGAATTAAATTACTGTGGAGGAGCGGGGAGTGGCGGGGAGCGGATGCTTAATTATTTTATGATAATTATATTGCCACATACTGTATTTACATTTCGCTGTATTAGCGTCCTTCCTGGTCTGTCATTGGCCAGCAGCAGTCGAAGAGATGACCCAATCAGGCAGCGGGGAGGGCCGGCCGCGGTTTGCCTGGAAACACTGTGACTGGCTAGCAGCAGCAGTAACAGCCGAGAGATTATCAACCAATGAGACAGCGGAAGCGTCACTGGGGGGCGGGCCGGCCGCATTAACGTGATGATGACGCGGAAGGGGGCGGTAACCGTTTTGCGAAAACTTAACGGTTACCTCCCCCTTTGGCGTCATCATCACGTTCATGCGGCCTGCCCGCCCTCCAGTGACGCTTCCGCTGCCTCATTGGTTGATAATCTGCCGGCTGTTACTGCTGCTGCTAGCCAGTCACAGTGTCTCCAGGCAAACCATGGCCGGCCTTCCCCGCTGCCTGATTAGGTCATCTCGGCTGCTGCTGCTGGCCAGTGACTGACAGTAAGGGCAAACTGCGGACCCGGAAGGACACCTACCTGTACCAGTGCTATACGCTGAATGTAAAAATGCCCCCCCCCCCCCCCCCCAGTGCTCTTTAGCACCCCCTCAGTGCTCTTTAGCACCCCCTCAGTGCTCTTTAGCCCCCCCCCTCAGTGCTCTTTAGCCCCCCCCCCCCTCAGTGCTCTTTACCCACATGGAAGAAAAATATATTTAAAATATATTTTAAAAAAACATTCTTAATTTATTTTTCCCAAATATATTGGAAATATATTTGAAATGCTACAATTTTGGCCATATTCAATATATTTCTAAATTTTTTCCCCTAAATATATTAGAAATATATTTTTCTTCCATATGGGTAGCCCCCCCCCTCAGTGCTCTTTAGCCCCCCCCTCAGTGCTCTTTAGCCCCCCCCTCAGTGCTCTTTAGCCCCCCCTCAGTGCTCTTTAGCCCCCCCCCAGTGTTCTTTAGCCCCCCCAGTGTTCTTTAGCCCCCCCAGTGTTCTTTAGCCCCCCCAGTGTTCTTTAGCCCCCCCAGTGTTCTTTAGCCCCCCCAGTGTTCTTTAGCCCCCCCAGTGTTCTTTAGCCCCCCCAGTGTTCTTTAGCCCCCCCCAGTGTTCTTTAGCCCCCCCCAGTGTTCTTTAGCCCCCCCCAGTGTTCTTTAGCCCCCCCCAGTGTTCTTTAGCCCCCCCAGTGTTCTTTAGCCCCCCCCAGTGTTCTTTAGCCCCCCCCAGTGTTCTTTAGCCCCCCCCAGTGTTCTTTAGCCCCCCCAGTGTTCTTTAGCCCCCCCCAGTGTTCTTTAGCCCCCCCCAGTGTTCTTTAGCCCCCCCAGTGCTCTTCAGCTCCCCACAGTGCTCTTCAGCTCCCCACAGTGCTTTTCATCTCTCCCCCCCCCCCCCCCATGCTTTCTGGCTCCCCCAGTGCTATCCAGCTCCCTGGCTCCCCCCTCTGTGATTTCCAGTTCCCCCCAGACAGTGCTCTCCAGTCCCCCCCTCTCCCCCTGTGCTCTCCATCCCCCTGGTTTTCCATGCTCCCTCCCCCCGCGCCTTCCAACCCCCCTGCAATGCTTTCCAAACCCCCCCTTAATTCTCTCCAGTCCCCCCCCCCCCCGTGCCCTTCAGCCTCCTCCAGTGCTCTCTGCTTCCCCTGTACTCTTCTATCTTCTATCATGTCTGCAGTCTCTGACCTTCTCTTGTATCATGTCCGCAGCCTCTGACCACCTCCTGTATCATGTCCGCAGCCTCTGACCACCTCCTGTATCATGTCCGCAGCCTCTGACCACCTCCTGTATCATGTCCGCAGCCTCTGACCACCTCCTGTATCATGTCTGCAGCCTCTGACCACCTCCTGTATCATGTCTGCAGCCTCTGACCACCTCCTGTATCATGTCCGCTAAATGTAAAGTGTGTGTCGGAAAACGTTTGACATTTCGAACATGGGAGAGGCAGCGATGTCTAGCCACACTAAAGGTGCAAAGCACCAGTCTGCAGCTGCTTGCTTGACAGCTTCTAATCCGATCGCTGGCCTTTTCACCCGTGCGCTTGAAGTGACACTGGCTCCCAGCTGCGGCAGCGGTGCTTCCATCTCATCCACTGTAAAACAAGGGACCATTTTGAGTCACGCTTTATCCAGAAACGAAACCCTAACTGCTGATGTACTGTACACTACAAAGATTGTCATTTATTTTAGTAAAAATATGCTGGGTGTGACATGTATACATAGACATTTCATGAAACATTAGGTCATGAATATTTACGTGAAGTCATGGAAAAGTCATGGATTTTTATTGGTGAAAATGTGTATGAACCCTGGGGGCCTCTGTCTGGGGTCGACAGTCCTGGTGTCCCCTGTGTCTGTGCATTTTGGGCTCCCTAGTCCCGGTCCCTGCGGGGGTTTTTATTCTCTCACAGCAGCGCTGTGTGGGGTTTTGGGGGTCCCTCTCCTAATGTCACTTTAGGGTGCTTGGGGATGCAGACACATGCAGCGACCGCTGCGGGGTTAAAAACCGCCGGTCCGCCATTTTAAGTGTGGGCAGCACGTCTGGCTTCACTGTGGGCGCTCATACAGCATGCTATGTAGTGTATTTTCGTGCCTTACGGCGCCATCTTGTGTGTGGCAAACGATCGTTCCGAGCACATGTCGGCGGCCATCTTGCTGAAGCCTCCCATTAGTTTTCATAGGCATCCATTTTCCCTTGGCCTGCAGCCTAGTTCAGACTCCAGCGGTGACTTCCTCCTTTCTCACAGAGCCGACCGAAGAAGCTGGTAACACTTGTGGGGTTCTGTCCTGCTGTTTTTTTTCCTGTCCTGCCTTGTGCAATCATCCTGGTCAGTTTTGTCCCTACGGGGGGTCTGTGTGTCACAGTCTTATAGCGGTGTGCTGTGGGGGTCCGCAGCGCTCTTAAAGGGCCACATTAAAAAAAAAAAACGTTTCTTTTTTGTTATGGAATCCCAGGACAGCAAATTCCCGCCAGCTTTGGTGGGGGATTCAGGGTCCTCTGAATCCTCCGCCGTCACTAATTTTGCTGCTGTTGTGGCAACTTTGGTGTCAAAAATGGATGTGCTGATGTCTGAACGTGCTGCTAGGAAAAGGCCTAGATTTTTCTTTTTACTTCTGATTCTGAGTGTGACATGGTTGCTGTAGGTAGCGTGCCCCTTTCGGGGTCTCGCTCTTCTCCGGATCCGCAAGAGTCTGAGGGGGAGGCGGAGGTTGCAGGGGTGGATGACTCCCCCCTCTGGGTCACCCGAGGAATGCGCAGCTATGGATGAGTTGATCCTAGCAGTAAAGGAAACACTACATTTGGAGGATGAGCCCACTCCTCCGGGCGTTGTGTCCCCTTTTGGTACACACAGGACCCGCAAGACGACGCAGGTTTTTCCTTGCCCCGCAGAGTTTCACCATAAGGTGAATGAGCTATGGCGTAATTTAAAACACACCTTAGTGGTGCCTAAGAAGTTTCAGCTTCTCTACCCTTTTGCGGCTACTACGGCTGCGCGCTGGTGTGTGCCTCCTCAAGTGGATCACACGATGGCCAGGTTGAACAAAGCTACCCTGCTCCCCGCCGAGGACTCCCCGGTGTTTAGGGATCCTACTGATAGGAGACTGGAATCTCTTGCCCGTCATTCCTACATGGTGGCGGGTTCCTTGCTCAAGCCTATTTTTGCCTCTGTGATGGTGGCTCAGGCTGTGGCGGATTGGACCAAGGTGCTAAAACGCACCCTCGTGGCCAACTCTGCCCCTCCCACTACAGTGGAGATGGTGGATCAGATTTATCGTGGGGTCATGTATTTGTGCGATGCGTCTCTAAATGTGGCCCCTTTGGCGATACGCCTGTCCAGTGTTGCTGTGGTTAACCGTCGCTTAATCTGGTTAAAATGCTGGTCGGCTGACCAAAAATCCAGGAAGACGGTGGCTGACATCCCCTATGCGGGGGTCTCGCCTTTTTGGGGAATCCTTGGACGAATTGGTTAAAGGAGACACTGGGGGTAGTAAGAGCACTCTGCATTTTCCGCGGTAAGCGGGGCCCATCTTTTAAAACTACTCAAGAGTCCTTTCGTGCCTTCAAGGCGCAGAACAAGGGTAAACCCTTCAAGGGCCAAGGTAGGCAGAAAAAGCCCTGGTTTGACAAACAAAAATCCGGCCAGGCCGGTGCGGCGGCTGTCCACCTCTGCCTGAAGGGGTGCCCTCACCCGTTACAGGTGTGGGGGGACGTTTGCGTGGTTTCCTCCAACCTTGGCTGTTCCGAATCACGGACAGGTGGGTTCAGGAAATCATTTGGTCAGGGTACAAGATCGAATTTCTTTCACGGCCGGCGAACAGATTCTTTCCCTCAAATCTTCATTTGACCCCAGGGCGGTTACAGGACCTACATCAAGCGGAGCAGGATCTTCTCGCTCAGGGGGTGATCATCCCGGTGCCTCATCGGGACAGGTTTCGGGGTTTTTATTTGTATCTGTTCACCGTGCCCAGAAAGGAGGGCAAAGTGCGTCCGATTCTGGACTTAAAAGTGCTGAACCGCTTTGTGCGCGTTCGAAAGTTCCGCATGGAATCACTCCGCTCGGTGGTGGCCTCCCTGAATCCGGGGTAGTTCCTGACCTCTATAGACCTGAAGGATGCGTATCTACACATCCCCATTTTCTAGGGGCATCAGAGGTACCTCCGATTCGCTATCGCGGAGGAACATTACCAGTTTGTGGCGTTACCTTTCGGTCTCGCTTCGGCTCCAATGGTCTTTACCAAAGTGTTTGCGTCTTTTCTGGGCCTGTTGCGGGCACAGGGCATTGCGGTCTTGGGATATCTGGACGATCTCCTATTAAGATCGAGTGCCAGCCAGAGCCTGCTGCGCGATCTGTCCACTACGGTCCAGACGCTTCAGGAGTTCGGTTGGACAATCAACATTCAGAAGTCGACCTTGTCGCCTTAGGTTCGTCTCCAGTATCTGGAAATGGTTCTGGACTCTGCTCAAGCAAAGGTGTTCTTGCTGAAGGACAAGCTCTGGACCCTACAGAACGAGGTCAGGTCCCTCAAGGCTCTGAGGAAGAAGCTAGGCCTCAAAACGCGTTAGCCTTCAAGAATCTAAGGGACTACTCATCCTCGGATACCTTTACTGAGGACTGCATTCCTTTTGTGACATGCTTTTAACAAGAACTCGTATGTGAGTATTTTTAATCCTATTTTTTAAATAAACCATCTAAATGATAATGCACTAGGCCGGTGCGCCCTTGTGTTTGTTTGTTACAGTCTTTCCAGACTTCCCAGGTCGTGTAAGGGGTAGCAAGGCCGTAGCATTTTTCTGGGTTGACGTGTCCACAGCTACAGAAATACTCTTAATACCTTAATAAGGTGGACTAAAGTTCACACCACTCCGAGCGCAGGTCACGGGTGCTTTGCACCAAAAAACTGTATGTACTGTTAACAAATCCTCGTCACTCAGGACCTGTATGCGGTCCCTGGGGTTGATGGTGTTGGCCTTCGAGGCGATACCATTTGCACAATTTCACACGCACTCTCTTCAAGCGGAGATCCTGGCCAGGTGGGACAGACTGTCTCAGTCCTTGGACCTGAGAGTGTCTCTGAGTCGCCAAACCAGAATGGATCTCTTGTGGTGGCTCCAGTCCCCGGCGGTGTCGGACAGAAAATCCTTCCGGCCAATTCTGTGGACGGTAGTGACCACGGATGCCAGCTTGTCGGGCTGGGGTGGAGTCCTGGGCAACCTGTCTGCCCAGGTCACTGGGTCGGAGGAGGAATCCTCCCTTCCGATAAACATTTTGGAATTGAGAGCGATCAGGCTGTGCCTGATCCATTGGTCGGCTCGTCTTCAGGGCCATCCTGTCCGGTTGCAGACGAAAAATGCCACTGCGGTGGATTAAATCAATCACCAAGGGGGCACCAGGAGTGCCCGGGCGGCCCAGGAAGTGACCAGTATTCTGTCTTGGGCCGAGACTCATGTCCCGGCGATTTCGGCGGTTCACATTCCGGGTGTGAAGAATTGGCAGGCCGACAATCTGAGCCGCCAGTCCCTGGACCAGGGGGAATGGTCCTTACACCCAGGTCTGTTTCAGATGCTGTGTGCGAAGTATGGATCCCCGGATGTGGATCTGTTCACGTCTCGGCTAAACCACAAGGTGGAAAGGTTCGTGGCAAGAACGCGCGATCCTCTGGCAGACGCCTCGGATGCGCTGGTGGTGCCTTGGGGTCAGTATCGACTGATCTATGCCTTTCCTCCGATTCAATTGTTGTCCAGGTTCCTTCGCAGGTTGGCCTCGGAACAATCGCTGGTGATTCTGGTGGCGACGGACTGGCCTCGCCGGTCCTGGTACGCGGACATCGTTCACCTGGCCGTAGAGCCTCCGTGGCGGCTGCCAATGCGAGAAGATCTACTGTCTCAACGACCGATCTTCCATCCTGCTTTACAGTCGATGGCTTTAACGGCCTGGCTGTTGAGAGCCAGGTCCTGAGACAGGGGTCTCTCCTCAGAGGTCATTCCTACTTTGATCAAGGCTAGAAAAGCCTCTTCTGGTAAGATTTATTACCGTACATGGAAAGCTTATTTTGCCTGGTGTGAGTCCAGTGGTTTCTCTCCTCGTTCCTACTCGGTGACGAGAATGTAGGCTTTCCTCCAGACTGGTGTGGACCAGCGTCTTGCGTCGGCCACGATTAAGTGCCAGGTCTCTGCTCTGGCTGTTCTTTTCCAGCGCCCTTTGGCTTCTAATTTCTTGATTCGCACCTTTATTCAAGGTGTGCGTCACCTGGCTCCTCCTAGAAGGGAGCCCTTACCTCCATGGAACTTGAACTTGGTTCTGTCCGTGTTGCAGCGTTCCCCTTTTGAAAACATGAGGGAACTTTCGTTACCCATGCTATCTAAGAAGGTTGAGTTCCTGGTAGCGATCACTTCTGCTCGCAGAGTGTCAGAGTTGGCGGAGTTGTCTTTCCGCTCCCCTTACCTGGTGGTTCATAGGGATAAGGTAGTCTTGCGACCTAATCCGTCCTTTTTGCCAAAGGTGGTCTCGGAATTCCACCTGAATGGGGACATTGTTTTGCCTTCGCTTTGTGCGAATCCTAAGCATCCAAAAGAGGTTGCCTTGCATTCCTTGGATGTTGTCCGGGCGATCAGGGTTTACCTGTCGTCGACTGAATCCTTTCGGAAATCGGATTCTCTTTGTCCTTCCTGAGGGACCTTGGAAGGGTATGGCTGCGTCTGCAGCAACCATTGCCAAATGGATCAGACAGACCATTGTACAGGCCTATTTGTTGCGGGAACGGGTTCCTCCCTTCCCTGTCAAGGCGCACTCTACCAGGTCGGTGAGTACGTCCTGGGCCTGTCGGCATCAGGCTTCGGTGGCCCAGGTGTGCAAGGCTGGGACTTGGTCGTCGGTGCACACTTTCTCAAAGTTATACAAAATTGATGTTCTGGCATCAGCTGATGCATCCTTTGGCCGCAAAGTTCTCTGTGCGGCAGTTTATTCCCTGGTTTTTTGTACGGGTCCCTAGCTGTTGGGGTTGTTTTCCCCTTGGTTATTTGTTTTCCTCATGTTGAGCCCTTTTTTGTTAACCAGGTTACCTTTTTGTACATGTAAGGTTCCTTTCTCTGATGTGGGTACTGCGTTGCTTTTCTGGCAGTTGTGTTGCCCACCCCTCATGTCTACACTGCTTTGGGACGTCCCCATAAGTGAAGACTGTATGAGTGGGCGGCGACTGTCAGAGGACGTAAGAGAAAACTGAATTTTTGTAAAATCTTACCGTAAAATTCCTTTCTCTGAGTCCTCTGACAGTCGCCGCTCCCGCCCCTCTTTTTGGGGTCCTTTGTTATACACTTTCACTGCTTGCGACCAAACTGAATTGGGATGGCTATTGCAGGGGGGTATTGGACTAGAAGGACAGCCCCCATGGGTGTGACTATGTAGATTTATTGTTCTTTTACAAGTCTTATGCCTAGAAACTCCTGTGGAGATTAAGTCATACCCCATAAGTGAAGACTGTATGAGTGGGCGGCGACTGTCGGAGGACTCAGAGAAAGGAATTTTACAGTAAGATTTTACTAAAATCCTGTTTTATGCATGTGGAGCAGTCATGTTTGTTCTTTATTCAGTCATGTCTGTTCATTATTCAGGCCTCTGCTTCTTGCCTTGCAGCATTACACATAGGCTCTGATATTCTGCTCAACTACTTGCAAAAATAATAAAAACAAAAAAACAAAACTAAATGGCACACTTTTATAAATTAGTCACCGCTATCCTTTTGAACAGGCATATAAACATTTTGAATATGTTCACATATTTTCTGTGAGGTAGATATAGACAAGGGTCCTCTCCCTATTTAAATGCTGAATCTCACATTTGCTTTGCAGCGCATTGTGATAATGTCTTTAATAACGCACACCTCACCTTAACCCACACTACATGCAATAGTGCGTTGTGGTGCCATTTATTTGATATTGGGTCCCTATGCTCTAAGGAAGTTTCTTAACCTTTTTTTGAGGTAAAGTATAAGTAAAGGGAAAACATATATTCCTCCTATCATTCATTGACAGACACAGTCTTCTGTTCCCCATAGCAGTAGGGTTATGCTGCCCCTACAGGAGTAAGACACTAGGCAGAAAAAAGTTCAGGCTACGCCTATGGGCAGTCCCAGGGGGTATACCCGTTCTCCCTGCTATAGGATGTCAGTTTTAATCTGCCTAGTTAGGAGGAAGGACCCAGTTCCTTGCTGGGATCTCTGGTCCTGGCAAAAGTTCTTTTCTAGCTAGTTTTTTCCTAGTTAGGGTTTTCACCAAATTTTTTCCTGTGAGATCTACAAGGAACTATGCCGGATCTGGGCAACGGGCTTGATATATAGATGCAGTGGTCACCCCAGCCGCTGGTGACTGGACGATCGATTGTGCGTGGGGGGATTTACTTGTTTCTTCCCGGGCCCACTTCCTGTCGATCCCATCCAGGAGGTTGGGGGGAGGGGTTCCCCACAAGGGCCCCTAGAAGCTCCGTAGGCCACGCAGGACTGCCATTTTCTTGTAGCCTACATATGCTGAGTAGATCGGCGGCCATCTTGGCACACCCTGCACAACCATTTTGCAGTGGATCCCATTGTAAATTAATAGCAGCCATGTTCTTGGAGTCCCTAGAGGTGTTTTCTTTTTGTGGAGCCCCTCCCTATACTCTTGTGCTGACACTTAGGCTTTTCTATGGAGATCGAGATCGCTGCAGATGTTCTAGGCCTTCCTGGTGCATCTTTGGTGGGGTGGTGAGTCTGGGGGGTCTCTCTCTGCTGGGGATCTCTGTGCATTCTGCCTGACCTCTTATAACGCAGTGGGACGTTTAAAAAAAAAAGAAATGTACTTTTTGCTGCGTGGTTCCCCTGGTGCAACATGGACCCTGCGGAACATTTTTCCCCATCTGACCCCCTCAAGGAGTCCACAGGGCCCTCCGGATCCCAGCTATCCATAGATACACTATCGGCATTCTTGGAATCCTTTGCGTCCTGGGTGGAGGTGGCCTGTAAAGGACGGGGTGCCAAAAAACGCTCCCCTCTACCCCTGCCTCATCTGATGTGTCAGATTCTGAATCTGATTCAGCTACCGCAGACATGGGTCTCCCTCCCGGATCCTTCCTCGCACCCTGTCTCCTTGGATATTGAGGATGACGCCTCTCCCTCCGCCACCGTTCAAGAAAAGGCACTGGTGGAAGCACTGGTTGTTTCTGTACGCGAGACCCTAAAAATGGAGGACGCAGCTGTAACTGCGACTTGAGGCGCAGGTTACGTTTTGGCACTCACAAGCCATCCAGAGTGGTTAAGGTTTTCCCCCTTCCAGTGTATGTAGACAATATTGTCAAAAAGTAGTGGGAGCGTCCAAAGCGTCCCTCCCTTATTAAAAAGTGGACTGTGCCACCTATGGTGGACCCTCCGGTCTCCAGACTGAATAAAGCTACCATGATTCCAGTGGAGGATTCCCCGTCCTTTAAGGATCCGGCGGATAGAAAGGCAGAGTCTGTGGCTCGCAATATGTACTCTGTCGGGATCTGCACTCAGACCGGTGTTTACTATTGCCCTTTTGTCACAAACTTTGACTGAATGGGCTAAGTTACTACGCTGTGACCTGGAGGGGGTACAACTTCACTCTGCTTTTAAGGAGCTGACAGACCAGTTGATCCATTTTGTTTGCAATGCCTCGCTGGATGCGGCTCCAATATTGGCGCTACTGTCGTCCGCAGTGGTCCTCCGGCGTTTACTTTGGTTAAAATGCCGGTCTGCAGATCAGACCTCTAAGAAGGCTTTGACTGATCTACCTTTTCAAGGTGATCGCCTGTTTGGGGCTTCCCTTGATGACATTATCAAAGGTCTTACAGGGGGTAAGAGTACTTTTCTCCAACAGGCTAACAAGTGTAAGGACCCTCATCGTAGACAGGGCCTCTCCTTTTCAGCACATGAAAAGTTTTTTCATCCCTCAGGGATGAGTGATAAAGGATCAAAGTCCTTCAGGGCCTCCACGGGTAGCTCCAAGCGACCCTGGTCTGGAAATCAGAAATCTGATTTCTCCTGTCCTGCAGATAAGACTCTTTCGGCCTGAAGGTGCGCCCTCACCCGTATCTGGGGTGGGGGGGACGTCCTTGCCGGTTCCCGGACTAGTGGTTATCTCGGATACAAGACAAGTGGGTTCACAAGGTCATATGGTCCGGTTTCAAGATCGAGTTTTGATCTGTCCCTCTGGTAATGTTTTTCCCTTCCAATGTGCGATTGTCCCCGGATCGCTTACAGGCTCTCTTTGGGGCAGTACAGGACCTGTTAAAACAAGGGGTAATAGTTCAGTTTCCGTTCTCGGAATGTTTTCAGGGCTTTAACTCAAACCTGTTTATGGTCCCCAGAAAGGAGGACAAGGTGCATCTTATTGTGGACATGAAAAGGCACTGATTTGCTTTGTGCGATTTCAAAAATTCAAGATGGAATCAGTTCACACAGTGGTGGCTTCCCTACACCAGGAGGATTTCATGGCCTCCAAAGACTTTAAAGATGCCTACCTTCACATCCCAATAGGTGCAGGACATCAACGGTTTCTGCTTTTTGGCGTGAGAGAGGATCACTATCAGTTTGTGGTGTTACCCTTTGGTCTCTTCTCTGCTCCTTGGGTCTTCACAAAGGTGTTGGTTCCGGTCTTGGCTTTATTACGACAGCGGGGGATATCGGTCCTGGGTTACCTGGACGATCTGCTTCTCCGCGCGGTGTCTCCCACTGCGCTGCTGACAAACTTAAAGATCACCATGAGAACTTTGGAGGAGTTCGGGTGGATTCTGAATCTCCAGAAGTCGTCTCTGGTTCCTTCTATGAGACTGGACTATCTGGGCCTGACTTTGGATTTGTTCTCAGCCAGGGTTTTTCTTCCTCCTCCTAGCAAACTTTAACAACTCCAGTCTGCGATTCAGCTATTGCTGCCAAGGAAATGTTTGTCCCTTCGGACATGTATGAGAGCTCTGGGGCTGATGGTGTCGTCCTTCAAGGCAGTACCTTACGCTCAATTTCACTTGAGAATATGCCAGTAGGAATTTCTTATCAAATAGAACAAAGATCCAAATTTTCTGTACAATCAGATCCAGTTTAGCCAGGTGACCAGTGGTTCCCTGTTATGGTGGCTTTGGTCCCCGACGCTCAAACAAGAAATATATTTTTTCCCCACTAAATGGATAAATGTTCTTGAGCTGAGAGCGATCCGGCTTTGCCTAGTCCACTGGACAGAGCACCTTTGGGAATGTCCAGTGTAATTTAATTTGGACAATGCCGCGGCTGTGGATTATGTCAATAACCAAGAGGGCACCAGGAGTGTCCTTGCAGCCTTAGAGGTGGCAAGCATCCTCCGATGGGTGGAACGCTTTGTTGCAGTTCTCTCCGCTGTTCACATTCCAGGAGTGAAAAATTGGTAGGTGGAATACCCCAGTCGGCAGACCTTGGCTCCAGGGGAATGGTATCTCCATCTGGAGGTGTTCCAGCAGCTGTGCCTTCGTTGGGGCACTGCAGACGTAGATCTGTTGGCATCTCAGAGCAACAGGAAAGTGCAGAGGTTTGTGGCCTGCTCTCGGGAACCTCTGTCAGATGCCACAGTTGCGCTGGTGGCTCTGTGAGGTCAGTATCGGCTGCTGTATGCTTTTCTTCCGCTCAAGTTGCTGCCGAAACTTCTTGGCAGGATCAAGGCAGAATGGATTTTGGTCATGCTTGTGGCTCCGGAATAGCCTCGCCAGGCTTGGTATGCAGACCTGGTCAGGGTAGTCGCAGACGTTCCTTGATGACTTCCTCTCAGGGAGGATCTGCTGCCTTAGGGACCAAACGGTGGTTGATCAAAATTTGGCCTTGAGTACTATCAAGGGTCAGGTTTTGGCCTTGGCAATTTTTTTGCAAAGGCCAATAGCCACCCATTCCCTGGTACATAGTTTTGTCCATTTGGCTCCTCTGGTGCGACCTCTGTTGTCACCTTGGGATCTTAATTTGGTGCTGTCGGTTCTCCAGTAACCTCCCTTTGAAGATTTTCGGAAGATAACCCTACTTGCTTTATCTCAGAAGGTGGCCTTCTTGGTGGCTATTACTTCTGCGCAGGGGGTGTCTGAACTGGCGGTGTCCTGTCGTTCTCCCTATCTGGTGGTTCACAGGGATAAAGTGGTACTTCGCCCGGATTAGTCCATCCTTTCGAAGGTGGTTTCCAGTTTCCATTTAAGTGAGGACACTCCTTGTGTCCTAAGCCTAAACATCCGAAGGAATTTGCATTGCATACTTTGGATGTGGTTCGGGCAATCAGGGTGTACTTGGCGACTACGGAGTCTTTTCGAAGGTCAGATTCGCTCTTTGTTCTCAAGGATGGACCAAAAAAAGGGCTGCCTGCTTCTGCTGCGACTATTTCCAGATGGATCAAACAGGCGGTTGTGCAGGCTTATTCAATTAAGGGTAAGGTTCCACCTTTCCCTGTTACAGCGCACTCTACTCGGGCGCTTATTGCTTCCTGGGCTTTTGGCCATCAGGCATCTGTGGTTCAGATTTGCAATGCAGCTACCTGGTTGTCTGTTCATACTTTCACAAAGTTTTATAAGGAGGATGTGCTGGCATCTAAAAGGTGCTTCCTTTGGCCACAAAGTTTTGCAGGCCGTCGTTTTAAGAGAGTTTTTAGTCTCCCTTGAGGGTGTTTAAAGTTTTTTCAGGTGGGTCTCATCTTGTTCTGATGAGTCCTATGTTGCCTGGTTGGCTCTGGTTCAGCCTTGGGGAATTATTTTCTGCTGTTCCCACCCCTCATGTTTTATGGCACTGCTTTGGGACATCCCTGCTGCTCTTGACAACAGAAGACTGCGTCAGTCAATGAATAATAGAGAAAATTGGATTTTTGTCTTACCGTAAAATCCTTTTCTCTGAAGTTCATTGACGGTCCCAAGTACCCGCCCCTCTATTATTGAGTTGGGTTGGTATTGTTTTCTCTGACACTGCTTTGATACAAAACTGACATCCTATAGCAGGGAGAGAGGGTATACCCCCTGGGACTGCCCATAGGCGTAGCAAGAACTTTTATCTGCCTAGTGTCCTACTCCTGTAAGGGACAGCATAACCCTACTGCTATTGAGAACAGAAGACTGCATCCATCAATGAACTTGAGAGAAAAGGATTTTAAGGTAAGACAAAAATCCCATTTTTTTTTTTTTTTAATTCCTCAAAAAGTCTAGAGGTTTTCATTGTTCCCTTACTGCTTTGAGTCTAAAACCCCCAAACCATATATTTTTCTCTTTTGTTTTTTGACGGACATAGCTCCTGATTCTTCTTAACCATTGGGTTATTCTGCCCGCTACAGAGTAGGACACTAGGCAGGAAAAAGCTTTACTACGCCTATTGGCAGTCCCAGGGGGTATACACCCACTCTCAGCTATAGGCACTCCGTTTTTTCTGCCTAGTCAGGAGTAAGGACTTAGTTCCTTGCTGGGATCTTCGGTCTTGGTAATTTTTCCTTTTTATATGGAATTTTTTTTCCTTTTTTGTTCTGGTGAAAATCTACAATCTATTGCCGGACTGAGCGACGTACTGGAAATTCTTTTTACAGGACCCAGAGGGTCCCCCCAGTCCTGCCAGCGAGTGCGCACGCACCTCAGCTCCGCTCTTGGTGGGCTGCGACATAGCCCCACTTGACGGAGACTAGCCTGCGAGTTAAACCTCTTGCGAGGGCGCATACGACCTGGCCTTGGCCTAAGTTGCAGCGCTCCTCCTGGCCGACAGCCTCCCCATTCCGATGGAGAGGTGGTGTTTCCAGAGCAGTGGTCACCCGGTTTCCTGGTATGGTAAGTAGCTGATGTTGGCCCCTCTCTGGGACGGTGGGACCCCTGAGTTCCCCTCTTGCCCCTCCTTCCCCCCCAGCCTCTCTAAAATTCTGATGGTCACTGTGGATCTTCTTGCCAGTTTCCAGGTTAAAAAAAGCTACTTTAGGGAGGGCGAAGCCTGGACATGGCGGGGTGAGGCACGCTAGGAAGGAGCTCCTGTTCCCTCTCTCTGAGACCTGAACCAAGCAACCGACTATCCCCTACAGATGAGCGGGACTGAGAGGGAAACTATCGGGTAAACCTCCCTCCCCCCTCCCCTCCTCTTGAACAGCAGACCCATCCCTCGGAGCAGTGCTAACTCGAGCAGGAATTAGAGCGATAGGCGGTCCCTCTCCGAGAGTCGGCAACAGAAGGGAGGAAGCACTACTGCCCGATATTGCCTGAACTGAAAGGGAACACAAAACCGGAGCCATTCTATGAAGACTGACACAGCAAAGGTATGTGACTGTGTTGATACAAGATGGTTCTGGAGAGCTGTGTGAGCTGTGAGGGATAAGCGGTGGATAAACAGAAGCATACCTCGCTCCTTGAACAGCTGATGAATAGCCGAGAGACATAAGGAAGGAGAGAGAGACGCTGGAGGGAAGGAGAGAGGGGGGGAGGATTAGAAGGAATAAGGAGAAATACTCCCTAAATATACCTTGGAAAATTATAAACTGTTCAGAAGGATACATATGATAAAAGCTGGGGACTGTGTTTGTACATAACGAGAACGGATAAGAAAATATCAAAGAACAAGGTTTATCTTGTGTCTCTGTAACCCCGTGAGACAACCAGTGTATAACAGAGGACATTATTAGGTGGGAGTGACACCAGAAAAAAAGGGGGTGATTTGGGAGTGAATGGAAAGACACTTCCCACAAATATATCATTACACAAGAGGGAGACATTTTTTGCGGAATGTCAGCTGGGAAGAAGCAGAAACTAAAACCTAATACCCATTCTTCTGTGAGAATCTCGGGTATCCTGCTGCTGAAATCAGCATTAAAACCTTTTGAGGAAATAAGTTACTTTTTTCCAAGCTTGAAAGAACAACTGTTGAGGGATAATTTGATCCAAGTAGAATCTAATATGGCAACACCTCAAGCAGTAGATTGAAAAGGAAAAGATAAGCACACTGACTACTGACATATGACTACTGAAATTGCAACAGAGGAACAACAGGAATTACAAAAAGAACAGAGAGAAACCCAATTAACAGGGACTCAAGATATAAGTAACAAGGGGAAAAAAAAGAGGAGGAATCGGATATTAGAGCACTTCTCCAAGCACTCCCTACTAAGGCGGATTTGGAAAATATCATGGGGAAATTGGAAACAAAATTCAGTAATGAGATTCAGAAAATAAGAGGTGTGTTGACAGATATAGAAATCAAAACAGATACTAATGAACAGAAAATAGAAGCAATTAATCAGAGAGTCCTAAACCTGGAGAAAGAAGAAGAAACTTATTTAAATGCAACACTGGTCCTGCAGCTGCGTTTGGAAGATTTGGAAGACAGAAGTAGGAGAAATAATATAAGAATTTGAAGATTACCAGAATCAGTAGAAAGAGATCAGCTACTGGAGGGAGTCAAATGTATTTTTCACAAAATCTTGGGGGGCACATCTACTGCACCTATAGAAATTGATAGAGGAGACCACGAGAAGTGATCATAAAGGATCCACTTTTTCACTAAAAAGGAGGAGATCCTTAGAAAAGCCTGGACTCTGGGACAAATAGAATATGAAGGATCTAATATTAAAATATTTCCTGATATATCAAGACCTACATTAAACCGCAGGGCGTTACTCCATCCAGTGTTAGAAAAAGCTAGACTTTAGGCTTTAAATACCGCTGGAATTATCCTATAGCAGTTACATTCCACAAAGAGGATTCCTTTTTCACATTGAAGGAGTCAAAAGATCTACCGATGCTGTTCAAATATTTAGGAACTCCTGAATTTCCCGTACCAAATTGGTTAGAAATATTCCCTATGGGAAGAAGACAACAAGGAAGGGGAGATACAGGAACTTTAGGAGAAGAAAGAATATGAGAGGAAAGGGAAAGAAAATTTCTGGAAGATAAGAAAGAAGCTATATAATTTTACCGGAAAGTAAAGAAGTGGGAGAGAAAATGGAAATTAAAATTTAATTTTTTTTTTTATTTTTTTAGTGGTCACTGAACTGGTGGTAATATATGTATTTTGGAGTGGTTGAAAGTGATTTATATATTATTTTGGATATCACAGTATGAGTTAATAAGTTAGGTTGACGAATTTGACAAAATTAAAGGGAAAGGGTTTTCACCCCCCCCCCTTTTTTTTTTTTGTCACTCAAGAAACTGGTGATAATGCATGTAATTTTTGGATCGACTGAAACTGACTTGTATATTTTAAAATCACAATATGAGTTATTAAGTTTGGTTGTAGAATCTCACAAAGCAAAGAGAAATGGTTTCCCCCCCCCTTTTTTTATATATATATATATATATATATATATATATATATGGGACATGATTATATAATACATTTAAAGCGAAGTTCCGGGCACAGAAGTCATTTTTCACTGAACATACCCCCGGGACAGTCAGGGCTAGCACATTCCACAATGGCTAGCCTCTGATCGGTCCCGGTTCGCACTTACCTTTTAGAAGAAATACTTACTTATAAAATTTCTTCCACAGAGTTTCCATCTCTCTTGTGGGCAGCTGAACCCGGCGCGGTCCTCTTCTGTGTCTTCTTCCGCGTCTTCTTGTCCCAGAATGCGCCTGCACGGCCCCTCTCGTCACTTCCGGTGCGGCGCCGCATTCCTCCACAGCTTCTGGGCATGCGTCGCCCGGAAGTGACGAGCGGGGCCGGTGCCGTCACATTGATTCCTGGGAACGATGACGGGCACAAAAAAAAAATATTTTTTTTCCGCTTTAAGAAAGTGATAAGAAAGATGTTTAAGGAACAATTGAATTGCTGTAGCACATCAAAAAGGATGTAAAGTAGAATCAAATGCAAATTCACGTAGGTAGAGGGGTTTTTTTTTTTTTTTCTGGATCACTGAAGGAGTTGATGATAGGATATGTGTTTTTGGAGGTCGCAAAGTTCATAATTTGTAAATAATCATAAGTAGGTCGTCTCCCTCCCTTTATCGGCTGCCTACCTCCCAGGAGGAGGAGAGGGCGACTGAGGAAGGGAAGAGAGGTGACCAGGAAAGCAAACACATCATGAATGAAACATGGGGTGGGTTAGGGGACATCTTTAGTGGATATAGGGGGAAGAAGGGAAAGGAAAAAAGAAAAAATGAACAAATTGGGTCAATAGAGAGAGGGAAGGGATCCTCACCCCGGGAAGATCCTGGGCTTCACCTCAAATAGGATAACGCTCATTAAATTCCGGAGGGAGTTGAGCGTAATATACATAAGTATAACTTCGATATTAGGAAGATCCTCCTTAAAAGGATTTTTAGTAGGGGGGAGGGGTAGGGAAGAGTGTGGGCGGGGGGGGGGGGTTCTTCTCTCGGGAGTCTTGTTCTCAAATCCAATGGAAACCATAAAGATTGTATCATTTAATGTTAGGGGACTCAATACCCCCGAAAAAAGAAACATGCTCCTTAACAAACTTAGACGATTACAGGCAGATATAGCGCTTATACAAGAGACACATTTTAGAAAGGATGGAGTGCCATCCTTAACAAAATAGAAATTATCCTACTGGTTATCATTCAAGTAATAACATTTCTAAATCTAGGGGGGCTTCTATCCTCATCTCAAATAAACTTTCCTGGGAACATGAGGAGACTTGTTTAGACTCTGAGGGGAGATATGCTTTCGTAAAAGGACTCTTGGAGGGAGTTAAAGTTACTATCGGCTCGATCTACACACCTAATGTAAATCAGGATATTTTTCTTTCTAGAACTTTTAGGGTCCTGTCTGAATTTGGAGAAGGGCAAATATTATTAGGGGGAGATTTAAATATCCCGATAAATCCAGGTGTTGACACCACCTCCGGAATATCATCGGTGTCCCCCAAAATGAGAAAAAAAAATACCTCAGATACTGCACAAACATCAATTAATGGATGTATGGCGTTTACAACATCAGGGAGAAAAAGACTATACATATTATTCAACAATACATAAAAAATATTCCAGAATAGATCAATTTTTAGTTCCCCATAGACAGCTGCAATTAGTGATAAAAACGGAGGTGGGTAGCATTACATGGTTGGATCATGCTCCGATAGTGATGTGCTACTCACTTTCAGAAAGAGAGAAATATGCAAAAAAGTGTCACTGCCTAAACAAATAGCAAAATCATTGGGAGACTTTTATTCTGCATTATATAATTTGAAAAAAGAAAAAGTAGAAAAAACAAGCATTGATTCTTATATTAAAGATTCCGGAATGCCAACACTGCCCTTGGAGATTAGGAGGGAGTTGGATTTACCTTACTTGAGGTCCAACAAGTTATTGAGGGAACAAAGTCGGAAAAAGCTCCAGGCCCAGTTGGTCTAACAACACAGTACTATAAAGTATTTTTTCCGATTCTGGGACCATATTTGACAAAAATATTCAACGAAATAGGTCACGGTTCAAATTTTTGTAGATTCGTTGGGAGCACAAGTGACAGTGATACCTAAGGAAGGGAAAGATATAACTCTCTATGGTAGTTATAGACCAATATCACTGCTGAACGTGGACCTAAAGGTCTTCGCAAAGATTATTGCAAATAGATTAACACAACATATAAGGTCGTTGATACACTTAGATCAAGCAGGCTTAGTTTCTCAAAGAGAAGCAAAGGATAATACAATAAAAGTATTAAATCTTATACATATAGCGGAAAATACTCATCTCCCTTGTGTTTTTTTAGGAACGGATGCAGAAAAAGCATTCGACCGCATTAATTGGGAATTTTTGTTTTCTACACTGAATTTTATAGGAATAGACAAGACCATGTTTCAGTGGATTCAAGCTATTTATTCTGCACCATGGGCTCAAGCAAAAGTTAACGGTATATTATCAGATCCTTTTCCCATCAGAAATGGGACTGTCAGGGAATCAATACCCTGCACTGGCGCCGCCAACTGGCGAATGCCTATGCGCTTGCGCGTACGAAGAGGCACCTTGAATAGCTAGAGGCTAACTTACAGTAGCTCAAGGCTACCTTGCAGTAGTTTGAGGCTACCTTGCAGTAGTTCGAGGCTACTTTGGAATAGTCAGAGGCTACCTTGGAATAGTTAGAGGCTACCTCAGTATAGCTTGAGGCTACCAAATTGGCCTATTTAAACAACGCTGTCACTACAGGAAGTTGCTGTTATCTTCAGCTCTCCTGTTTCCTGTGCCACGCCAGTTACCCGGTAAGCCACTCCTCTTACGTAAGGCTCTGCCACATTACCCCGTGACAGTATAACACAGCCATGACTGAGCCTGCTAGAGGAGCCTCTCCTATGGACGACATCTGCCAGCATCTCGCAGCCCTTACCCAAGCTGTTAAGTCTCTGCAGGAGGGCTATACCCAGTTGGAGGGTCGTGTTCAGTCCCTAACCTCCTCCACGGATCCTGTAGTTTCTGCTGCTTCCATGGCTTCCTCTGAGCATCCCTCGGGTCCAACGGTGGTGATGCTGCCTCCTGAGCCGGAAAGGTTTTCTGGGGATCGGAGCAAGTTCAGAGCCTTCCGCAATGCCTGCGAGCTATACTTCTCCCTGCAACCCCCGAACCTTCTCCCTGGAAGCAACCAAGGTGGGGTTCATCATATCCCTGCTTCAAGGTGAACCTCAGTCCTGGGCTCACCGCCTGCTTGAAGAGCGCCGTAACCAGCTGGACACCATGTCGTTTTTTTTTTTAATGCAATGGCGCAGTTGTATGAAGATCCGCAGCGTACTGCTACCGCAGAAACCGCGCTCACCGCACTTCAACAAGGCCGTAGAGCCGTGGAAGATTACGTTACTGACTTTAGGCGTTGGAGTACGGACACTCACTGGAACGACGCAGCCTTGCGACATCAGTTCCGCCTGGGTCTGTCAGAAAGTTTGAAGGATGAGCTGGCCCGAGTGGACATACCTGAAACCCTGGAGGCATTAATCGCCTTGGCCATACAGATAGACCGCCGGCTCCGTGAACGCAGGGCAGAGAGGTCCACGCAGCAGACCCACCCAGTCTGGATGATGCCACGGGTCCCTAATCCCGTCCACACCTTCTCCTCTGGTTCCAGTCCCAGCAGCACAGCTCCGGTTACTCCTGAATCGGATGCTTCAGAGCCGATGCAACTTGGGCTTATGCGTCCTCCTTATCGGCAGAAGAACGCTTACGGCGACGTCAGAACAATCTGTGTCTGTATTGCGGAGAAGCCGGACACTTTGTACGCACATGCCCAGCGAAGATGCGTAAGTGTCTTTCTATATCTCCCTCAAGTTACCCAGTTTCTGGCAACAATACCACTCACCTGGCTCTCTATATCTCATTCCAGCTTCCAGAAGGCCTGATCCCGGTCACCGCTATAATTGATTCCGGGGCATGCAGCTGCTTAATTGACCTCACCTTTTCTGCACAACAACGCATCCTACTTCGACCCAAGTCGCAAGGACTTTCCATTTTCCTAGCGGATGGGTCCCACATCAGGTCTGGGCCAGTAACTCAAGAAACCCCTCCATTGCCTGTGGTCACCCTCGAAGGTCACAAGGAGTTGTTGTGCCTGGATGCCATCTCTTCTCCCTTGTTCCCCGTTATTCTGGGGTTACCCTAGTTACAAGCGCACAACCCGCAAATAAATTGGACTTCTGGAGACGTCAAGTTCCAGTCCCCTTACTGCCAGAATCATTGCCTGCCAGTACGCTATAGTGCTCCTAGCAGGAGATACATTCCTCTGTCCCATTACCCTATCATGAATATCTGGATGTCTTCAGTAAACAAGGGGCCGAGACTCTACCCCCCCCCACCGCCCGGCCGAACGCGTTAAAAGAGTACTCCACCGACTCCGGCAACACAGGCTCTACGCAAAACCTGAGAAATGCGAGTTTGAACAGCAGAGTATCCAGTTCCTCGGTCTAGTAATCTCCTCTGAAGGGGTCAAAATGGTCCCTCAGAAGGTCTCCGCCATCCTGGATTGGCCCGCACCTGTGGATAAGAAGGGTCTTCAGCGTTTCATAGGATTCGCAAATTTCTACAGGAAATTTATCAAGGGGTTTTCCTCTATCATTGCCCCTATTACCCTGCTCACCAAACAGGGTACCCGTTTCCACTGGTCTCCCAAGGCTCAAGTCGCATTTACAACTCTAAAGGAGCTGTTCACTTCGGCCCCTATCCTCAGCCACCCGGATCCTGCCCTACCTTACATCCTCGAAGTTGACGCCTCGGAAATTGCAGTAGGAGCAGTCATCTCCCAGCGTCAAGGCCTCAAGGACCTGATCCATCCGGTGGCTTTTTTCTCCCGTAAACTTTCTCCTGCAGAGAGGAACTATGATGTAAGGGACCGGGAACTCCTTGCCATCAAGACCGCCTTGGAGGAGTGGAGGTACCTGTTGGAAGGGGCGGCACATCCCATACTTATCTACACTGATCATAAGAACCTGGAGTATTTGAGGACGGCCAAACGCTTGAGACCTCGCCAAGCACGATGGGCACTTTTTTTTCCAGGTTTTTATTCCATATAACGTACCGACCCGGTTCCAAGAATACGAAACCCGATGCTCTCTCCCGAATGTACAACAGTTCTAAAGGAATCCTTGTACCTGACACCATCTTGACAAAAGGTAATTTCCTGCTATTGCAGTCTGACCTTCTTACCTCTCTGAGACGAGCCACAATGCTCCCCATCCTCCTGGAACTGTACTGGTACCCAGAAATGGATTGCTATGGAGAAGAGATCAAATTTTTGTTCCAGAAAGGGCCCGGTTGTCCATCCTGGGACTTTGTCATGACCACCCGATGACTGGCCATTTTGGGATCCACAAGACCCTAGATCTGGTTCAATGCACGTTCTGGTGGCCCGACTTAGAGAAATGTTGTAAGCAGTATGTCTCCTCCTGTACTATCTGCACACAAAGCAAGACAACCCGAAACAAGGCATGGGGCCTGCTCAGACCACTACCAGTCCCTGACAGACCATGGAAGATGATTGCCATGGATTTCATTGTGGAACTTCCTCCTTCAGACGGTTATTCTGCAATCTTCGTGGTAGTGGACCGTCTTTCGAAAATGGCTCATTTCATACCACTGAAGGGCACACCCTCCGCGCTCGAGACGGCGCAGGTCTTCATCAAAGAGATTGTAAGACTCCACGGGTTCCAATGGACATTGTGTCGGATAGAGGTGTTCAATTTACTTCTCGCTTCTGGAGAGCTTTATGCGACTCATTAAAGATCAAGTTGTCAATGTCCTCCGCATACCATCCCCAGACTAACGGGCAGACTGAGAGGACCAACCAGACCCTCGAGCAATATATCCGATGTTTTACCACCTTTGTTCAAGATGACTGAGTCTCGTTACTACCGTCAGCGGAGTTCGCATACAATAATGCCAAACACTCGGCTACAGGTCAGTCCCCATTCTATGCTAACTATGGGTTTCACCCATCCTTCTTGCCCTGCTTTGTTCCTGAACCTGCAGTGCCAGCAGTCCGGGATATCATGGAGTTCCTTAAAGAGAACAACAAATTGTTACAGGATGCCATGACCAGGGCTCAGACCGCCAATAAAGAGGCCTTTGACAAAAGGAGGAGAGGTGAGTTACATAGTTACATAGTAGGTGAGGTTGAATAAAGACAATAGTCCATCCATTTCAACCTGTGTAGGTGTGTGTGACTGTAATCATCTAACATAGCCCTCAATCTCCTGATCCTTGAGATGTAAGTCTAAGAGTCTTTTGAAAGTCACCATACTACCCGCAGAAACCACCTCTTGTGGTAGACAATTCCACAATCTTGTAGCCCTAACAGTAAAAAACCCCCCACGTTGCCTGAGGTTAAAACGCTTCTCCTCTAATCGCATTGTATGTCCTCGAGTCCTCATGCAATTCCTTCGAATGAACAGCTTTTCTTCTAAGCTGAGATCCCCATTAAGATATTTATAAATTGCTATCATGTCCCCTCTCAGACGTCTTTTCTCCAGGGAAAATAAATCGAGCGATTGCAGCCGCTCTTCATAGGTAAGGTCCTCCAACCCCCTAATCAGTTTAGTTGCCCTTCTCTGGACTTTCTCCAGCTCCAACACATCCCTCCTGAGGACTGGCGACCAGAACTGGACAGAATACTCCAGATGCGGTCGGACCAGAGTTTTATAAAGTGGAAGGATTATAGTCTTATCTCTGGAATACATCCCTTTCTTTATGCATGCTAATATTCTGTTGGCTTTGGAAGCTGCCGCTTGGCATTGCATGCTGTTGCCTAATCTATCATCAACTAAGACTCCCAGATCTTTCTCCATTTTTGATTCCCCCAAGGGTTCCCCTCCTAACGTGTATTGTGTTTTTATGTTTTTGGTCCCCAAGTGCAAAACCTTACACTTCTCCACATTAAACCTCATTTGCCATGTCGTTGCCCACTCCGTAATTTTGTCCAGGTCATTCTGTAGGATATCTGCTTCATGCTTTGCAGTTATTGCCCTGGCCAATTTTGTGTCATCTGCAAAAACTGATAACGAACTACTGATCCCTTCCTCAATGCTGTTTATGAATAAATTGAACAAGGTTGGTCCCAGGACTGAGCCCTGGGGCACCCCGCTTACTACCTCAGACCAGTCTGAGTATGCGCTGTTTATTACTACCCTTTGGACACGGCCTTTTAGCCAATTCCGTATCCAAGAGCAAACCCTGCTGTCGATACCTGCAGACCTTATTTTATAAATTAAGCGCTTGTGGGGAACTGTATCAAACGCCTTAGCGAAATCCAAGTACACCACATCCACTGGTCTCCCCCTATCTAGCTCACAGCTCACTTCCTCGTAGAATGCTAAGAGATTGGTTTGACAAGATCGCCCATTTGTAAACCCGTGCTGGTTACTACTGATGATGTTGTTGTCTTTAGCATACTCTACGATATAGTCCCTTATCATCCCCTCCAAAAGTTTACATATTATTGATGTCAGACTGACAGGCCTATAATTTCCCGGGATATGTCTCTGGCCCTTTTTGAATATCGGAATCACGTTAGCCTTCCTCCAATCCCCTGGTACATCTCCTGTCCTAATACTGTCAGCAAAGATCAGGAACAGTGGTCTAGATATAACCATACTGAGTTCCTTGAGCATTCTCGGATGTACGCCATCCGGGCCTGGTGATTTGTTTGTGTTAAGTTTATCCAGTCTTTCCCTGATTTCCCCCTCTGTTAGCCATAGTGGCAAGTCCTGTGTATTACTACTAACCATACAGTCATGGTCAGTGTACCCTTCCTTTTCCTGCGTAAAGACTGACGAGAAAAAAGAATTCAGCACGGTTGCTTTTTCAGTGTCCTCTGTAACCATCCTCCCATCATCGTTAATTATGTGTGCAATATGCTCTGCCCTGGTTTTTTTGCTGTTGATATATTTAAAGAATTTCTTTGGGTTTTTTTTACTATCCTCCGCTATTTGTCTCTCAAAGTTGATTTTAGCCATCTTGATTTCGTGTTTACACTTCTTATTTTCCTCCTTGTATTGCTGGAAGGCCGATACTGTGCCCTCTGATTTATATTTCTTGAAGGCCAATTTTTTTCCCCTAATAAGTTTTTTAACGCTACGGTTTAGCCAGCCAGGTTTGGCTTTGTCTCTTCTAAATTTATTCCCCATAGGAATGCACTGCAAGATGCCTTTGCTTAATATTGTTCTAAAGCATTCCCATTTTTCCTCTGTGGTCAGTGATCCCAGGGTTTGGTCCCAGTTTACCCTTTCCATCAATGAGTACAATTTTGGAAAGTCTGCCCTTCTGAAGTTTAGGGTTCTTATGTTCCCCACTTGCCTTTTTATATTGTTATTTATACTAAATGTGATCATCCTGTGATCGCTAGAGCCCAGGTTGTCCTGGACTCCTACCTCCGAGATTATGTCTGGGTCATTAGTGATCAATAGATCCAGAATAGCATTCTCTCTAGTAGGGGAATCCACCAACTGCGACATGTAGTTATCCTGTAAGGTTTCCGTGAATAGCCGGGCCTTATGCGAGTGTGCAGTCCCCTCTTCCCAGTCAATGTCGGGATAATTGAAGTCCCCCAATATGATGACTGATCCTAGTTTTGCCGCTTTACCTATTAGTGCTAAAAATTCCAGCTCTACCTCCTCCCCTTGGTTAGGTGGCCTATAGCAAACCCCCAAAACTACTTTTCCCTTATCTTCTTCCCTATCGAGTTCAACCCACACAGATTCTAAATCCATGCTCATCCCATCCGTAATGTCACTCCTTTCTAGCACCTTTATATTGTTCTTGACATAGAGACATACCCCTCCCCCTCTTTTACCAACCCTGTCCTTCCGGTACACCGAATACCCTTGGATATTGGCCAGCCAGTCATGTGAGGGGTCGAACCAAGTCTTCGTTATTCCCACGAGGTCTATGTCCTCCTCATGTACTAACATGTCCAACTCAACCATTTTATTAGCTAGGCTCCTGGCATTAGCATATACCCCTCTTAGTTTTACGGAAGTTAAACGTGATTGGCGGTTTTGTTTATTTCTGTTTGGTCTGCTGTTCTCCTGCACAGACCCGCCAATTGATGTTGTTGACCTACTGTCGCTGTTGACCCTACAACTGCCTTCAGTCCTCTGCTCCCTCCTGACTGATTCTATTTCTGAGCCCTCCCCCCGTCTCCTAGTTTAAAAGCCCCTCCAACTCGGTGGCCATCTTTCTCCCCAAAAGAGCTGTACCGTCCCCATTAAGGTGCAGCCCATCCTTACTAAAGAGCCGGTAGCAGACTGAGAAGTCAGCCCAGTTCTCCAGGAACCCAAACCCCTCCTTCCTACACCAATTCCTCAGCCACTTGTTAACTTCCCTAAGCTCCTTCTGCCTCTCCTGTGTGGCTCGAGGTACCGGCAGTATTTCAGAGAAAATCACCTTGGAGGTCCTTTTCCTCAATCTAAAAGGAATAGGGGTGATGGCGCTGCCTATATAATTTAGATATAATAAAAATGTAATAAGCTGTGATGCAAAGTGCCTTAAGCTAAAAACAATAATGTGTAATATTCAAACAATAATATATTCCATAAAAACTTCAATTAAGTGCAAGTGCAAGGTATAAAAGTGCCTGCAGAAAGATTGGAAAGTGACTGGTGCAATAATTGTATGAGCAATAAATAATATTTAACATGCAATATTAATGTGCTAAAAAATATGGTGCTATATAAAGTGAGCTGTTCCACTCATACCACGTGTTGATATGGGGAATAAAAAAGTGCCAACAGAGCAAAAATAGAAAAAAGTTATTATTTTAAAAAAATACAGCTTGCAATGTCCAATAAGGAAAGATCCAGTAGAAAAGTCTATATCATGTGCGGTGACTTCAAAGGCAATAAAGGTGACAGCACTCGGAACAAACCGACACTCAGGTGAAAAGGTGACCCCGTGGTGGGTGGTAAGGTGCTGGGATTCCTTTGATAAAATTGCACACTTACCAGAGACACCCACCCCACACAGGGGTATAGAGCGGGTGTATTTATGGGTCTGGCAACCTAGCGGTATCCTCCTATCCCTGGGTGGAGGGCGTGTGCCGAGGATCAGGCTGGTCCTGGTGTGGATGTACCCTAGGATGGTCCCCTGTGTGCCTTCCTGCCTAGGTATGTTCCGAGGGATCCACTCAGCTCCACTCCCGATATTTAAACCTGTTTCTCCTGATCCTCATTCCTCATGTCTGCATTGCATCGGGAGTGGAGCTGAGTGGATCCCTCGGAACATACCTAGGCAGGAAGGCACACAGGGGACCATCCTAGGGTACATCCACACCAGGACCAGCCTGATCCTCGGCACACGCCCTCCACCCAGGGATAGGAGGATACCGCTAGGTTGCCAGACCCATAAATACACCCGCTCTATACCCCTGTGTGGGGTGGGTGTCTCTGGTAAGTGTGCAATTTTATCAAAGGAATCCCAGCACCTTACCACCCACCACGGGGTCACCTTTTCACCTGAGTGTCGGTTTGTTCCGAGTGCTGTCACCTTTATTGCCTTTGAAGTCACCGCACATGATATAGACTTTTCTACTGGATCTTTCCTTATTGGACATTGCAAGCTGTATTTTTTTAAAATAATAACTTTTTTCTATTTTTGCTCTGTTGGCACTTTTTTATTCCCCATATCAACACGTGGTATGAGTGGAACAGCTCACTTTATATAGCACCATATTTTTTAGCACATTAATATTGCATGTTAAATATTATTTATTGCTCATACAATTATTGCACCAGTCACTTTCCAATCTTTCTACAGGCACTTTTATACCTTGCACTTGCACTTAATTGAAGTTTTTATGGAATATATTATTGTTTGAATATTACACATTATTGTTTTTAGCTTAAGGCACTTTGCATCACAGCTTATTACATTTTTATTATATCTAAATTATATAGGCAGCGCCATCACCCCTATTCCTTTTATATCCAGTGCATAGTCTCCGGACTATCATCCAGGGAGGCTGCAGCCTATTTTTAGATATATATATATATATATATATATATATATATATTTTATATTTTATACATTTACTACATATTTTTTATTCATTTATTTATACACATTTTTTTCACTTAATTATTCACTTATCTATCCATTTAGTCCATAGCGCGGAAGTTCTTATTTTTCTTTTCCTCAATCTATTACCTAAGTCCCTGAAATCGTTCTTAAGGATCTTCCACCTACCTTTAACTTTGTCATTAGTGCCCACATGCACCATGACCGCTGGGTCATCCCCAGCCCCGCCCAACAATCTGTCTGCCAGATCTGCGATGTGCCGAACTCGGGCGCCCGGTAAACAACAAACTGTTCGGTTCACGCGATCTTTTTTACAGATTTCCCTCTCTGTCCTCTTGATAATTGAGTCCCCAACTACCACAACCTGTCTAACCTTTCCTGCGTTACGGCCCCCCTTCTTCCTGGAGCCGTCCCTCCCCTGGCAGCTGGGGGAGGGCGCATGCTCCAGCACTGCCACCCCTGAGTTGATATCCCCCTCAACCTGCAACTCGGCAAACATGTTAGGGTCTACCAACTCAGGATTGGCCTCCCTGACTCTCCTCCCCCTAACATTCCTAACAGTCACCCAGCTGCGTACCTCTGCTGCTTGCGTCTCCTCTATTCCTTCCTCCTCTATGCTGACCCCTGCCAGCGCCTGATGGGTAAAGTCCAAGCTCCTTTCCAGGTTGTAGATGCCACGCAGTCTTGTCACTGTGTTCTCTAGATCCACGATGTGGGCTTCCAGAGCAACAAGTCGCTCACATCTTGCACAGCAGTATTCGTCCTCGATTGTTTCATCAAGGAACGCATACATGCCGCAAGAAGTGCACTGAGTGGCATCCCCAATCCTGTCGGACATTATTACCCACTACTCTATGGGGATAATATTAACGACCTGCTCTTCCTTACCTACACTACCTCTAACTTCCCTGGTACAAAACCTGGGGTACCCACCAGTCGCTAATACCCTCACCAGTCACTAGATACTCACCAGTCGCAAGGATCCTCACCAGTCGCAAGGTTCTTCAACCTGGCAACCTGGTATGGTTAGCCACTACCAACCTCCGATTGACATGCCCTTCCAAGAAACTGGCACCCAAGTTTATTTTTTTAAAGGTTTTTTATGGCACCCAAGTTTATTGGCCCGTTCCCGGTGAAGAGGAGATTAAATGAGGTATCATACGAACTAACTCTACCCGATTCCCTCAAGATCCATCCGGTCTTCCATGTATCACTTTTGAAACCTGCAGTACCTGATTCCTTTCCAGGTAGAAGTTCGGAACCACCTGCTCCTGTCACCATCAACGGGGAGGAAGAATTTGAGGTGGAGACCATCCTAGACTGCAGAAGATGGAGGAATCCGTTACAATACTTGGTTAAATGGAGGGGCTACGGCCCCGAAGAGAACTCCTGGGAACCGGTACAGAATTTCCATGCCCAAGAATTAATCCAAATTTTTTTCCGCAACCATCCCCACAAAAGGAATCTTTTGGGCACCCGTAGGTTGCCCTTAAGGGGGGGGACAATGTCAGGGAATCAATACCCTGCGCAGGCGCACTGGCGCCGCCAACCGGCGAATGCCTATGCGCTTGCGTGTACGAAGAGGCACCTTGAATAGCTAGAGGCTACCTTGCAGTAGCTCAAGGCTACCTTGCAGTAGTTCGAGGCTACCTTGCAGTAGTTCGAGGCTACCTTGGAATAGTCAGAGGCTACCTTGGAATAGTCAGAGGCTACCTCAGTATAGCTCGAGGCTACCAAATTGGCCTATTTAAACACAGCTGTCACTACAGGAAGTTGCTGTGTTATCTTCAGCTCTCCTGTTTCCTGTTCCTGTTTGTATTCTGCTGTTGCTGTTTACCTGACCCGGCTTGTCTTTGGATTCTGATTACCTGCTGCCCGCCTTGACCTTGGCTTGTCCTAACTTTTCTCCTGCCTGATCCTGATCTGTTTATCCGCTACCGGCTATTGGTCCTGGACCTGATCCTGGCTCCACCAGGGAATGCTGGGGACCGCGACCTGGTGTTAGCAAGCAGCCAAATCCATCCCCACCATCTGGGGCCCTGGTGAAAACCGGCTAACACTTAGACTCCGCGCCTCTGGTGAACCTGTGCCACGCCAGTTACCCGGTAAGCCACTCCTCTTACGTCAGGCTCTGCCACATTACCCCGTGACAGGGACAATACAAGGTTGCCCTCTTTCCCCTTTATTATTTGTTTTATCTGTAGAGCCATTTCTCTGTCGAGTGAGACAAAACACGGATATATCAGGAGTAGTGCGGGGAAACAGGCAATATAAAGTTACTGCATATGCACATGACCTGATGTTTTCGCTCACTAGACCAGAGATATCATTGCCAAATTTATTAAAAGCATTTGAAATATATGGTAGAGCTGGAATTTTTAGCACTACTGGGTAAAGTGGCAAAACTGGGATCAGTCATCATATTGGGGGACTTCAATTATCCCGACATTGACTGGGAAGAGGGGACTATACACTCACAGAAGGCCCGTCTATTCACGGAAACCTTACAGGATAATTACATGTCACAGTTGGTGGACTCTCCGACTAGAGAAAATGCAGTCCTGGATCTATTGATCACTAATGACCCAGACCTAATCTCAGAGGTAGGAGTCCAGGACTACCTGGGCTCTAGCGATCACAGGATGATCACATTTAGTGTAAATAACAATATAACAAGGCAAGTGGGGAACATAAGAACCCTAAACTTCAGAAGGGCAAACTTTCCAAAAATGTACTCATTGATGGAAAGGGTAAACTGGGACCAAGCCCTGGGATCACTGACCACAGAGGAAAAATGGGAATGCTTTAGGAACATATTAAGCAAATGCATCTTGCAGTGCATTCCTATGGGAAATAAATTTAGAAGAGACAAAGCCAAACCTGGCTGGCTAAAACGGAGTGTTAAAAAACTTTAGGGGAAAAAAATTGGCCTTCAAGAAATATAAATCAGAGGGCACAGTATCGGCTTTCGAGCAATACAAAGAGGCAAATAAGAAAAGTAAACACGAAATCAAGATGGCTAAAATCAACTTTGAGAGACAAATAGCGGAGGATAGTAAAAAAAAAAAACCAAAGAAATTCTTTAAATATATCAACAGCAAAAAAACTAGGGCAGAGCATATTGCACACAATTAACGATGATGGGAGGATGGTTACAGAGAACACTGAAAAAGCAACAGTGGTGAATGCTTTTTTCTCGTCAGTCTTTACACAGGAAAAGGAGGGGTACACTGACCATGACTGTATGGTTAGTAGTAATACACAGGACTTGCCACTATAGCTAACAGAGGGTGAAATCAGGGAAAGGCTGGATAAACTTAACACAAACAAATCACCAGGCCCGGATGGCGTACATCCGAGAGTACTCAAAGAACTCAGTAAGGTTATATCTAGACCACTATTCCTGATCTTTGCTGACAGTATTAGGACAGGAGATGTACCAGGGGATTGGAAGAAAGCTAACGTGATTCCGATATTCAAAAAGGGACAGAGGCATATCCCGGGAAATTATAGGCCTGTCAGTTTGACATCAATAGTATGTAAACTTCTGGAGGGGATGATAAGGGACTATATCGTAGAGTTTGCTAAAGACAACAACATCATCAGCAGTAATCGGCACGGGTTTACAAGTGGGCGTTCTTGTCAAACCAATCTCTTAACATTCTACGAGGAGGTGAGCTAGATAGGGGCAGACCAGTGGATGTGGTGTACTTGGATTTCGCTAAGGCGTTTGATACAGTTCCCCACAAGCGCTTAATTTATAAAATAAGGTCTGCAGGTATCGACAGCAGGGTTTGCTCTTGGATACGGAACTGGCTAAAAGGGCGTGTCCAAAGGGTGATAATAAACAGCGCATACTCAGACTGGTCTGAGGTAGTAAGCGGGGTCCCCCAGGGCTCAGTGCTGGGATCGACCTTGTTCAATTTATTCATAAACAGCATTGAGGTCGGGATCAGTAGTTCATTATCAGTTTTTGCAGATGTCACAAAATTGGCCAGGACAATAACTGCACAGCATGAAGCAGATATCCTACAGAATGACCTGGACAAAATAACGGAGTGGGCAACGACATGGCAAATGAGGTTTAATGTGGAGAAGTGTAAGGTTTTGCACTTGGGGACTAAAAACATAAAAGCACAATACACGTTAGGAGGGGAACCCTTGGGGGAATCAAAAATGGAGAATGATCTGGGAGTCTTGGTTGATGATAGATTAGGCAATAGCATGCAATGTCAAGCGGCAGCTGCCAAAGCCAGCAGAATATTATCTCTGGAATACATCCCTTTCTTTTATGCATGTTAAGACTATAATCCTTCCACTTTATAAAACTCTGGTCCGACCGCATCTGAAGTATTCTGTCCAGTTCTGGTTGCCAGTCCTCTAGAGGAATGTGCTGGAGCTGGAGAGAGTCCAGAGAAGGGCAACTAAACTGATTAGGGGATTGGAGGACCTTAATTATGAAGAGCGTCTGCAATCGCTTGATTTATTCTCCCTGGAGAAGAGATGCCTGAGGGGGGACATGATAGCAATTTATAAATATCTCAATGGGGATCTCAGCATAGAAAAAAAGCTGTTCAGTCGAAGGGATTGCATGAGGACTAGAGGGCATACAATGCGATTGGAGGAGAAGCGTTTTAACCTCAGGCAACTTGGGGGGTTCTTTACTGTTAGGGCTACAAGATTGTGGAATTCTCTACCACAAGAGGTGGTTTCTGCGGGAAGTATGGTGGCTTTCAAAAGACGCTTAGACGTACATCTCAAGGATCAGAACATTCAGGGCTATGTGAGATGATTACAGCCACACACACCTACACAGGTTGAACTGGATGGACTATTGTCTTTATTCAACCAGGTCCGAGATACTGTTGTGGAGAAGTTTAAAGCTGGATTTGGATACAAAAAGATTTCCCAAGCTTTAAAAATCCCAAGGAGCACTGTGCAAGCGATAATATTGAAATGGAAGGAGTATCAGACCACTGCAAATCTACAAAGACCTGGCCGTCTCTCTAAACTTTCAGCTCATACAAGGAGAAGACTGATCAGAGATGCAGCCAAGAGGCCTATGATCACTCTGGATGAACTGCAGAGATCTACAGCTGAGGTGGGAGACTCTGTCCATAGGACAACAATCAGTCGTATACTGCACAAATCTGGCCTTTATGGAAGAGTGGCAAGAAGAAAGCCATTTCTTAAAAATCTCCATAAAAAGTGTCATTTAAAGTTTGCCACAAGCCACCTGGGAGACACACCAAACATGTGGAAGAAGGTGCTCTGGTCAGATGAAACCAAAATCTAACTTTTTGGCAACAATGCAAAATGTTATGTTTGGCGTAAAAGCAACACAATTCATCACCCTGAACACACCATCCCCACTGTCAAACATGGTGGTGGCAGCATCATGGTTTGGGCCTGCTTTTCTTCAGCAGGGACAGGGAAGATGGTTAAAATTGATGAGAAGATGGATGGAGCCAAATACAGGACCATTCTGGAAGAAAACCTGATGGAGTCTGCAAAAGACCTGTGAGACTGGGACGAGATTTGTCTTCCAACAATACAATGATCCAAAACATAAAACAAAATCTACAATGGAATGGTTCACAAATAAACATATCCAGATGTTAGAATGGCCAAGTCAAAGTCCACACCTGAATCCACTCGAGAATCTGTGGAAAGAACTGAAAACTGCTGTTCACAAACGCTCTCCATCCAACCTCACTGAGCTCGAGCTGTTTTGTAAGGAGGAATGGGCAAAAATTTCAGTCTCTCGATGTGCAAAACTGATAGAGACATACCCCAAGCGACTTACAGCTGTAATCACAGCAAAAGGTGGCGCTACAAAGTATTAACTTAAGGGGGCTGAATAATTTTGCACGCCCAATTTTTCAGTTTATTTGTTAAAAAAGTTTGAAATATCCAATAAATTTTGTTCCACTTCATGATTGTGTCCCACTTGGTTTTGTTTCTTCACAAAAAAATAGTTTTATATCTTTGTTTGAAGCTTGAAATGTGGCTGTTCCATGTAAGATTCTCTTTATGTTGCTGAAACGCAGCGAGAACCTGTGGGTGTGCTGTTCCTGGAATGGTACATAATGTAGATAAATACAGAGTATTTACAGATGGATGAATTTATATACTAGGAGAGTGATTACTTTCAACGCACAGACTTGTGCTGCAAATGGATGCAGCTATGCTGGTAAAGCTCCAGAAAGGGGAGCCCCCTGAGTTCCTGTCTTCAGCGGGTAATTGTCAAAGGCACTATAAAAGAATGAGGATGAATATCTCTTATCTGTTCAAAAATTGTGACAATTTACATCTTGGTAAGTGAGTATTTTATTGTGAACAATTGTATCAGCCAATTGCTAAAAAAAGACTTTCTCCTTGTTGATGGAGAGAAGTGGACATGATTCCACTGTTAAACTCACAGTTGAGGTCCTTTTAGAGCGGTCTCCTAGTTTGGTCCTGGACAGCGCTTCCTGCGTCCTTCCTTCTCCCTCTCTGCGTGGGAAGTGAGGACTAGTGAGGTTCCCCGGCCTTTTTATGTCAGTTCGCGAATGCTCACAGGAGTGCCGCACATAACTGGACGTGGCGCCCATCACGCGGTTGCATCCTTCCTGCGCATGCGCCGCAAGGCTGCGCGCGCATCGGAAGGCCGTCAGGGCGTGCTTTTGGCCGCCGAAACAGAATTTTCTAGCTGATATCCCCGATGGGGGACCGGATCGGGTTGTGGATGGTAGTGCCCCTTTTCGCTCCTAAAAAGCCCCGGTTTTGGACTGGGGCTTTCCGTGCCGGGTGCGAAACTGTGACGTGGGATCTTGGCATGGTTGCGGCATTTACAATATAGTATATATTCAAAAATAAATTTGGTATATATTAATAAAACTAATACATTCGTAATAGTTGCAGAGCATGGTTTTTGTTTTAACAGCAGTGAAAAAACATTTGGAAGAAAAAGAATACATATAATTGTAGAATAGGGGATATCAATTTAAAATGAGGACAATTTGTACCTCGGTAAGAAGGAGGTGTATAGAGGATGATCCTCTATGGGGGTGTAGTTAATTTTTTGGTTTTTAGAGGATGGAGTTAGTCTCCCCTTAGTCAGGGGGTCTGTAGATGTTGTTAGGGACTAATTCTCCTATGTGGTACATTTGCTTTGAAGTTGAGGGGAAATATGTGGGCATAGAACAAGGATTTAGGTGATTGGATGGGAGATAGATAATTATTTATTGTTTTTTTATGGTGGGAGAATTTATACAAAAAGAAAGAGTGGTGGAGGAGGGAGTTGATTGTCCATTTTTTCTGGTTATTAATGGATAGGGATTTTTAAGAGTATAGTTTAGTGATTCCTGGCTTGATATTTTTGTTCCTAGATTAAGTTTGAGGGGGTTCGCTTACTTCTTCATGTTCTGTTTTGGAGGTTTTATTTTATATTTTACCCTTTATCCCTCCTTTTCCACTATTCCAGGGTTTTTTGTGAATGTATGACATTTGTCATATTATGGTTGGAAAGATATGTTATTTAAGAATGTTTTCAATCAGTTTTTCCTGATGCGAAACCATCTAGGAATGGACGGAAACGTTCTACTTCGTTAAGTCCGGTAGGAGTGGTTTGCTCTTAGCCGTCTTATCCAGCGAATCTCTAGCTGTAAAAGTGTTTTGTTCCAGTCCCCTCCCCTGTGTGGGATGTGGATCCTTTCTAGACCCATAAAGGTTTTTGTAATAGTGGTTATAGGCAACATTTCTTCGTAGGGGTAGGTAGAAATTGCCAATTTGCATGCTGTGAACGTGTTTATTAATTATTTTTCCCAGTTCTTGTTTGGTTTTGCCCAGGTAAAAGGCTCTGCATTCACATCTCATTAAATAGACTATCCCTTTTGTTCTGCAGTTTACTAAATGTTTTGGTTTGAAGTTTCCTCCATTGGGGAGTATTGTGGTCGTACATCCCCGAATGACATTGCATTGTGCAAAGCTTCCACAGGGAAAGGTGTCCTTATCTTTACAAGGATCTTTTCTTGTCCCTTCCTTGAACTCACTGTGTACTAGGTCTTGAGCCTGCTTTTCTGTATGTGACAGGTGGAAGATTTGGTATGAGATCTTTCATGCTGGGGTCCTCTTTTAGGATAGGCCAGTGTTTTTTGAGGATATTTTTAATCCTTTGGTGTTCATTTGTGTATCTCATAATTATCTGTGTGGTTTGTTTTTCTTGTTCCTTTGAGATTTCTGCATCTTTATTTGTTTTGAAAAGGATTTTTACTTTGTTAAAGACTTTTCTTAAAGAGGTTTTGGTGTAGCCTCTTTGTGTAAGTCTTTCTGTGAGTTGGTTTGCTTCTCTTTGGAAATCTTCGTAGTTCGTACAGTTTCTCTTGAGTCAGAGATATTGGCTGTAGGGGATAGCTTTTTTTAGGGGAGTCGTGTGAAAACTTGATGCATGAAGTATCGTATTTCCCGCTGTTTCCTGCCTGTATAGAGTTATCTTGACGTTTCCGTCATTGTCTTTGTATATCCATGCATCAAGAAATCAAATTTTTGTTTTTGCTGTAATTCATTGTAAAATACATATTGTAGTGATTGTTATTCATTGCTTTCAGGCAGTCCTTAATTAGTTCTTCCGGTCCATTCCATATGATGAGGATGTCTTCAATATAACGTTGCCATAGCATGATGTTGTTTGCATATATGCTGTTTTCTTCTTTAGCCATAGGGTTTGCAATATTGTTCCCTCGTTGAGTGCTCTGTCAATCTTTAGGTAGAAATCCTCTTAATAGTATTCTATCTTGACTGGTGACATTTTCTTATAACATTTTTTGTTACCTAGTATTCTGAGACACATCTCTTTTGTATTTTTCTTTATCCATCAAATCAATATTGCCTTCTTTGTCTGATGGCTTTATGGTGATTTATTTCATTATTTTGTAGATCTTTCAAGGCTTGTTTTTGTTTTTTTGTTAAATGTTGTGTTTTTTTGTCCTCGCGTAATTTTTCAATATCTTTGTTGTTGGTAAGCAACCTTACTTGCCCACAAAGTCCCCCCCCCCCCCCCCCTTTGTCTGAGGCACCAAACAACCTTACAATTTAACTTGGATTGTTAGCTCAGAAGCTCCAGGACTGTAGAACTCTTGACTCCTGATACTTGGTGTAGCTCAAAAGTCACTCAACAGCTCCCTCTAACCCTTACTGGCTGAGGTAGCTCCTTGTCACTACTTGTGCTGCTGCAACTCTCAACTTTGTACACTTCACACTGTGTACACTGACTCTTCAGGGCCCAAACTGCAGGCAACCCCTCTAATACTTCAGGGTCCTCTGACTAGGCACCCCCTTTAACAGTTTGCTGGCTCCTGGATCCTCTTCTCAGGAGTGGTCCTCTCTGACTCTAGGCAGACCCCAGGGACAATCCACAGAACTCACAACCTTTGTAGGCTTTCCTGGAACTGGATCCCTCTCTCTCTCCGCTTGTTTTTGGCATACCGTATCCCCTCTGCAGCTCAGCTTCACACTCTTTGGATTCCCAGGCCGCCACCCGGGACACCCGCTTCCTCTGACAGGAGGAGAGACAGCTGTACTCTCCCTCCTGGGACTCTGCTTATTGCCAAAGACGCTGCGTCATGGGTTCCTTAAGAACTTATACCCACTCCCAGAATCCTCTGCGGCAGAATCTGCCTTCTGGGGTAGATACAGGCCTGAGTGTGTCTCTGATTGTGTTTCCTCCACTGTCCACTATATATATATATATATATATATATATATATATATATATATATATATATATATATATATATATATATGTGTGATCCTGCAAAGTGTGGCCACCCTGTAGCAGTAAATCTGCCATGGCGTGGTCGGCAAGTGGAAATGGTTTTCTCAAGTCATCTTCCTGGACAGGTTAGATGACAGGCTCCTCCCTCCAGGAAACGCATGATCGAAATATAAACAAAGCCTTGCAAGCAGCTATAAATATAAAATCAAATGAGAGCTGCTGACACCTAACACATTCCTAATATATATATATATATATAAATATAATGTGTGTGTGTGTGACCTTTAAACATCAAAATATTGTGTCGGTATGCTCTTATGAATTCTCAGCGGCGTGACATCAGTATGCCCCTCCCTGTCACTCCCATACTGACATCACAAAGTTGAGAATTCATAGGAGAACATACCAACACATTTATGAACTGGCATTGTGTTAGTGTCATGGACACAGGTGATTTTTAACATTGAGGGAACAGTATGGTGCGCTATAAGGACCTAACAAATGTGAGTGACTTTTGTGGAGTTTAAATTAAGCTGCTTTGTCCTGAAATGATATAAGCACTATTGTGGCGATTATTTCCCTTTTTACTATGGCCATGGCTACCACTGACAGGCCATGAGTGAATTTATATAGAACCATTAAGGAGGAAGGAGGGTCTGAGAGCTACATGTATCAGTCCTGAAAGGACTAAAAGCTTAGTTTTAAGGTCACACAGTGAGAGCATATCTGATGGTGGGGGAGTACGAGTGAATTGTAAATAAACACTGCAAGGGGATACACATAAGGAAGAGTATTGCATGAGGAGTCACTGTTTGAAAGACTATTCTGACTTTTTATATATATTTTAATTCATTTTCGGATTAATAATTTGGTTTACAAGGTGTTCATTGAGGACTTTATATTGCCTTTTTCAGTACTTTCAACATATTCACTTGCATATGGTTTATTAGGAAATGTGGTTATGTTTGTTTGTGCTCAGGGGATGTATTTACCTATTGAGCACATTAAAGCGGTAGTAAACTCTAATGACAAAAAAAAAAAAAAAAACCCTGTAAAACAAAGGCATAATGAGCTAGTATGCATGCTAGGTCGGCTGTGACATAGCCTCACGGACAGAGGTTGACCCGTGAGTTAAACGTCTCGCACGGTCGCATATGACCGGGCTTGGGTCTGAGTCGCAGTGGTCCCTTGGCCGACAGCTCCCCTATTTCAGTGGCGACGAGTTCTGTCTGGAGCATTACCTGCACAGTGGGAGGGTAAGTACAGCCCACCCGCTCCCCTTTTGGTGGTTTCTTTGGAGGTGGACGTGGGTAACCTCCCATCCTTAAATCCCTCACTGAGCTGGGCTTCCCCCACTTCCATTCCCCCCTGTCTGTACCTAGAGTCTGATGGGAGTACCAGGGCAGAGAATGCAGCAGAGACCCCTTGGGTCTTCCCCACTATCCCCACTCTGTAAAGGTCCTGGGATAGGGTTTGTCCCGCCCTGGTAGTCTGGAGGGATCCCAGTTTAGGAGACCACTAGGTGCATGCCCTGCTGCTTGCAGTGTTTGTATAGTGCAGGGGGGTCCCGGTGCAGAGTGCACAGCAGAGTCTCCCCTAAACGTGTGTCCTACCTCCAGGGGGCGTCCCCTTGCAGAGGGTGCAGGAAATATCCCGGCAGCATTCTTTAGTGTTTATAGCTGATGGTGGCGATTTTACTTTAGTCTGGCTGGTCTCCAGTTGGCGGCCAGGTTTGTGTAGCTGGATGATGCCAGGGGGGGCGTTTTCCCTTAGTCTGGAAGATGCTGGAGACTACTGAAGCCTCGTGTCGGATACCGAAGCTCCTCCTCTTCCTGTGCCCGGGATATATGAACAGGGATAGCGTCCACGATGAAGCTAGGTTCGAATTCTCGGCTCTCCTCTGGTCGGTAGGGTGAGTCTTTTGGGGTCCCTGTTATCTCTCTCTGCTAATAAGTACCCTGAGCCTTGAGGGGATCCTTTAGTGGTGCCAAAAGATAATTTTTGTACTGCAAGGTCTTCCTTTCCTTATGGAGCCTCAGGGTCACATCTCCCTCCACTGACTTCCTCATGGATGTGGCAGGTGCCTCAGAACCCCAACTTCCCCTGGTTGCACTGACGGTGGTCCTGTAGTCTTTAGTGTCCCGGTTGGAAGTGGCATTTGGGCAAAGGCCCAGGAGGAAGCGTTCCCTGCTCAGGCTGTCTCATCTGATTCTGAACCTGATGCCGCCGTGGACATGGCCCATTCAGGGGGGTTTAATATCACACCCCCTGATCCATCCGATAGTGAGGATGATTCCTCCATGGTCGCAGCAGCGAATGAAAAAGCGCTCATAGACGCACTTATCACTGCAGTGCGTGAGACTTTAAAAATAGAGGATGCGGCTGATTTAGCCTCAGAAGTGGCTGTGTCGTTTGGTACGCACAAGTCGCATCGTACGCCAAAGGTAATAATCTATGTGCCTTATTTTGACAGGTTTTCCTGTTAGGAATGGGAACAACCAAAATGACCCTTTGTGGCCCCCAAACATTTTGCTGTACAATGCCCTTTTGAGGAGTCACTTTTAAAAAAAGTGGGCTAGTCCACCAGTGGCTGGACCCTCCATTTTCCAGGTTGAATAAAGCAACCTGATCACAGTAGAGGAATCCCTGTCCTTTAAGGACCCAGATGACAAGAAAGCCGCGGCCCTAACTTAATGGGGCAAGCTTTTGCGCCAGGTCCTGGGGGATGAGCAGATCCCCGCTGCTTATGTTGATTTAGCGGACCAGATGGTCCATGGACTTCAGTTTATCTGTTTCAGCGGTGGTGATTGGGCGTGTGCTGTGGCTTAAGAATTAGTCCACAGACCAAGCCTCTTAGAAAGCTCTCATTGATCCGCCCTTTCAAGGCGATCACTTGTTTGGGGCTACCCTGGATGGTTTCATTAGGGTATCACAGGAAGGTAAGAGTACCTTCCTGCCACAAGGAAAGGAAAGGGATGGAGCCTCGCTGCAGACGGGAGCCCTCCTTCTCAAGTCATAGAAAATTATTTTGTGTTTCTGGGAAGGAGAATAAGGGAAATAAATCTTTCAAATCTTCCCGGGAGTTTCCAAGCAACCTTGGTCTGGTAAGCCTAGAGCTAACTTCCCTGGACCATCAGACAAGACTCCTTCAGCATGAAGGTCTGCCCTCAACCATTATTGGGGTGGGGGGCATCTTCACTGGTTTCTGGCCACGTGGACGTTGACTTCTTTGGTGAGCGTCAAGGAGTTTCAAAAAAGGTTTAATTTTTGGGGTACCCAGAGCAGTGTTAATTTTGGCAGCAAATTTCAATTTAGTTTTAGTCTTAGTCTTAGGACTAAAATGGCATTTTAGTTTTAGTCCCATTTTAGTCTTCTGCAAGTGTTTTCGTTTTAGTCTAGTCGTATTTAGTCGACTAAAACTCCAGTACATTTTAGTCGACTAAAACGTCCTACATTTTAGTCGACTAAAACGTCCTACATTTTAGTCGACTAAAACTTCCTACATTTTAGTCGACTAAAACGTCCTACATTTTAGTCGACTAAAACGTCCTACATTTTAGTCGACTAAAACGTCCTACATTTTAGTCGACTAAAACGTCCTACATTTTAGTCGACTAAAACGTCCTACATTTTAGTCGACTAAAACGTCCTACATTTTAGTCATCATCGAATGGGTTTAGTTCAATTGTAATTTGTAATGCATTATTTAAGCATTTCTCTACAATTTCCAAACTCATTATATACTACTGCTGGTCCTGGAGTGAAAAATCTAAAATGTTATTATTTATGGTATTAACCACTTAAGCCCCGGAGGATTTGGCTGCTTAACGACCAGGGGGTATTTTGCGATTCGGCACTGCGTGATTTTAACGGACAATTGCGCGGTCGTGCGACGCTGTACCTAAACAAATTTGGCGTCCTTTTTTTCCCACAAACAGAGCTTTCTTTTGGCGGTATTTGATCACCTGTGCGATTTTTTGATCACGCGCTATAAACAAAAAAAGAGCGTAAATTTTGCAAAAATAGCAATATTTTTCACTTTTTTTTATATGAAATTCCCCCCCAAAAAAATGTAAAAATCAAAATTTTTTAAAATTTTCGACCAATTTGTTTTATGCTACCTATGTTTGGTAAAAAAAATCGCAAAAATCGTATTTTGATTGGTTTGCGCAAAAGTTATTGCGTTTACTAACTAAGGGAAAGATTTTTGTCATTTTTGTTGTTTTTTTTTAACGCGTAATGGCGGCGATCTGCGATTTTTTTTTTTGCCGTACTGCGACATTGCGGCGGACAGATCGGACCCTTGACTGACATTTTCGACACTTTTGGGGTTACCAGTGACATTTCTACAGTAATCAGTGCTATATATATGCACTGTTACTGTAAAAATACACTGGTAGTGAAGGGGTTAACTTTATTTGAGAGGGAGGGGCTGTGTGTGTCCCTAGGGGCGTGATTCTTACTGTGATTGGCTGTGGCTTCAACTGTATGCAGAGTGATCAACAGATCTACATAGTAGATCCGTATGATCATCTCTCATACAGAGGGGAGAATGACAGGCAGCTTGTTTACACAAGCTGCCTGACTTTCTCCCTCTCCCCCGCCGATCGCAGAGTGGCCGGCGGACATCGGGTCCTTTGGTCACACGCGCGGGGGGGGGTCCGTGACCACGCGGGAGCGGGAGCGCGCCTCCGGCGGCGAGCGCTCGCTCCCTAGACCCTCACAAGCTAGTGACGTAGCCCTACGTCACTTTGCATGTGAGGGGCTGACCGCCGCCGTAGATAGTCGTGCGGCGGTCGGCAAGTGGTTAAGCTTTGAGCATGCACCAGTGTTAATTTTGGCAGCAAATTTCAATTTAGTTTTAGTTATAGTCTTTTGACTAAAATGTCATTTTAGTTTTAGTCGTATTTTAGTCATCTGAATTGTTTTAGTTTTAGTCGTATTTTAGTCTACTAAAATTGTGTTAATTTAGTCGACGAAAACGTTTTAGTTCAGTTTTAGTCGACAAAATTAACACTGCCCAGAAAGGGGGTCAAAGCTTGTCCTTTTCCTTTTTTTTATGTCCTGGGTCTCCTTGTGCGGATTTAATTCCTGCAAAGGTTCAGGTGATATGTGAACTATCTAAGGTTCCCCCTATCCCTGTCCAGGGAATTGATTAACCCAGGTCTGATTCTATTTCTGACCAGGGTGGTCCTTCCTCTGCACAAACTTCAGGGACCGCAGGCTGTGATTCACCAGCTGCTGTCACACAGTTCTCTCTCCCATTTTGCATACAGGTTCTTAGTCTGGTGGTATCCACCTTCAAGGCAGTTCTGTTTGCACAGTCTTACATGCAGCTCCTTTAGCAGGTTCAGCTCCAAAGGATGATACTGAAGCTCATGACAAGGCTACAGGGTCCTCTGATAGATGCCGTAGGCATCCAAGGCCACGGTAAGGCCAGTATCCTCCTCAGCTATGGCTTCTTCCGCAGTTTCTGCAAGGAATCAAGAGCGAGGATCTTCCAATCATCCTGGAGGCTGTAAACGTCCCTTGGGAACTTCCTCTAAGAGAAGACCAGTTGTCCCAAGGGCTGATCTACCATCCTTCGTTAAAGTCGTTGGTTTTAATGGCTTAGCTATTAAAAGCCAGGTACTGAGGGATAGAGAAAAAAAAAAACAACTGGTTACTGTCCACACCTGTAACTGGTCTCTGCAGCAAGGAGCATTGGAAGGGCGATGCATATAACAAGACAAAAAGATTTCCAAGCTCTCCTTACCGACCAATCTGCGACCAACCGAATTGACCTGTCCCAACAGTACGCGTTAAAAACAGGGGTTTAGTTGCACACATTTGCAAATACATGCGTAAGCCACAGAGCCCCGTCAAGGCACCCCATTATATGTGGTCCTAACTCTAAATTCTGAGAGTCTACAACAATGGAAGCACATGCATTTAATGGACAGGTGTAGGACAGATATACCTGAAGGGAGCCCACCCCTTCTTAAAGGCACAGGGGCACACTGAACATCCAGCCTATTGCACAATGGCAGCAAAGATGTCAGTGCGTTGCCTGGTCAATATAGTCTATAACAAAAGTCTAGAAGTCTATAACTGAGGGATAGAGGTCTGTCTGGATCAGTGATCCCTATGGTGAAGGTGAGGAAGTCTTCTTTCCAGCAAGATACACCATCATACGTGGAAGCATACATTTCTTGGTGTGAGTTCATTGGCGCACATTTTCGATCCTTTTCTGTGGCTTGGATCTTAACTTTTCTTCAATGTGGCATTGATCAGAAGTTGGCCCTGAGTACCATCAACTGCCAGGTGTCTGCCTTGGCAATCTTCTTTCAGCGACTTCCTAGCCACGCACTCTTTAGTTCGTACCTTCATTCAGGGCTTCGGTTCTCCAGAAACATCCATTTGAGAATACTCAGGAGATTGCCTTGCCTACGTTATCCCAGAAGGTGACATTCTTGGTGGTTATTACCTCGGCCCACAGGGTATCGGAAATTGGTAGCATTATCCTGTCGCAGTCCCTATTTAGTGGTCCATAGGGATAAAGTTGTTCTTCGTCCCTGTCCATCATTCTTGCCCAAAATTGTCTCTGACTTCCATTTGGATGAGGACATTGTGTTGCCTTCCTTGTGTCCCAAGCCAGCTCATCCCAAGGAATTTGCTTTGCATACTTTGGATGTGGTTCGTGTGATTCGGTGTATCTGCCAACTACTGAGTCTTTTCGGAGGTCAGACTCACTTTTTGTGGTTACGGACGGACCAAGGATCAGACAGTGACTCAGGCGTAATCCATTGAAGGTCAGGTTCCACCTTTCCCTTTTTATGGCGCATTCTTCTCTGGCGCTTAGTGCTTCTTGGGCCTTCCATCATCAGGCTTTAATATGGCAAATTTGCAAGGCTGCCACTTGATCGTCAGTGCATACCTTCACAAAATTCTATAAGGTAGATACTTTGGCATCTGCAGATGCTTCTTTTGCTGCAAAGTTTTGCAGGCTGCTTTTTAAGAGGGGCTGTTCCCTCTTGAGTGGTGTTTTTTCTTTAAACCCTTATTTCTCTTACGTCCTCCGACAGTCGCCGCCGCCTTTAAGTAATCACTGTTGGGTATTGACTTCCGCTCCGCAGGAGTAGCTAGGCATAAAGACTTAGTCAAAAGAACAAAGGCATTTGCATATACACACCCAGGGGGGCTGTCCCATCTGGTCAATACCCCCCTGCAGTGACCACTCCCAACTCAGTTTTAATCTGCCTAGCGTCAGGAGTAGTTAGGCTTCCCTGTTCTGGGGCTACAGTCTCAGCCTATCTAATCTTTTATTTCATTTTTTTTGAAAATGTCAGTTTTTTCTTACTTTACTAGCTGTTTATTTTGTCAGCTTTAGTTTTAGTCGACTCTTCGGAAGATGATGGATCATGCGGTGCTGGGATTCGGACTGGCCGTCCTGGGTCTCCAGGGCTGAGGGTCGGATGGACCCCCAGCCCGCCATCGAGCGTTCAGCTATGGTTCGCCCTGGCATTATGAACGACCCATCCCTGCTCGCAGCAGGGATGCAGCCGTGAGGTGGCTACCTCACTGGACGCATCTGCGATGCTGCAGTGCAATGTCCCTGGCTAACGGCATTCCCTGTCAGATGAGGACATCGGCTTTCCGTTCTGAGAGGCGCCCCACGCCATCTGGTACAGGTAAGTACTTCTGTGTGGGGCCTCTGTCTGGGGTGGCAGTCTGTGTTGCTGTGTGTTCCCCATGTCTGTGCCTGTGTGACCCCCTGATGCGGTCCCTGCGGGGATTGCTTGTACATGTGCTGCGGTGTTATGTGTTTTTGGGGGTCCCCTTCCCTGTGTCACTTCGGTGTTGGTGGGGGTGCAGACTGAGTGTGTGGCGACCGCAGCGGGTGAATCCGCGCGGTCCGCCATTTTAAGTATGGGCAGGCATGTTGGGCTTCTTTGTGGGCTATCTACATGACATGCTGTTTTTGGCGCCATCCGCCGCCATTTTGCGATAGCCGAACGATCGTTCCGACCGCATGTTCGGCGGCCATTTTGGCGGAGCCTTCCATGCAATCCTATGGGGCAGCCATTTTCCCTGAGTCATGCAGCCTATACGTTCAGCCTACTCTAGCAGCAAGGAAATCAGTGGCAACACTCTGCGGGGCTCTGCAGGTTATTGCTCTCAATATTTTTTTCTGTTTTGTCATTCTAGCTCAGTTTTGTCTTCTCCTGTTTGGGGGTCTTTGTCACTGTAGCTGTAGCGGTGGGCTGCGCACTCCGCAGCGATCTTAAAGGGGCAGTACAAACTTTTTTGCACTGTTGTTTTTCATTTGAGCAATGGATTCTCAGGACAGAAAATTCCCCCCAACTCTGGTGGGGGTTCCCAGTTCTCCTGTGGCCCCTCTGAGACCTGATTTGGCCGCTGTAGTGGCGTCCTTGGTGTCACTCATGGAAATGCTGATGGCTGAACGTGCTGCTAAAATAGAGGCTCAGATTGTCTCTCTCCTCTGATCAGATGGTGATATGGCTGCTGCTGCTGCGAGCGTGCCCTTTTTCAGGGTCTCGCTCATCCTTGGACCCGCTGGGGTCTGAGGGGGAGGCAGAGGTGAAGGGGGTTGATACTTCCTCCCCGGGGTCGCCTGAAGAGCGGGCGACCATGGATGAATTGTTTTCTGTTAAGGAAACACTGCATTTGGAGGATGAGCCCAGTCCTCCGGGCGTTGTGTCCTCATTTGGGACGCACAGGACCCGCAAGTTGGCGCAGGTTTTTCCCTGCCCCGCTGAGTTTCATTACACGGTTAATGAAATATGGCGCACGTTAAAACGTCCATTCATGGTGCCTAGTCGGTTCAAATTGCTTTATCCCTTTGATCCGGCTACGGAATCACGATGGTGTGTGCCTCCACAGGTAGATCACACTGTGGCCGTGTTCAACAAGGCTACATTGGTTCCTTCTGAGGATACCCCGGTTTTCCGGGATCCCACGGACCGGCGGTTGGTGTCTCTAGCCCGCCATTCCTATACGGTGGCGGGCTCGTTGCTCAGACCCATTTTCGCGTCCGTTTGGTGGCTCAGGCGGTGGCAGAATGGACTAGGGTGCTTAGGAGCAACCTCGTGTCTGATGATGTTCCGCCTGCCCGGCTGGAAATGGTGGATCAAATTCACCAAGGAATCATGTATTTGTGTGATGCGGCCTGTAATGAGGCCCCTTTAGTGGCATGCCTCTCTAGTGTCTCGGTGCTTAACCGGCGACTGATATGGCGGAAGAGCTGGTCGGCTGGCCAGTCCTCGCGGGAAACAGTTGCTGATTTTCCCAATGCTGGCTCTCGCCTTTTTGGCGAGGCGTTGGATACCCTGGTGAAAGGCGTCACAGGGGGCAAGAGCACTTTGCTGCCCCAGAACCCGAAGTACAAGTCATTTCGAGGCAAGCGGGGTTCTGTGCCTAGATCCACTCAGGGGTCCTTTCGTGCCTTTCGGAACCAATCCAAGGGCAAGCCCTTCAAGGCCCAGGGCAGTCAGAAGAAGCCCTGGGCGGGTAAGCAGAAGTCAGGCAATGCTGGCTCGGCGGGTCAGTCAGCTTCTGCCTGAAGGGGTGCCCTCACCCATTTCTGGGATGGGGGGATGTTTGCGCGGTTTCCTCCGACCTTGGCTGCTCCGGATATCGGACAGGTGGGTTCGATCGGGATACAAGATCGAATTCCTTTCCCGGCCGGCGAACGGATTCTTTCCCTCAAATCTTCATTTGCCTCCGGGGCGTCTGCAGGACCTTAGCGGACCAAGCGGTGCAGGACCTTACTTGCTCAGGGGGTGATTGTCCCGGTGCCTCATCGGGACAGGTTTCGGGGGTTTTTATTCAAATCTGTTCGCTGTGCCCAGAAAGGGGGGCAAAGTGTGTCCTATTCTGGACCTGACAGTACTGAACCGCTTCGTGCGTGTTCAAAGGTCCGTATGGAGTCTCTCCGTTCGGTGGTGGCCTCCTTGAGTCCAGGAGAATTCCTGGCCTCGATCTGAAAGATGCGTACCTGCACGTCTCCATTTTCGAGGGTCATCAGTGGTACCTTCGATTTGCTATAGCAGAGGACCACTACCAGTTTGGGGCGTTACCTTTCGGTCTCGCTTCGGCACTAAGGGTTTTTACCAAAGTGTTGGCACCGGTTCTGGGCCTGCTGAGGGCACAGGGCATTGCGGTCTTGGGTTACCTGGACGATCTACTTCTGGGATCACGTGCCAGCCAGGACCTAGTGTGCGATCTGTCCACCACGGTACAGACGCTCCAGGAGTTCGGATGGACCATCAACGTTCAGAAATCGACGTTGGCTCCATCGGTTCGTCTTCCCTATCTGGGAATGATTCTGGACTCTGCTCAGGCAAAGGTGTTCCTGCCAGAGGACAAGCTCCGGACTTTGCAGGACGAGCTCAGGTCCCTCAGGGACAACCCTTCCTCGTCACTCAGGACCTGTATGCGGGGCCTGGGGTTGATGGTGTCTGCCTACGAGGCCGATGCCCTTTGCTCAGTTTCACACACAGGCTCTCCAAGCGGAGATCCTGGACAGGTGGGACAGACTGCCTCAGTCCCTGGATCTGAGTGTCTCCTTGAGGAGTCAGACCAGATTGGTTCTGCTGTGGTGGCTCCAGTCCCTGTCGGTGGCTGAAGGCAAGTCCTTCCGTCCGTAGGTATGGATGGTGATTACCATGGATGCCAGCCTGTCGGGCTGCTGTGGAGTCCTGGGCAACCTGTTTGCTCAGGGCACTTGGTCGGAGGAGGAGTCCTCCTTCCCGATTAAATGTGCTGAAAATGCGAGCGATAAAACGGTCTCTTCCAGTGGTCGGACCGTCTTCGGGGCCGTCCTGTCCGGGTACAGATGGACAATGCTACCGCAGTGGCTTACATCAACCACCAAGGGGGCACCAGGAGTGCTCGGGCGGCCCGAGAGGTGACCGACATTTTGTCTTGGGCCGAGACTCATGTCCCGGCGGTCTCAGCAGTTCACTTCCAAATGCTGTGTGCAAAGTGGGGATCCCTGGACGTGGCTCTGTTCGCGTCTCGGCTGAACTGACAGGTGGAAAGGTTCTTGGCATGAACGTGCAATCCGCTGGCGGACGCCTCAGATGCGTTGGTGGCCCCTTGGCATCAGTATCGTCTGATGTATGCCTTTCCTCCGATTGAGTTGCTATCCAGGTTCCTCCGAAGGTTAGCCTCGGAACCGCACCTGGTGATTCTGGTGGCGCCGGGCTGGCCACGCCGGTCCTGGTACGCCGTCGTTGTTCACCTGGCAGTGGCGCCTCCGTGGCGGCTGCCAATGCGGGATGATCTCCTGTCTCGGGGTCCGATCTTCCATCCTGCTTTACAGTCGCTGGCTTTAATGGCCTGGCTGTTGAGACCCAGGTCCTGAGGGACAGGGGTCTCTCCTCTGAGGTCATTCCTACCCTTGTCAGGGCTAGAAAAACCTCCTCTGGTAAAATATATTACCGTACCTGGAAGGCTTATTTCGCCTGGTGTGAGTCCAGGGGGTTCTCCCCTCGCTCGTACTCAGTGTTGAGAGTTTTGGCCTTCCTCCAGTCTGGTGTGGACCAGCGCCTGGCGCTGGCCACGATCAAGGGCCAGGTGTTCGCACTGGCTATAATTTTCCAACGCCCTGTGACGTCCTATTCTCTGGTTCGCACCTTCATTCAAGGTGTGCGACATTTGGCTCCTCCCAGGAAGGAGCCCTTACCTCCATGGGACTTGAACTTGGTTCTGTCCGTGTTACAGCGTGCTCCCTTTGAACACGTTTGGGATATATCGTTGCCTCTGCTGTCTAAGAAGGTTGCCTTTTTGGTGGCGATCACTTCGGCTCGCAGGGTGTCGGAACTGGCAGCGTTATCTTGCTGTTCTCCTATCTTGGTGATTCACCAGGATAAGGTGGTTTTGCATCCGCATCCCTCCTTTCTTCCTAAGGTGGTCTCTGAGTTCCACATTAATGAGGACATTGTCCTACCTTCGCTTTGTACGAAGCCTAAGCATCCTAAGGAGGTTGCTCTGCACTCCTTGGATGTTGTCAGGGCGATCAGGGTTTACCTGTCGTCTACGGAATCCTTTCGGAAAACGGATTCCCTCTTTGTCCTTTCTGAGGGACCTCGGAAGGGCATGGCTGCATCCGCAGCGACTATTGCCAAATGGATCAGACAGACCATTGAACAGGCTTACGCCTTGAAGGAACGGGTTCCAGCCTTCCCTGTTAAGGCGCACTCTACCAGGTCTGTGAGTGCGTCCTGGGCCTATTGGCATCGGGCCTCGGTGGCCCAGGTGTGCAAGGCTGCGACTTGGTCGTCGGTGCACACTTTTTCCAAATTCTACAAGGTAGATGTTCTGGCATCAGCTGATGCCTCCTTTGGCCGCAAGGTTCTCAGTGCGGCAGTGCCATAATGGACCCTTGTTTTTTTTCTGGGTCCCTGGCTGTTGGTATTTGCTTTCCTGGGCTGTTGCTCCTGTTGAGCATTGTTTTTTCTGTTGCCCAGAAGGTTCCTTTACTGTGCATGTAAGGTTCCTTTCTCTGATGTGGGTACTGCGTTGCCTTTTCTACGGTTGCGTCTCCCACCCCTCATGTCTATTCTGCTTTGGGACATCCCAACAGTGATGACTTAGAGGCGGTGGCGACTGTCGGAGGACGTAAGAGAAAACTGAATTTTTGTAAAATCTTACCTGTAAAATTCCTTTCTCTGAGTCCTCTGACAGTCGCCGCCCCGCCCCTCTTTTGGGGTTCTTATTACCTACTGCTATGCTACCAAACTGAGTTGGGAGTGGTCACTGCAGGGGGGTATTGACCAGATGGGACAGCCCCCATGGGTGTGTATATGCAAATGCCTTTGTTCTTTTGACTAAGTCTTTATGCCTAGCTACTCCTGCGGAGCAGAAGTCAATACCCAACAGTGATGACTTAGAGGCGACTGTCGGAGGAGTCAGAGAAAGGAATTTTACAGGTAAGATTTTACAAAAATTCCGTTTTTTTACACAGGGCTCCTGTGACCTGGTTAAGGGCTTCTGTGTCCTGGTTAAGGGCTCTTATGTTTATTTTCCCCACCCCTTATTTCCTTTTGGCACTGCTTTTGGACGTCCCAAGAGTTATGATTTATGGAGGGCTGTGTCCATCGATGAACGAGAAAATGGGATTTTTGTACTTACCGTAAAATCCATTTCTCTGAGTTTGACGGACACAGCAGTTCTGATACTTGTAATACTGCTTGCTGCTAAACTGATTACATAGAGCAGATAGGGGCATTATATGCCAGCTGGGGATGGCCCATGTGCGTAGCCAGGTTTTTTTTTTGTTCTGCCTAGTCCTACTCCTGGAGACGGCAATATAACCCAGTGTCTGTCGAACTCCGAGAAATGGAATTTATGGTAAGCACAAAAATCCCATTTTTTGGTAACATACTCCCAATAGGAACATGTCTAAAGGGATGCAAGCTCAGCAACTTTCCTCATTAGTGCTCTGCAGCTGCTCAGCTGACTGATAATTATGAAACCACTTTAATTAGACCCACTCAGCACAGAGGAACAAACAGTGATTTTTTTTTTCCAGAATAACAAAAAGTAGGAATCTGCAACAAGTTTTTATAATCCTTGCAATGTATTTGGACACCCAAGGGAGAATGTCTTTTTTTCTCCACTAAAGTGGAGTTACGCTTTAATAGCGTGGCTTCTGAGTGGGAGATGCCATATGCAATAAAGTTTGGAGAAAGGTTTTTTTTTTTCTCTATTGTTCATTGACGAGCTCAGTTCTCTCTGATCATATCATACCACGCTAGGTCGGCCGCGACATAGTACCACTGGACGAGGACTGGCCCCGCGAGCTAAACGTCTCGCCAGGACACTCATGACAGGGTCTAGGCTGATGTCACAGAGTTCCTATTTTGCCGACAGCCCCCTACTCCTGTGGCATGGGGTCCTGTCATGAGATGGTGCCCGCCTGTGTTCCCGGTATGGTGAGTAAACGTTCCCCCCCCCCCTCACTGGTGGATTTTGGGGTGGTCGCGGGCCCTCTCTCTGGAATGGTCGGACCCTCACACTCCAGGGTTCCCTCTGTCCTGTTGTGACCCCCCTCCTCTCCACCACCCCCCCTATCCCCCCTTCCACGCGGGGGACTGTTTGAGCCTACCTCAGGCGGGGGGCCTAGTGTGCAGGCAGCATGGGGGGCAGAGGGAGCGCGCTGTCCACGGCGCTCGACCGATCCTGCATGGGGGGGGGCCCTTGGGGATTTCTGCAGTGGATGGGCGTTTGGGGGGTTCCCCTGTGGGCTCCGATTACTGCGATTCGCGGGGCTACCATTTTGTTGTGGCCTTTGTCTGCTTCTATGGGAGCAGCCATCTTGGTACACCCGTTTTTTGGCCATTTTGCGGTAGATTTTTTGCTGTGGAGGCCGGTGGGAGTGCCTGGAGGACAGTGTGTCATGAGGATGGTCTCTCCCTCTCTGTGGGGGTCTGTTTGCGCGCGCCTGACCTCCGGGGGGGGGCGCTTTAGCGCTGTGGGACCGATTTGGGGGTCACAGCGGCATCTGGGCCTGGAGCTGCTCTTTTTTCTGGCTGCTCATGTAGGAGGGGACCATCCTGAGACGTTCCCCTGGGGTGTCTAAGCGGCCGTTCGACGTTGCCATTTTGGTTGATGTACGGTCTCTACTGGGGGGATAGGATTGCGCCGGCTGTGGCCTGGGATCTGTACTCCCTGGCGTAGTCTGCACTGGGAACAGTGTTTGTTTTCCCTTGCCACGCAGACTCTGCCTGATGGGCGGAGTTCCACTGCCGTCACTTGGTGTGGGGCATGTCCCTTTTGCCCTGGGGGAGCTGTTGGGTCAGCTGGCACAGGGGCTGCAATTTGTTTGCGATGCCGCGCTGGTCGAGGCTCCCTTGTATGGGTCACCTTGTCGTTTTCGGCGGTGGTTATCCAGCATCTACTTAACCGTAGTGTTGGTCTTCGGATCAAACTTCTACGACGGTCTTAATGGATCTCCCTGTTCAGGGGGATCGCCTGTTGGCGCTGCCCTGGATGACATTTTATAAGGGACTCACAGGGTAAGGGCCTTCGTCACAGTCGGGGTTCTTCCCTTTCAGCTCGCAAACAGTTTCTTCGTCCCTCGGGGACGGTCGATGTGGGGAAGTCCTTCCAGATGCATGTGGTTCCAAACGACCCTGGTCTGGAGAACATGATCCTTTTTTCCAGACCTGCGGACTAGGACTACTCGGCCTGAAGGTGCTTCCTCACCCATCTAGGGGGTGGGGGGGAGGTCCTTGCCGGGCGAGGACCTCCGGCTGCCCAGATCCCAGGCTGCTGGGTTCAGGAGGTCATGCGGTCCAGTTGCACGATGAGTCCCGATCCGTTTATTTCCGGTAAGGTTTTTTCCCTTCCAATGTACGGCTGTCAACGGATCGCTTACTGGTGCTCTGTGGGGCAGTTCAGGCTCTGGTTCAACAAGCTGGACCAACTGGTCCTTTGATGGTTCTGTGCAAATCAAAAATTCAAGTTGGTATCGGTTCGCATGGCAGTGGCTTACCTGCATCAGGGGGATTCCTGGTCTCCATACACATCAAGCTGCCTACCTTCACATCCTGTTATGTTTGGGACACCTACGAGTTCTCAGTTTTTTTGTCATGGGGAGGATCTCTATCGGTTTGTGGCGTTGCCCTTGGGTCTCACTTATGCTACTAGGGTCTTCACAAAGGTGTGGCTCCGGTCCTGGGGCTGTTGCGGCAGCAGGGCATATCGGTCTGCGGTTCCTGGCCGATCTAATTCTCTGTCTGGAGTCTCCTACAAATCGTGCTGACAAATGGAATTCGAAGTCACCACAAGAACTCTGGAGGAGTTCAGGTGGGTTCTGAATGTTCAGAAGTCATTCATGGTCCCTTCCATGAGACTGGTCTATCTGGGCCTTACTTTGGACTCGACCTTAGTCAGGGTGTTTTCTCCCTCCAGGGAAAAAACTCTTGGAATTTCAGATTGTGGTTCGTGTCCTGCACATGGTCGTCCCTTCGGACCTGTATGCGAGTTCTGGGACTGATGGTGCCGTCTTTCGAGACGTCCCTTTTGCTTAATCCCTCTCAGGGATCCCCCAGAAGGCGATCCTTCTCGAATGGGACTAGAATCCAAACTCTCTGGACTTTCGGATACGGCTGAGCTGGCTGACCAGGGAGTCTTGAGCTGGAATCCTCACTCCCCTTTTTCCTGAAAACTTATCAAAGCAGATGCAAGCCTGTCTGGGTGGCAAGGAGTCCTCGGCAGGTTCTTTGCTTCAGGAGTATGGTCCCTGGAGGATCCAGGTTACCGATCAATGTCCTGGGGCTGAGAGCGATCCGGCTTTGCCTGGTTCACTGGATTGGGCACCTTCAATCGACTACGCCATGACCGTGGCTTATGTCATTCACCAAGGGGGCACCAAGGGTGTCCTTGCGGCCTTGGGTGTGTCAATTCTTCGTTGGTGCGCCTTGTTCCAGATCTTCCGCTGTTCCCTTTTCAGGTGTGGAAACCTTGGCGGGCGGATTGCCTTAGTCGACAGGCCTTGAATGCAGGGGAATGGTCCCTTCATCCGGAGGTGTTTCTGCAGTTGTGCTTTAGTTGGGGGCACTCCAGACGTGGACCTGTTGGCATCGCATCTACAGGATAGTGCTGCGGTTTGTGTCCTCCCAGGACTTTCTGACGGGTGCAATGGTGGCACCATGGATTCTGTCATGGGCAAGAACATTTGCTAGGTTCAACTTGAACGATGCCGTGGTCACCTGCGCACGGCTGCTGCCGGCATGGTCGTGCGTGCTCGCTCACGGATGGGCCAAGGTAAGTCTCAGCTGCGGTCTGCATTTCCTCCTCCCAAGTTGCTGCCAAGAATTTTTTGCAGGATCGAGATGGAAGGGATTCCGGTCTTTCTCGTGCCTTCGGACGGGCCTCACCGAGCTTCGTACGCTGGCCAGGTCAGGCTGCCTGCAGACGCTCCTTGGAGAATTCCTCTCAGGGAGGAATTATTGTCTCCAGGGCCCATCTCCCGTCCGACTTTGCGGTCGCTGACTTTGCCGTCTTGGCTGTTGAATGGCAGGTGCTGAAGGACAGGGGTCTTGCTGCTTCAGTGATTTCTTCCCTGCTTGAAGCGTGGGAAGCGACTTCTAGGGTGATTTTTGTTCATCATACGAGACAGTCGTATATTGCCTTGGCTCCCCCTCGCTCTTACTCGGTGGCCCGGATCTTGGCTTCCTTCAATGGGGAGTTGATCAAAAGTTGGCCTTGAGTACTGTCAAGGGTCAGATTTAGGTTTTAGCAATTTTTTTCCGAAGGCCGTTGGCCACCTGTGCCCTGGTGCGTGACTTCTTCCAGGGGGTGCGACACTTGGTGCTTCCGGTGCGACCTCCGTCACCCACTGAGGACCTGGATTTGGTGCAGTCGGTTCTTTTAGACCCTCTGTTTGGGAGTATTCTGGGGTTTCCCCTGCCTACTATTACAGAAGGTGGCCTTCAGGGTTGCTGTCACTCTGCGTGCAGGTGTTGGCACTGGCCACATTGTCCTGTCGTTCTCCCTATATGTTGATCATGGGGCCAAGTGGTACTTCGTCCGGATCCGTCCTTTCACCCGAAGGTGGTTTCTGGTGTTCACTTGCACAGGGACATTGTATTCCTATCTTGTGTCCTGAGCCCTCACATCCTAAGGAATGTGCATTCCTTACTCTGTTTAGAGTGCGGGCACTCCAGGTGTAATTGGCGACTACTGAGTCTTTTCGTGAGTCAGGCTCGCTCTCTGTACTTACGGATGGCCCGTGAACAGGACCGCCTGCGTCTATTCCCGGATGGATCGGACAGACTGTGGAGCAGGTTTGTTCAATTAGGGGTCAGGTCCTACCTTTCCCTGTTTCGGCGCATGCTACTTGGGCGCCTAGTGCTTCCTGGGCTTTTCGCCTTGTGGGCATCTGTGCTCCAGGTTGCAAGTCGGCTACCTGGTAGTCTGTTCACACCTTTACAATGTTTTATAAGGTGGATGTGTTGGCATCTGTAGATGCCTCTTTTCGGCCGCAAGGTTTTTTGCTGGCTGCTGTTTGGAGGGCTTTTGGCCTTCCTTGAGGGTGTTTACTGTTGTTTTCAGGTGGGCCTCATCTTTTGTGCTGATGGGACCAATGTTGCCTGGTCGGCTATGTTTGGCCTTGGGGACTTGTTCTTTTCTGCTGTTCCCACCCCTCATTTTATGGCACTGCTTTGGGACGTCCCTACTGATATGAATCAGAGAGAACGATAGAGAAAACTGGATTTTTGACTTACCGTAAAGTCCTTTTCTCAAGTTCATTGACGGACGCAGTACCCACCCCTCTATTTTGAGTTGGGTTGGTGTTACTTTTCTGACACTGCTTTTATACAAAACTGGCATTTTATGCAGGAAGGGAGAGGGTGCACCCTCCGGGACTGCCCATAGGCGTAGCCAGAACTTTTTTCTGCCTAGTGTCCTACTCCTGTAGGGGGCAGTATTACCCTACTGATATGAATCAGAGAGAACTGCGTCCGTCAATGAACTTAAGAGAAAAGGGTTTTAAGGCAAGTCTAAAATCCATTTTTTTTTATTTTATAGAAGGACCTAAAAAAGGAATAAAAGCATCTGAAGGCACTATAGCGAGATGGTAAAGAAAGGAAGAGAGGCTTACAAAGAAACCACACTACTGTCCCCGCAGCGACTAAAAGCTCATTCAACCAGAGCAACATCAAGCTCCTGGGTAGAAAAAGCTTGAGCCTCCCCTGGACAGATCTGCCATGCAGCAACATGGTCTAGTTTCCACACTTTTGCCAAACCCTACCGATTAGAGCTAACCTTCAATATGGGCCAATCCTTTAGTAGGAAGGTCTTGGTCCCCCCCACCAAATATGGATTTCTATTCCATTCTCTAATTTACACTGTCCTGAAGGTGACTTGGAAAAACACAGTTATTACCTGTTAACTGAATTTTCCAGAATCTTCCAGGACAGTGCAGTTCCGTCCCGATGGGAACAATAAGTTGGGGGTTTATTTCTGTCAAGGAAGTGTTTACTTTTATGCTGTACTATTGTATGTTCTTTTCTAGGCCTTCGGTTATATTCCAATACTGAGGACCTGAGAGGGTGTAGAGGTCTTTATACAAAAAAAGTAGATTATATGTTTCCTGCAGGGAGGACCCTTTTATGTAAGCTGTCCAGGAAGATTCCTGGAAATTCAGATCACAGGTAATAACTTTTTTTATTTTTCTTTGTTGCTCTGATTTTCAGACCTATTTTCAAAGTTGCGTGATGACTGTGGAAGGAGTCTGATCCTACTTTCTATGAGAAATACTGTAATTGGTGGGTTAAGATGGGTACTGAGATGATCAACTTGTGTGTGCCATTAAGTTAAATGTGTAGGCACACAGCTATGAAAGTAATTCAGTTTCATTTCAGCAAAGTGATAGCACAAAAGGATACAGTCAGAACCTCAGAGGTGGACTTTGTGTTCATGGTTCGCTTGAAACCAAAACAAAAAATAAAAACCAAGGAAAATATTCACACTCAAGGCAAAAGGTCAAGGCAAAATCAATTGACCTTCCCAAAGATTCCTAGGAAAGCTGAGGATCCCAAATCCTGTAAAAATTGTAAGATTATGTTTAAATTATAAGAAATATCAGTCTTTAGTTAGTGGATGAACGCTAAGAATGAGGTAAGCTTTCATTTTTCAAAGAATGAACACTATAAGGTCTATTATGTGTGAGCCTTTCTTTATGAAAGTCATAGTGTGGCCAAAAAATCTGTCATTTAAAGGGTGTGTTATAGGCACTACGGAGTTGATTTACTAAAACTGGAGAGTGCAAAATCTGGTGCAGCTGTGCATAATTCAGCTTGTTCAATTCAGCAAAAAAAAAAAAAAAAAAAGTTTTAGTAAATTTACCTCAATGTTTCTTTACTGCACTAACTAAACAGGTAAAATGTAATAAGTACTTTAGTATGACCTAATAGAGACTATAGAACTTTTTTGAATTTTTAAAGATTTACACATAGCTGGGGTTTATTTTCACCTTCATCTGGATCAACAGTGGGTAATGGATTGTGTATATGGGATTTTATGGTAGGGTTTTCAATACTGTTTTTTTTTTTTTTTTTTTTTTTTTTTATGGTTAAACCGGATGGACTTGTGTCTTTTTTCAACCTGACTAACTATGTAACATAGTCCTATGCAAACTCAAGTTAAACTACAATAGAAACACCAACAGTTAGGTATTTGCAAAAGAATATCCTCAAAAATCTTTCTGTAAAATCACATGTACATGAAAAATGAAAATGTATTTTTTAGCATTTAAGCACTAGCAATCCAACAGCATATGTATGTCAAAGCCAAGGTGCCACATTCTCCAAATTTTGGTTCTGGTCTTCACTTCACTGTGGAGAAATTCCTAAATGGTAAAGGTCACATAAGCTGCATCAGTTTTATAATCTTCTCTAACATAGAAAAATGAATGTAGGCGTGACCGGACGGAGACCAAGGCAGACGTGTGTATCCAGAGTTCCGCCGGTCCCACGACTTCATCCACCCCAATCCTCGGCTTTAGCTGCTTTCTCGGGGGACATCGATACCTACCTAGGGTCCCCCACACCTGGAGAGCGTATCAGGCCAAAAAATTTGGATCTCGGAGCACTTGGAGCCGATCGGCGATCGCGGCCTAGGCGGGACCACAAGCCGCGGACTCGCCTAAAGCGGCATCCGGCCGCGGACTTCCACCCATACAGCTGCTCCGACTGGACACTGCGGGCCATCGCTGCTACAGGAGACAAAATGGACCACCTGGAGCAGATTGATACCTGCGGCCTAGCCGAGGCCGGAGGCCGCGGACTCGCCTGAAGCGACCGCCGAGATCCGGTAAGGCCTACCCTCCTCTGGGCCCTCCTTCCTTCTTCCTCCTCCTGGGTGCCCCCTCAACCACTCATCCCCTCCTGCTCCTCACAGAAGAGCCCCCAGTGACTCCACAAGCTTCCTACAGCACTGCTGTCCGCCATCTTGGCTGCAGAAGGGGACAGAGACTCTCAGCAGGCAGCACACCTCTCACCCTAACCTGAAAGCACCCTTACTAGAGATCTCTGCTGGCTGCCCTGCTGATCACCCGCTAGCCCCTCTCTGGAATTCCAGGAAGATTTACACCAGTTGCACATGGCGGGGAACATGTAAAGATGGGGCTCCCCCACCCGCCCACCTGATATAGCAGCATTTGAGGCAACCTTGAAGGCTCCACTTTGGGGGGGAGTGTCCTGGACATGGCGGAGTGAAGACATGTTCTGAGCGAGCTCCAGCCATCTCCCTCGATTTCAACGTAAATACCTACCTTACCCACGCTTGGCATGAACTCTGGCCGCCGTAGACGATCATGGAAGTCTCTGCGACCATCCCCGAAGCCCGATCTCCACCGGTTCTTCCCTAAAACCCGATCGGCATCAGCCCGCGCTCACACGGCCGGACCGAGCGCTGTTCTCTCCCCTGCCGCCACCACGGCGGACACCCCACCGTCACCTGCTGCCTCGGTTCAGTCGGAACCGTGGGCGTTGTCGGGCACTCCTCTCCCTCTTTGCTCCCCGCTGGGACCCTCGCAGCTGCCGCCGCGTCCCGGGATGGAAGCAGATCTGCGGGCCCTGATTCGGGCCTTGCCGACTAAGCAGGACATGGAGGCTTTAGTACAGCGAGTGGAGGAGGCCCACAGGAGGGATTACCAAGCTGTTCAAGCAGATCTTCAGCAGCTCTCAGAGCGGGTGACAGGGGGAGAGTCCTCTCTTTCGGCCTTGGAGGCCCGGGTGTCACAGTTGGAACAGGGACACAAGCTACAGGCCCAATACGTGACCTCCATGCAGCTGAAAATGGAGGAGATGGAAGACCGCAGTAGGCGCAATAATCTCAGTCTGCGCGGTCTTCCCGAAGCCACTGAACAGGACTCACTTCAACCTACCCTGCTGTCCATCTGCCATAATCTGGTGCCGACTATCCCTCAGGCTGAACTGGAGTTTGACAGGGTTCACCGAGCTCTCGGCCCGCGCTCCATGGATGCGGACCGGCCCCGGGATGTTATCTGCAGACTCCATCATTACACCCACAAGGAACTGATCCTCCGGCAGGCCTGGGAATCCGGAGATATAGACTTTGACGGTGCTAAAGTTAAAATCCTCCCAGATCTGTCGAGAGCCACCTTGCAACGCCGGGCACTGATGCGCCCTCTTTTGGACAGGATCCGTCGCACGGGATGCACTTATCGCTGGGGATTCCCCATCTCTCTCACAGTCCGCAAGGGATCGTCATCATTTACATTATCTCACCCGGAGGAGCTGCCAGATCTTTTTACCTTCCTCAATGTTGAGCCCATCCGGGTCCCGAACTGGCTCCAACACCTACCAACCCCTCCTCGGCGGCCTCCGAACTCTTCCAACCGGGGCAGCAGGCTTCCGCCCCGCACCCCCAGAAGCCGGAGGAGACTGGTTCCTGAGACGCCACAGGAGGTGAGGGAAGACTGACTTTCGTGCTCTCCTCTGCTTTACTAACTGATGCCATGCCACCCTGGTCTGGTGCTATTGTTCCTCCCCGGCCGGTTGATGTGACGGCCGTTTGCCGTCTCTACCCATGTTTTTGGATGCCCGGCCTGCTTCACCCCACCGCGGCCCTTGGCCCTTGATGGCCTGCTGTCACGCTGCCCTCCCCTTGCCTGAGAGGGAATTGTCCCCTGCCCTGTGACTTTCAACCCTGACGCTCCTCTTGCCCCCCCCCCCTCCTCTACCTGGATATTCCTGTCCCCCTGCTCGGGGGACCCACGGAACATGCCGATGTCTCCCGGAGTGGAACCCCCCACCCTGTGTACTCGCCTAGACTGTCCCACCCACCCGTATCCGCACCTCGGTGGACCCCTGCTGTCCCGTGGAACCTTGGGGTCTGCTGGCCTGGGCCCCGCTGCGGTGTGCCTGATTCTTCTCTGTCCCAGCACAGGAAGACATTGGTTACAGTGACTGTCTTTTGATTTCCATGCCGGCTGTTCCTGCAGACTTTCCAGGGTTCTGGTATACATCTCGTGATTTGCTTTTGCTCACCTACTTGACGGCTGGGTATGGAGTTATGTAGGGTCTGTTCTCGGTGGGAGGGGGGAGCTCTCGGGGGACGGCTGGTTTACATGAGGGGGCCCAAACTCTGGGGGAGGATGGGGCTGTTTTCCCCTCTCCTCCCCTAGATGCTTCTTAACGGGGATTGGGCCGCTGCTGTTACTGCAGTCTCTTGGTTGGGTGCCCGTTGACGCCATTGGGAGAGTGCAGTCTTGTGCTGTGGGGGGGGGGGGTGGTGTCCCTGCTCTGCTTGGGGGGGGGGGGGGGGGAGGTCCCGGGCTACTGGACTCCGTGTCCGGCATCACCATCCATTGGGGTGGCACTTCGGTGCCTGCTTCTCGTAGTGTTTATAGACATACCTGGTCGGTACCCGGTGGGGCTAGACTCAATATGTCCTGTTTCTAATGTTGGGTGGTTATGGCATCTCCTTACTGTGCTGGTTCCTTTCTTTTTTATTTTTCTTCATGTTTAGATCTTGCGGCTGTCCCTGGGGTGCGCCTTGAGTGATTTCCTCGGGCTCATTCCTTGGACACACTAGGTTCTATGGTTTACTGCGATTTTTCTTTTTTTTTTTTTTATTCACATTAATGTTATGGTATAATATGGTTTCATGCTGAGGGAGCTCTGGTACCGGAGCTCGGCTCTCTTGCTGTGTTTGGTTCTACCCCCCACTTAGGCCTACACCCTAGAGGGTTCTCTCCCTTATTTGGGTGTCTCTGTTGTCTTCTCCCCCTTTTTTTTTTTCCTCCCCCTGCCAACGCTCTCCTCTATCCCTGCTTTTCTCCCTTCAGTAGACCGCGGTACACTACTCCCGTGTGACTGCACTTTCCCTGTCACCTACCCTCACTTCCCTGTCCCCCTCTCCCCGCCCCCTGCTGCTCTTTCCTACCTCCTCATACCCACTTTCTTACACCTGTCTGCTCCCTACCTGCTTCTACTTAACTCTCTGCCCCTACCGTTATGGATCCTGTTCGCGTGTCCACCTGGAATGCCAGGGGCCTTAATGTCGCATTCCAAAATCGCATTCATACAGGAGACCCTAGTTCGCTCGGGAGGCTTGCCCTTCCTTCAGAACAGGTTCTTCCCTACTGCATATCACGCTACCAACGATGTCTCTAAGTCTAGGGGGGTATCCATCCTGCTTTCGAGTAATATCCCTTGGTCCTTGCTTGATAGGAAGACAGACCCGCACGGGCGTTTCCTTTTTCTCAAGGGACGTATCGGCGGCCAGCTGGTGACACTCGCTAATGTATACGCGCCAAACTCCCATCAAGACTCGTTTCTGCGGAAAACGCTGCTGTCTCTGATGGATTTTGCAGAGGGGAAGCTGATTGTGGGTGGCGACTGGAATCTACCCTTGGACCCATTGGTGGATACGTCTTCTGGGGTTTCCTCTGTCTCCCGGGGCACCCGGACGCAAGTTACCAAACTGCTTAGGGAACTTCAATTGGTGGATGCTTGGCGCATCCTGCATGCTGGAGAGCGCGATTACTCGTTCAACTCTAGTCCCCATAACGTTTATTCCCGTATCGATTTCTTCTTGGTTCCCCACCGCCTTCTTTCCTCGGTGGTTGGTATAGAAATCTGTTCCATCACATGGTCAGATCATGCCTCGGTGACTATGGAGGTGAGTCTTGGGGGACCCAACCGAGAGTCAGACTGGCATTGGAGACTGAATGAGAGTCTGCTACAAGACCCTGTGGTATTAGCGGACGTCTCCCAACAGCTCCAGTCCTATTTCCAGCTAAACGACACCCCGGACAGTGACCCGGGGGTGGTCTGGGAGGCCCATAAGGCCGTCATTCGGGGAGTACTGATCACACATGGCGCACGCATCAAGAGAGACAGGGAAAAACAATTGACCAGACTTTTGGCGGATATCGCTCGCCTGGAGGACCAGCACAAGCGGCATATGGATGCTGCGGCAGGGGCTGAGTTATCGGGCCTGCGGTCCCAGGTAGCGGAGTTGTTGAAATACCGCGCTAAAGTGGCTTTACAGCGTTGTAGGCGGTTCCAATATGAGTCTGGCGACAAATGTGGGCGCATGTTGGCCAGGGCCCTTAGGGAGCAGCGGTTGTCCTCGTACATCCCTTTCGTGACTGATGCTGGCGGCCATAAGTTACATATGCCTAGGGAAATCGCCCAGCGGTTTGGGGACTTTTACTCGTCCTTATATCATTTACCCCGTGATCGGTCCCATGATGCTGCGGTCACCTCCTACTTGGACTCGGTTGCTCTACCTAGGTTCCCTTCGCCGGAGCGTGAGGCTTTAGAGGGGGACTTTACTGAGGATGAGCTCTCCATGGCCCTTAAGTCGACGAAAAAGGGTAAGGCCCCCGGACCGGATGGTCTGACGATCCTTTATTACCAGCTGCTATAGGCCCATCTTTTCCCTCATATGCTCAAGGTGTTCAATGAGATCGGGAAATCCTCCTCCTTCCACGCGGACTCTTTATTGGCACACATCTCCGTGATCCCTAAGGAGGGGAAGGACCCCGCGGCCTGTGGGAGCTACAGGCCGATCTCTTTATTGAATGCTGATCTTAAGCTTTTCACCAAAATGGTGGCGTCTCGGCTGCAACCACTTCTCCCAGATCTGGTCCACTTGGACCAGGTCGGGTTTATCTCCTCCAGGGAAGCCAGAGACAACACCATCAGGGCCTTGAACCTGGTCCACCTTGCCAAGACCACCGGCACCCCCACGGTGCTACTAAGTACTGACGCCGAGAAGGCTTTTGATCGGGTGAGCTGGCCTTTCATGTTGGGGGTACTGCAGCGTTATGGTGTTGGCCCTCGCATGCTGGCCTGGATTGCAGGTGTTTATACGCTCCCACGCGCAATGGTAAAGGCGAATGGAGTATTCTCACGACCCTTTGGCATATACAATGGCACCAGACAGGGTTGTCCCCTTTCGCCCTTACTGTTCGCCCTTTCCCTGGAGCCTTTCCTGTCTAGGGTCCGCCTCAATGCTGATATCTCTGGACTCTCAGTGGGCTCCACCTCATATAAGGTCTCGGCTTACGCCGATGATCTTCTTTTTTCCCTGACCAACCCCTTGATCTCCCTACCTAACCTGCTCCGCGAATTTGAACTATATGGTGCAGTTTCGCACCTCAAGATCAACTACACTAAGTCTGAGGCAATGGGGATCTCTCTACCCGCCCGACTTCTGGACACCCTTAGCCACAGCTTTTCTTTTAAGTGGACTTCGTCAGACCCTGAAGTACTTGGGGACCCTTCTGCCTCCTGACCCTGCTAATGTGTTCCGGCTGAACTTTCCACCTCTCCTAGCTGCCACGCGTGCTCTTCTGGACAAGTGGTCCTCCGGCCTGCACTCCTGGTTTGGGCGTTGCAGTATGTCTATCCTGCCGAAGTTTTTATTTCTGTTTCAGGCCTTGCCGGTGTTGATTCCTGCGGCCTTCTTTAAACAGGTGAATGCAGTTTTCACCAGATTTATTTGGGCTGGCCGTCGCCCCAGGCTTCGGGGGAAGATACTCACGATGCCTAAGGCTTAGGGTGGGGTGGCGGCCCCTGATGTCCGGCGGTACTACCAGGCTACCCATTTGAATAGACTGGTGGACTGGTGCAGACACTCTACCCTGAAATTTTGGACGAATCTTGAGATGTCCCAATGTCCTGTGCACCTCCCGGGCGCCCCGTGGCATGTCGGCTCGGTGCCGATGGAGGTCCGACGACACCCCTTGATCGGCCCGACCCTCAGGGTCTGTGCTGCGGCCCTAGCCTTAGACGACTCCCGAAGGGTGGCCTCACCTATGTTCCCGGTTCTGGGGAACCGAGCCTTCCCGTCGGGATGTGGTGGCGGGCGCTTCCGTACCTTGCTGGAGACGGGACGCTTCCGGGTGTCCCACTTCGGCTCTGGGGTGGCCTGGCCTTCCCTTATACAGCTGACGGCGGCTGACGGTCCCTTCATGCTCTCACGCTGGCAGGCTCTCCAGCTGCTGCATTTCTTTCGAGAACTGGGTTCTCGCTCCTCCTTTGAGAAGCCGCTGACTACATTGGAAGCCCTCTTTTCATGCGATACCCCTCTTCCACACGCTTTATCTCAAATCTATGCCTTGCTCTCGGAACCCAGAGATGACTTTGTTCTGCCCGGCATCCTGAAATGGGAGGAGCTGCAAAGGACTTTCTCACTATCTCAGCGTCGGAATATTATCCGCTTCTCCCTGAAGTCCTCAATCTGTACTCGCCTCCAGGAGGTCAACTATAAGGTGTTGACACACTGGTACTATACTCCAACGAGAGTAGTGGGTTTCTTCCCGGAGGCATCGGACAGATGTTGGCGGTGTCAGAAGGACCGTGGGACGATGCTCCATGTTTCTGGAACTGCCCCTTGTTGAGCGACTTCTGGAGACAGGTGAGAGAGGTATCCCAGCGGATGACCGACTATGTTCTCCGGGATGACCCGGCGCTCTTTTGCCTCCACTGCTCCTCTCTTCAACCGGACCGCTACAAAAAATCGATTCTACGCCACCTCTTTAACCACTTAAGCCCCGGAAGATTTTACCCCCATTCCGACCAGGGGGTATTTTGCGATTCGGCACTGCGTGACTTTAACAGAGAATTGCGCGGTCGTGCGACGCTGTACCTAAACGAATTTGGCGTCCTTTTTTTCCCACAAACAGAGCTTTCTTTTGGCGGTATTTGATCACCTGTGCGATTTTTTGATCACGCGCTATAAACAAAAAAAGAGCGTCCATTTTGCAAAAATAGCAATATTTTTCCCTTTTTTTTTATATGAAATTCCCCCCCAAAAAAATGTAAAAATCAAAATTTTTTAAAATTTTCGGCCAATTTGTTTTATGCTACCTATGTTTGGTAAAAAAAATCGCAAAAAGCATATTTTGATTGGTTTGCGCAAAAGTTATTGCGTTTACTAACTAAGGGAAAGATTTTTGTCATTTTTGTTGTTTGTTTTTTTTTTTAACGCGTAATGGCGGCGATCTGCGATTTTTTTTTTTTGCGGTACTGCGACATTGCGGCGGACAGATCGGACCCTTGACTGACATTTTTGACACTTTTGGGGTTACCAGTGACATTTCTACAGTAATCAGTGCTATACATATGCACTGTTACTGTAAAAATACACTGGTAGTGAAGGGGTTAACTTTATTTGAGAGGGAGGGGCTGTGTGTGTCCCTAGGGGCGTGATTCTAACTGTGATTGGCTGGGGCTTCAGCTGTATGCAGAGTGATCAACGGATCTACATAGTAGATCCAGATGATCAGCTCTCATACAGCGAGGAGAATGACAGGCAGCTTGTTTACACAAGCTGCCTGACTTTCTCCCTCTCCCCCGCCGATCGCAGAGTGGCCGGCGGACATCGGGTCCGCCGGTCACACGCGCGGGGGGGTCCGTGACCACTCGGGAGCGGGAGCGCGCCTCCGGGGGCGCGCGCTCGCTCCCTAGACCCTCACAAGCTAGTGACGTAGACCTACGTCACTTTGCCTGTGAGGGGCTGACCGCCGACGTAGATAGTCGGCAAGTGGTTAATGCGGCGAAGGCCTGCATAGGCGCATGCTGGAAGTCCACCGCTCCGCCGTCCACGCGGCTCTGGCTGTCTAGAATCAAGCAGATTAACGACTTTGAGGACCTGGTACTGACCTCGCAGGGCAGGAGGGAACTCTATACGGCTACGTGGGGCTGCTGGAATGAGTTTGTCCTGTCGGACGACGGCAGGGCGCTGCAGGGGGCCGATTGCTGACCCACCCGATCTATGTGGCCGACACCTCGCACGGGATCCATCGGACCTCTTTCCCTCTCTATTTCTGCCTGCTCTCCCCCCCCCCCCCTCTTTCCCCTTTCTGCTCTGTGGTAGGCGCCCGGCCGGCTTTGCCTGCTGACTCCTACTGTCTTCCCCGACCCTTGCCCTGCCCTTCCTAGTCCCCCTTTCCTGGATACTCCTTTCCTCACCTCTTGGCCCCTTTGTCCTCCCCTTATGTGATCCATGTCTTTTCCCAATGTGTTGTAAGCCCCCTCTTTTTTGGGTTTCTTAGTGAGAATAGTATATTTTCAGTTATCTCCTTGTTTACATTACTCATTATCTAGCATTGCTTTGCTGTGAGATGTTCCATACTGAGTGTGGATCTACTGTAGTCTTCAAACGCTTCTGAGGATCGTACTGTTTTTTAATGTCCTTTAATGACGAAAGTAGATCTGATGTTTAATGTTTTTACTGTCTGGCATTGTTATATTGCTGCACTGTAATCATCTTTCTCGCTAGCCTACTGTATTTTGGTTCTGTACGCTTCAACACGGCTATGTTTGAACGTATGTATATTACTTGTACTCTTTCTTACCTTTAATAAAAACTAATTTGAAAAATGAATGTAGGGGTATCCTTCCCAGTTGTGTATGAATTTGTTTTTTAACTCTCTTCCTCATATGGTAGATTGTCTATTCAAATGCATATATTATATTTTGTGAAGGTCCTTTATCCAAATATCTTTGTTTCAGGTAAACCTGCTACATCAGGATCTGCAGTTTCAGAAAAAGTGAGGACTCGCCTTGAGGCACTTGATGATCTGGAGGAAGTGAGTACCACATTGCTGTATACTAGTGAACAAAAAAACAGGTTTAGGACCCATTTACGCCTATGTGTTGGTGATGGATGTTGTAACGCATTACGACACACTATTGCACTATTCTATACACCTCACAAAGCAGTAGACCCAAAAGAAAATTGAGTAGTGTGATGATCATAGTATGATGATTTTCCAAATCGCTGTTTTCCAAAACAATGCGGAGATTTGACGCCATGTATGTATAAAATAAGGATTATGCGCAAATGCAGTGTGTAAACAGGCCCTCCATTAATGTTAAAGTCCTCCTTTTTCTCACACGTTTGGTAAAGGTAACTGTTCTCTCCATAAACACAATTTTGGGCTGGTTTATAAAATCCTAAGAACTGTCGTAAGAAATTGTTTGGGAGGTTTAGAGGGGTGTTTGTAAGATAATAAGAATAGCATGCCTATTTCACTCTACCAAGAGCGCTTGCACCATAAATATTAGTGAAAATAACAGGGTATATTGGTCTAAATGAAACCTTACACACAAATATACAGTTAACCACTTAAGCCCCGGAGGATTTTCCTGCTCAAAGACCAGACTCCTTTTTTTCAACTTGGCACTGCGTGATTTTAACTGACAATTGCGCGGTCATGCAATGCTCTACCTAAACTAAATTTACGTCCTTTTTTTCCCACAAACAGAGCTTTCTTTTGTTGGTATTTGATCACCTCTGCGCTTTTTATTTTTTGCGATATTAATAAAAAATTTTGAGAAAAAATTACATTTTAAACATTGTCTTTTAAAAAATATCCAATATACTCAATTTATGTCATATATTTTGGCCAAAATGTGTTTAGCTACATGACAAAAAAAATCTCAATGAGCGCATTTTTATTGGTTTGCGCAAAAGTTACAGCGTCTACAAACTATCGTGTAAATACTGGAATTTACGCAGCTTTAATTTCTGACTGCCTATCTCATTTCATGAAGTGCTAAAATGGCAGGGCAGTACAAACCCCCCCCCCCCCCCAAATTACCACTTTTTCGAAAGTAAACATCCTAAGGAATGTCCTGAGAGGCATGTTGAGCTCATTGAATATTTAATTTTTTTGTCACAGGTGTTTGAAAAATGACTAAAAAAAAAAAAAATTTTTTTTTACACAAAGTTGACATTGAAAAGATATATTGCTCACACATGCCATGGGTATATGTGAAAAGACACCCCAAAATACATTCTGCTGCTTCTCCTGAGTACAGGGATACCACATATGTGAGACTTTATGGGAGCCTAGCTGTTTACTGGACCCCGAAAACCAATCCCCACCATCAGCATTTCAAAGGGCGTACATTTTTCATTGCATTTTCTCACTACCTAGAACGGTTTAGGAGGCCCTGAAATGTCAAGATACCACAACCCCCCCTAAATGACCCCAATTTGTTAAAGTAAACACCCTAAGCTATTTGTTGAGAGGCATTGTGAGTCCATGGAATATTTTATATTTTGCCACAAATTTGGGTAAAATTACAATTTTTTTCTTTTTTAACACAAAGTTGTCACTAAAAGATACATTTCTCACTCATGACATGGGTATATGTGGAATGACACCCCAAAAAACATTCTGCCGCTTCTCCTGAGTATGGGGATACCCCATGTGTGAGACTTTTTGGGAGCCTAGCTGTGTACGGGACCCCGAAAATCAATCACCATCTTCAGGTTTTCTAATGGCGTAAATTTTTGATTTTACTCCTCACTACCCATCACAGTTTTGGAGGCCTTGAAATTTGAAGAAAGCACAAAACCCCCCCAAACGACCTCATTTTGTAAAGTAGACACCCCAAGCTATTTGCTGAGAGGCATGGTGAGTCCATGGAATATTTTATATTTTGCCACAAGTTTCGGGAAAATTACATTTTATTATTTTATTTTATTTTTTTTAACACAAAGTTGTCACTAAAAGATAAATTGCTCACACATGCCATGGGTATATGTGGAATGACACCCCGAAATACATTCTGCTGCTTCCCCCTGAGTACAGGGATACCACATGTGAGACTTTTTGGGAGCCTAGCTGTGTACAGGACCCCGAAAACCAATCAACACTCTCAGGTTTTCTAATGGCGTAAATTGTGTATTTCACCTCTGCACTACCTGTCACAGTTTCGGAGGCCCTAAAATTCCAAGATAGCACAAAACCCCCCAAATGACCCCATTTTGGAAAGTAGACACCTCAAGCTATTTGCTGAGAGGCATCGTGAGTCCATGGAATATTTAATATTTTGCCACAAGTTCCGGGATATATATATATTTTTGTATTTAATCTTTTTTTATTTTATCATTGCTGGAAATTACCAACACTGTATTACAAATGGCCAACAAAGAAAAAAAAACACATTCCAGCAACACAGAAACAGTTACCAACACCTTCGTATTTATCTTCAACAGTAGATTAAAACAAGCTATACCATACCTGCAATAAACCCCCCTCCCCCCTACCTGTGAAAAAAAAAGGGGGGTGAACCCCATCCTGCCTCAAAAGTCCCACTTCGAGGTCACCATGGAGAGGACTGGTCTCCCAGCCATGCACTCTACTAACCATTAAGTAATAAGGCTCCTTCCTCAGATGTCATAAACCCATCCCAACCTCCCCATAATAAAGTACATTTCTCATGCTTATGTTTAGATGCCCATACTAACTCCTCCATCTTCCTGATTGCTTCTACTTTGCTCACCCAACTCGAAACCGTAGGAGGGGACTTCTGCTTCCATTTTAAGGGTATGCAGGCCCTAGCTGCACTGAGGAGATGGCCAATAATGCCTTTCTGAAACACCTGATACAGGAAGGTCCGACATATTTAATAAGAAGAGGGCTGGGTCATTTGGGATCATATGTTCAGTACGTTTCTGAGTAATCCTATGGACTTCCGACCAGTAATGTGTTAATCGGGGACAAGCCCAAAAGATATGGACCATAGTTCCCTCTGCACCGTTGCAACGCCAACAACACTCTGAAACTTCCGGGTAGTATTTGTGCAGTTTGGCTGGTGTATAGTACCATCTTGACAAAATCTTATAGCTTGGTTCCTGCAATTTAGTACACCTGGAAGACTTAAGAAGCATCTTCTTAATTTGGGCTGGCGAGAATGTTCTACTCATGTCGATCTCCCACTTACGGACCCAAGGTAAAACCGGTTGAATCTGAGGAATAACAAGTAGGCCATACATATAAGATAAAGTGCCCTTCTTCTGGCCTTGTCTAGTGCAGTAATCCTCAAAATCCGTAAGTGGTCGGATATAAGTACTTGGTAGCAAGAGCGAACTTAAAAAATAACGCAGTTGTAAAGCCTGCCATAATGCTAGAGCATAGGGACCCTGTGCCTCTGTCAGCTCTGATAACGCAGGCCATCGATCCTCTATCAGAAAATGTGTTCCCTGGAAAATACCAGTTCTACGCAAATTCAAAAAGTGACTAGATGTTAGTCCTGGCTCAAATTTAGGGTTACCTAAGATTGGGTAGAGTGGAGAATCCTTTGAGAATAGCCTCTGTTTTAGTCGAATTACCTCACACGATCTCAGTGTCGCGACTATCAGAGGATGTGCCTTTAACGCCGAAGGGCATTCCCTACACATCCTGGGGGCCCTACTCAAAGCCACAAGGGTCTGTGCTTGTTCTATCTGGACTGATAATTTGGTATTGAAATGGCAGCCCCAGTCTACCACTCTACCTAGATGGATGGCTTGATAGTACTTCCTAATATCTGGTAGAGTGATCCCTCCCATTCTCTTCGGCAGGCTCAACCAATTTTTTGATATCCGTGGTTTCCCATGTGGCCAGATAAACTTTAAAAATAGGGTATTTACCTGGTTAAAAAAACTTCAATGGAATCTGGAACGGTAGAGTTTGAAATAAATAAAAGAACTTTGGAAGAATTCACATTTTGAGTAGGTTACACCTGTCCGCGTCAGGGCCATAAGTGGAGGAAAGTTTAAAGTAAACAGTTGACTCAGTTTAGGTGGTATATTAGTTCCTAGATAATGTATTGCTTGCTCCGGCCATTTAAATTGAATATTCTTTTGAATCGACTGTCTCATAGATAAAGTTAAATGCACTCCCATCACCACTGACTTGGCAAAATTAATTTTAAACTTCGAGAATTTCCCATATGTGTCAAATTCCTGCAACAAGCTTGGTAATGATATCATTGGGTTGGCTAACGAAAACAGCAGATCTTCTGCATATGCCGAGATTTTGTGTTGCACCCCGCCAACCGGAATACCCCAAATATCCGAATGTCTACGTATTGTACACAGAAAAGGTTCTAAAGCCAACGCAAATAAAAGGGGGGACAAAGGACAACCCTGGCGTGTCCCATTACTAATAAGCAAAGGATCGGAAAGGAAACTGTTCACCTTAACCTGTGCAGATGGCATAGAGTAGGTTGCCGAAATCCAATTACACATGTTGTCTCCCAAGCCCACATGCTTCAGTACTGCAGCAATAAAGTTCCAGTTAACACGATCAAACGCCTTCTCGGCATCCGTACTTAAAAAAATTCCCGGCTTACAGCCTTTAAAAGCAACATGAATTAGATTGAGCACCTTGATTGTATTGTCCCTAGCCTCTCTATTAGGTATAAACCCGACTTGGTCTAAATGTATCAGCGGCTGTACGTATTGGGACAATCGTGCTGCCAATAGCTTTGTAAACATTTTTAAATCAAAATTTAAAAGGGAAGTCGGTCTATAACTACTGCAATCTGCTGGATCCTCATCCTCCTTATGGATTAAAGTGATATGTGCTTTCAAAGTCTCTTTAAGAAAGACCGGTCCTTCTCTAGCAGTATTAAAGTGCTTTTCTAAGTATGGGCCTAATTCTGAAAAAAAAGAAGTGTAATAAAACTGAGTGAGCCCATCCGGCCCATTGCCTGGTTTCATCGATTTAGTAATCTGAAAAATTTTGGATTGTGTTATGGGTGCCTTAAGTTTTTTCACCACCTCTAAGGATAGCTGTGGCATCCCTGAGTTCGAAATATATTCCCTCATCTGGACCAAGTCCGGGGGAGAAACTGGGAGATTGTATAGATCATTAAAGAACTCTCGAAAAACCTGCGTCATCTGAGTAGGCATCACTAATTTCTTACCCTGCTTATTCTTAACCTGCGTGATATATGATGAAGTCCTGAGATCACGTACTGCATTTGCTAATGCCTTCCCTCCCGCATTTATCTCCCACCTCATATCCTATTTTCCTTCCTCTTTGAATAGCCTTTTTTGCTCTATCATGGAGTATATCCGTAATCTGCCGACGGGTAGTAACCAGCTCCTGCATATTATTTGGTGTTTGAGCATGTTTGACACGCTTCCACCTTTTGTAACCGTGCCAACAGCGACTGGAGAGTGCTCTCTCTCTCCCGTTTAATACGTGCCCCATGTTTGATCAATATGCCACGTATAACGGGTTTGTGGGCTTCCCATAGTAGACCAGTATTACAATCGTCCGTATCATTAATTCTGAAATACTCCCTAAGGGCCTCTGTTACTTCTGCTAACACCCCAGGACTCTGTAATATACTTTCATTCAGTTTCCACACCTTTGAGGAGTTTGATGACATCCTCCCCAGGGAGTAGTTAATCACTGGGGCGTGGTCTGACCAAGTGATATTGCCTATTGAAGAGCCAATCACTGAGTGGAGTTGTGCATGTGGAATCAAGAAATAATCCAGTCTAGAATAGACCTGGTGTGGTGGTGAGAAAAAAAAGTAAAATCCCGTTCCGAAGGATGAAAGAGCCGCCACACATCTATTAGTTGCGCTCGCTTAAGGGCGCGTGACACTTCCTTATGTACCCTAGGAGCCATCGTGGATGATCCCGAAGAGACATCCATCGAGGGGACCAACGAGATGTTTAAGTCTCCACCCACTATCAATTGTCCCTCAACAAAATCTGCCAATTTATCCAATGTTTGAGATAGATACAAATCTTGCTGATAGTTTGGTGCATATAGGGACACCACTGTAACCCGAGCTTCCCCTACCCCAGGCCTTTTACAAAGACAAAACGACCTCTAGGGTCCACGATAGAGTCTCGATACGTCCAGAGTAACCTGTCTGTAATAAGAATAGGTGCTCCTCTAGACTTAGATTCCTCATTAGTAGAGTGGTACACATAGGGAAAGTGTCTGGACTGTAAAATTGGGAATTTATTAGTTCTAAAATGAGTCTCTTGGATCAAAGCTATATCCACTTTCATGCGTCTCAAGTCCTCCCATAGCATACGTCTTTTCTCTGGTTGGTTAAGTCCCTTAGTATTCAGTGATAGCACCCTAATCTCCTCCATGGTAGGCACCAAAGTGGGGGAAAAAAAACAAACTCCCCAAAATTAACACTAATCCCCCCTACAGTGTCAGCACTAATGTGCACTGTGCGCTGCGACCAAACGTCCCCAACCCCTCTGCGTACTGTCCTATGTGGGGGTATGGAAAGAAAATGGCCGTCAGAGGCGGCTCCCCCCTCCCATCCCTCTCCAGCATTAATATATAATCCCCTATACAAATTATTTCTTCCCCCATCCATTTTCCCCCCTTCCCATTTGCCTATACTGAGCATAATAGGACAGTACTACAGGGATAGGGGGTGTAATTTCCCAAATATTCCCCCCTCCTTCCTGATGTTCAAAAATAAATAAGAAAAGGAAAACTATTCAAACAATCCTCCCCCCCCCTTGCCACACTCGTCCCCACAAGCAATCACCCCCTAATACGAGTGCAAATAGACGAACATGGGCATATATATATATATATATATATATATATATATATATTTCTCTGTCACTCATTGACAGACGTAGTCCTCGTTGATTCAACACACTCGGGTTATGCTGCCCTCTACAGGAGTAGGACTAGACAGGAAAGAAAACGTTCTGGCGACACCCTAGGGGCAGTCCCAGAGGGTATATCCTCTCACTTCCTGCTCTAGCAAATCAGTTTTTTTCTGTCTAGTTAGGAGTAAGGACCTAGATACCTTGCTGGGATCTTCGGTCCTGGCAGGATTTTTTTCTTAGAAAAGATTTTTTAGACAGCTTTTTTTCTCCAGTGTTCCTGTGAGATCTTCAAGCAAGAAAGCTGAACTGGGCGACGGGCTGGATGTTGAGATCCAGTGGTCACCCCAGTTCAGCCTACGAGCGCGTGCAGGCCATAGCTCCGCGCTGGGTCGGCCGCGACATAGTCCCACTGGACGGGGACTGACCCTGCGAGTTAAACGTCTCGCCGAAACGCCTAAGACCATGAGTCACGGCGTCCGTACTGGTCGACAGCCCTCCCACCTCTGGGGAGAGGGGTACTGTCAGGAGTTGGCGCCCGCCTGGTTCCGGTATGGTGAGTAGTATGTTCCCCCTTTCCCCCTGACGGATCTTGTGGTGAACGCGGGCCCCTCGCTGTAATGGTAAGGATGGGTCTTCCCTCTATCCTATAACATGTCACAGATCCCCCTGTTTGAGTGTGATTTTTGTGAACAAAAAGCCAGGAGGCTTGGTTTGGGAGCTGACAATCTAATTGCAAAGATGTTAAAATGATGAAGTCAGTGGCAGTACTAGAACTTTACTGTGATAGTATAAAGTATCCTACCTGTCAGAAGCCACAGGGCGATGTCTAGATATGTATACTGCATTCCAGATAATTCCTCCAGCTAAGCAGATGCCTCCCGACGGCCACGGACCGCATACGGCCCGCCAGGGTCCGGTACCGCCGACCACGCTGACCACCATGAGGGTGAAGGGTTGTGAGGCCGAGATCCTTCTGCAGACATGCCGCTATTCTGTGCAGGCCACCGCTATTGTCTGGTAGTTCGCACGAGGCCGCCATTTTGGCGTAGCCTCGTGTCTCCAGCATGGGGGCGGCCATGTTTGAGGTGACTCAAACACCTCGTGGAGCTAGGGGAGGCGCCGGAAGGCGTGCAGAGGGGTGGAGCCGCCTCCTTTCTTCCCGGGAAGCCAGCCAAAAGACTTCCTGTCTGTTCTAGACAATGCTGAAACTCTGAGCAGTAAGTGGTGAGCTTTGGGGTCTCTCTCTCTCTCTCTCGCTCTATAGGGGTCCCTAAGCAGGCAACACTGAGGGGCTTTGTGGCGCTGGGGGTCTGAAAAAAAAAAAAAAAAAAGTTTTATTTTTTTTTTGGGCAAATTGATTTTTCCGGGCAGTATCTGGAATTATCATGGACCCTGCCACACAGGTACCCCCACCGGTTTCCCTCGGGGGGGCCGCGGGACCCGCCAGTGCACAGAGTATGGATGCATTCACAGCAGTTTTGAAGTCTTTGGTGGCTCGGGTTGAGCCGGCCTGTCAGGAACGGGGGTCAAGAAAGCGACCCCCGCCTACCCCTATATCGTCTGAGATTTCAGATTCAGATGCTGAGATGGTTATTGCAGCTGCAGGCCCCTCTGCAGGGGCTGTTATCTCAGGTAAGGTTCCCTCAGACAGTGAGGAGAACGTTCATGCTTCCGCCATAAATCAGGAAGAAGCATTGGTGGACGCACTAGTTGTGATGTTCGGGAAACCTTAAGACTTGAGGTTTTTCCGGCAGAGGCAAATAAAAAGGAATTTCCCTTTGGTACTAGCAGACCCACCAGGACGGTGAAGGTTTTTTCTTTACCCAAGTGTTTGGGTAAAAAGATTAAAGAGGTATGGGATCATTCTAAGCGTACCTTTACTAGTTCCAAGAGCATTACTAGACGCTATCCGTTTGAGGAATCCCTCATTAAGAAATGGACGGTATCACCAGTGGTGGATCCACCTATTTCCAGACTGAATAAAGCTACGGTTTTTTTCGGTGGAGGACGCTTCGTCCTTTAAGAATTCGGTGGATCGGAAGGTAGAAGCGGAGTCCCGCACTATCTTTCTCTGATAGGATCAGCCTTTAGACCAATTATTGTCATTTGATCTAGTTCTCAGACATTTACGGAATGGGCGAGATTGGTGCGCCAGGACCTGAAGGGGAAAGGTATCCCCCAGGCAACATCTGTTTAGATGGAACAGATTATATAAGGACTACAGGTTGTCTGTGACGCAGCCTTGGATGCTACCCCCCTATTAGGGCATGCATCTATGTCAGCGGTAATCCTCAGACGTGTGCTGTGGTTAAAATGCTGGGTCAGCGTAAGTACTACAGGGAGCGGTAGTTACCGTTCCCTGAACAGATCATTTTCTTTACCTTTTCCAAAGATTAGCATCAGTTCCCCACAAGAATCGGATCCGGTTGAACGGACAGACCAAGGAGCCTCTAGCCGGTTGACTTCGGTCTCTAATGTTTAACCGGGAGAAATCACCACTCGTGATAGGAATCAGGTGTCTAAAGAATGTGTGGGAACAGAGAACGATCAGACTTTGTCGAATTGCCAGGGCCACATAGCTCTAGGGCAGCCTGGTTCGGATCAGTCAGGCAATATCAGGGTGATGACGTAAGTCATTCACCGAGGATTTCACCATCTGTTCCTTCTTCACAGCATCCCGAAGGCGCGGAGATTGGTAACGCGCGCCCACGATGCTCCAGTGGACGCAGCAGACGCGCTGAACGGCCTGTAAGGCAGTGTCAGCTATTAAAGGGATTCCCTCATCTCAGATTGCTGCTGAGATTTCTCCGCAGGATGGAGATGGAGGGAACTCCAGTTGTCCTGGAAATTCTAGGCTAGCCTCGTCAAGCCGGTCCGGCCGACTTGGACATACTAGTCGCGAACGTTCCTTGGGAACTTCTTCTCAGGGAGTGTCTGCGGTCTCAAGGACCGATCTTCCATTGTGCTTTACAATCGCTGGGTTTAATGGCCTGGCCATTGAGACCCAGGTACTGAAGGACAGAGGGTTGTCAGCTTCAGTTATTCCTACGCTAATTAAAGCAGGGAAAGCGACTTCCAGCAAGGTCTATTATCGCACATGGAAGACGTATATCGCGTGGTGCGAATCTTTAGAAATTCCTCCACGTACCTATTCGGTGACCCGCATATTGGCCTTTCTGCGAAAGGGGGTTGAGCAGAAACTAGCCTTGAGCACCATCAAGGGTCAGGTTTCAGCATTAGCAATCTTCTTTCAGAAGCCTTTGGCTATTAAGTCCTTGGTGCGGAATTTCATCCAGGGAGTGCGGCACCTGGCTCCACCAGTCCGCGCGCCCTTATCGCCCTGGGATTTTAATTTGGTTGTCGGTTCTGAAGAAACCTCCTTTTGAAAGCATCAGGGAGATTCCCTTGTTTACTTTATTCCAGAAGGTGGCCTTCTTAGTGGCTATCACTTCTGCACGCAGGGTGTCAGAACTGGCTGCATTGTCATGCCAGTCCCCATACTTAGTGATTCATAGGGATAAGGTAGTTCTTCATCCTAAGCCATCCTTTCTTCCAAAGGTGGTTTCAGACTTTCATCTGAATGAAGATATTGTACTACCTTCCTTATGTCCTCAGCCCAATCATCATCAGGAACATGCGTTGCATTCCTTGGATGTGGTTCGGGCAATCGGTATACCTGAAGGCTACGGAATCATTCCGTAAGACGGATTCACTTTTTGTGATCACGGATGGACCCAGAAAGGGGTTGCCTGCATCTGCCGCGACTATCTCCAAATGGATTAGACAGACGGTGGCACAGGCTTATTCTAGTAAGGGTCGGAATCCTCCGTTCCCTGTTAGGGCGCACTTCACTCGAGCGCTCAGTACTCCTGGGCCTTCCGCCATCAGGCATCAGTGGTCCAGGTATGTAAGGCGGCCACCTGGTCGTCGGTACATACCTTTACAAAATTTTATAAGATTTAGGTGATGGCATCGGTGGATGCCTCATTTGGCCGCAAGGTTTGCAGGCCGCAATTTGAGGAGACCGGTGGTCTACCTCGAGGGTTGTTTTCTGTTGAATCTCATCTTTAATTGATGAGCATTGGAAACTTCTAGTTGGCACCGGTTGGGCCTTCTAGATGGATTTGTTTTCCATTTTCCCACCCCTCATTTGTGGTACTGCTTTGGGACGTCCCAAGTGTGTTGAATCAACGAGGACTACGTCTGTCAATGAGCGACAGAGAAAAATGGATTTTTGTAAAATCTTACCGTAAAATCCTTTTCTCTTAAGCTCATTGACAGACGTAGTACCCGCCCCTCTGTTTTTGAGTTGGGTTGGGTTAAATTCTCTAAACACTGCTTTGTGACATAACTGATTTGCTAGAGCAGGAAGTGAGAGGATATACCCTCTGGGACTGCCCCTAGGGTGTGCCCAGAACGTTTTTTTTTTCCTGTCTAGTCCTACTCCTGTAGAGGGCAGCATAACCCGAGTGTGTTGAATCAACGAGGACTATGTCTGTCAATGAGCTTAAGAGAAAAGGATTTTACGGTAAGATTTTACAAAAATCCATTATATATATATATATATATATATATATATATATATATATATATATATATATATATATATATATATATATATATATATATATCCGTCCCACCGGCAAAGTTCACATCTAGTGCTATTTATACCGTAAATGAAATCATACTTTATACTATAATTGACAGTGCAAACATTCGCTACCATTATACATTAAACATCATTACTCCCTGTATACCCCCTATATGTTAAGTGAAGGCAGGAGGGAAAATCTACATCTCCCCCTATCCTCACTAACACAGGGATCTTATGGCACCTGTAACATAATGTCGCCTGCCCCAATTCAACACAAAGATTTCTGCGATTAAGACTTTAATCCTCCCCTGTTGCCCCTATGTGACTCTATGCGTTCCCCCATTGATATTTACTTACATAATGCGGGCCCTTCATTTCATTACATTCCTTTCAATCCTATTAATACCTATTATATCCCTATATCCTTTATCATTTATACCTGCTTTAATTCTATATTCTATACTCCTATCCACATAAAGACCATATATAGGAACCATAGAGTCCATAAGAAGTCCATCCAAAGGTCATATGGGAAAAAAAAACAGCGACCGAGAAGGAAGGAAGGAAGAGAGAAGAAAAAAAAAAAAAAAGGAAAAGGGTCTCCTTTCTCATTCCCCTTCCTTCTCTTTCACTTTCCTTATTCCTTTTCTTTCCCCTTTATCAAAAAATCAGTTGACCATCTTACGAAGGTACTGGTGAGACAAAGGGAAGGAAGAACCACGTCAAAAAAAGAAAAGTATTTAACCCAGCAAAGTAAAACAAAAGCAAAAAGAACAAACCCACACCAACGATTCCGTTCATCTTCATCACCCTGTTTCGTTGCCATCTTCTTTGGGGTCCCTCCGGGCTTTACCTTTCTTTGTCATAACATTACCTCCTGAAAAGCGAGGGAGGAAAATTAACCAATCAGGCACCTCAAATGTAGGGGCTTCTAGAAAGGAAAAGACCGCCGGGAGGTCCTCTCGGGATCTCATGGTGCAGATTCGGCGTTCTCTCTGAAATGTTACCGAAAACGGGTATCCCCAGCGGTATGAGGCGTCCTGTGCTCGGGCTCTTTCCAGTAGTGGTTTGAGCATTCCTCTCCTCTGCAGTGTCGCCCACGATAAATCAGGGAGTTTCTTCAAAGTGGCTCCCTTTAAAGTTGATATCTCCTAATTCCCATGCTTTCCGAGCTATACTTTCTCTGTGCGGATAATGATGGATCCTACATATTACGTCTCGTGGTCTGTTAGGGTCAAGTGATCGTAGGCCTGACGCTCGATGAATTCGATCAATCCGCACTACTTCAGGGATATTAGTGCCTGCAATTTGGTAAAAAATAGCAGTCACGGTTGCTGTTAAATCCTCTTCTTCAATAGCTTCTGGCAGCCTGCGAAGCCGCAAGTTATTGCGCCTACTCCGATCCTCCATACTCTCTAGATGCAATTGTAGGTCTATAGATGAACTTGCCTGAGCTCTCTGGGCTGATTCTAATGCCTTCACTCGTACCTCCATAGTTGCAGTAGCGGTCTCCCCTGCTGACACTCTACTAGATATTGAGCGAACCTCTTTGGTGTGCTCCTGCAGTTCTTTTCAAAGGTTTTCTTCCATCTGCCCCATCATTGACTCTATATCCGCCCTAGTCGGGAGCGCCAGCAGTAGCGTTCAAATCTCCGGATCTGCTGATGAGAGAGTCTGTCTCTGGGAAGCGGATTTAGGGAGCATGCCGAATCCCTCTTGATCCCCTTCGGGCACTTCAGTATCTGTCACCACTAGCGCTCCCCCCGAGGTCAGCACGGATAAGTCAGGGGTGTTTGTCAAGGAGGTATCCAGAGGGGAGTGTATCTCCGCCGATGCCGCAGCCGAGGGCATAGACATCATAGGCAGTGAATTGGCTTGCTGGAAAAACCAACTGATCTCTTTTGCTGCTGCCACAGCTGCTACTGAGCGTGTAATCCTTGCGGTCCCTCTTCCTCTTTTCGGTTTTCCAGCTCTCATAATCCTCTCATAATCCACTCTGTCAGTGTCCAGGATTAAGGCACACTCGAGCCCCGGAGCTCTGTGTCTTAGTATCTCGGTATCGTAGTGTTGCTTGTGTCTCCACGCTATCCCGCTGTGCCGTTGTCTCCCTGGGCTGCTGGGTTTGGGCTGAGCTGCTGGGTAGGAGACAGATCGGAGCTCACCTGCAGAGCGTCCTCACTCAGCCATTACTCCACCCCCCCCCCCCGATATATTTTTTGTTTTTACACAAAGTTGTCAGTAAATGATATATTGCTCACACATGCCATTAGTATATGTGAAATGACCCCCCAAAATACATTCTGCTGCTTCTCCTGAGTACAGGGATACCCCATGTGTGAGACTTTTTTGCAGTCTAGCCGAGTACAGGACCCTGAAATCCAATCCCCACTTTCAGGCTTTCCAAGGGCGTAAATTGTTGATTTCACTCCTGACTACCTATCACAGTTTCGGAGGCCATGAAATGCCAAGACAGCACAAACCCCCGCCCCCCCCCCCCCCAAATGACCCATTTTCGGAAAGTAGACACCCTAAGCTATTTGCAGAGAGGCATGTTGAGTGTTTTGCAGATCTCACTTTTTGTCTCACAGTTTTGGAAATTGAAAAAAGAGAAAAAGAATGCATTTTCCTGTTTTTTCTTCATTTTCCAAAAAAAATGAGAGCTGCAAAATACTCACCATGCCTCTCAACAAATAGATTGGAGTGTCTACTTTGCAAAATGGGGTCATTTGGGGGGGTTTTGTACCATCTTGGCATTTCATGGCCTTCAAGATGTGATAGGTAGTAAGAAGTGAGATCAACAATTTACGCCCTTAGAAAGCCAGTAGGTGCGGATTGGTTTTCGGGGTCCTGTACATGGCTAGACTGCCAAAAAAAAATGATTTTGGGGTGTCATTACACATATACCCCATGGCATGTGTGAGCAATTTATCATTTACTGACAACTTTGTGTAAAAAAATAATAATTTTCCCGGAACTTTTGGCAAAATATAAACTATTCCATGGACTCATCATGCCTCTCAGCTAATAGCTTGGAGTGTCTACTGTGCAAAATGGGGTAATTTGGGTGGGGGGGGGGGGGGGGGGTTTGTGCTATCTTGAAATGTCAGAGCCTCTGAAACTGTGACAGGTCGTGCAGAGGTAAAATAAGCAGTTTACGCCATTAGAGAACCTGAAGATGGGGTTTGGTTTTCGGGGTCCCATACACAGCTAGGCTCCTAAAAAGTCTCACACATGTGGTATTCCTGTACTCAGGAGAAGCAGCAGAATGTATTTTGGGGTGTCATTTCACATATACCCCATGGCATGTGTGAGCAATATATCATTTAGTGACAACTTTGTGTAAAAAGAAATAATAATTTTCCCGAAACTTGTGGCTAAATATAAAATATTCCATGGACTCATCATGCCTCTCAGCAAATAGCTTAGAGTGGCTACTTTGCAAAATGGGGTAATTTGGGGGGGTTTTTGTGCTGTCTTGAAATTTCAGGGCCTCTGAAACTGTGACAGGTAGTGCAGAGGTAAAATAAGCAATTTACGCCATCAGAAAACTTGAAGATGGGGATTGGTTTTCGGGGGCCCGTACACAGCTAGGCTCCCAAAAAGTCTCACACATGTGGTATCCCTGTACTCAGGAGAAGCAGCAGAATGTATTTTGGGGTGTCATTTCACATAAACCTATGGCATGCGTGAGCAATATATCATTTAGTGCTGGTTCACACTTGTGCGATGCAGGAAGGCTGCGAATTCACACTGCCATATGCGATACGCAGGGGGTGTCAATTAAATGTTAACGACACCCCCAGTTTGATCGCATATCGCAGTGCGATCTGACAGTTCGCACAGGATCGGATCGCACAAGTGTGAACCACTGTGCGATCCGATCCTGATGCGGCTGAAAAAAAGGGTCCTGTGCGTCTTTGGTGCTGATACAGTGCAAATTCAGCCATACAAAGTGTATGGCTGAATTCGCATCCGCACATGATATCGCATGTAATGAAGGAGCAGTGCGCTCCGAATTACATGCGATCTCGCAAGACGCACAAATGTGAACCGGCACTTAGTGACAACTTTCTGTAAAAAACAAAACAAAAAAAAAACTAATTCTCACCTTCCCGAAACTTACGGTAAAATATAAAATACTCCATGGACTCCATATGCCTCTCAGCAAATAGCTTTGGGTGTCTACTTTTCCGACGAGAGAGGGGAATGTCTGGTGACGTAGACCTACGTCGCCAGACGATAATGAGTAGCAGTAGCAGCACAGTGACCAGTGGTAAAGCGGTTAAAGGTAATTTTATAAAACACATTTTTTAATTGCATTTTCCTTTTTTTATTTTTAATTTCTAACAATTTTTATTTTATTTTAAGGTAATTTTGTTCATAATATATACAATTTTTATACAATTTTTGAATAGAGGCATTAGCTGGACATTGGGTTTACTATGTATTACACGCCTAACCGATTATACCATTGGTGTTATGATATCCACTTGTTTCTCTCCAATTGTAAATAATGTGGGGTGGACATGAAGGCAGGGTGAAGGGGTATAAGAGCGCACAGCGTGATTTCCAATCTCTGAAGATGTCTACTTGATGATGAAACGCGTAAGTTTGGAACTCTGATCCCCAGTATACATGCGGGAAACCGCACAGGGGTGAACAGTGGCCTTCAATACATCGTATTTTGTGCCTGTTATCCAGTATGTTTAGCCACTGATTGGGCAATAAATTGCTAAACGTTATTTCACTATCCGGAGTCAGCTTTCCGTTGTTATCCCTGTGTGACCAATATGTTTTGGAGTACCAGCCAAAGAGACAGGAGGATCAGTTTGGAAGTACCTCTCCCTAGTCAAGGTTCACGCCTATATTGATCTTATTGCTATATAGCAAGTGAGATCAACTACATCTGGTGAGTTGGCAATCTGTATACTTCTCTGGCCTCATGGGTTGCTACATGAGCTGCTATATAACACCTACTGGGAAGAAATTTGGCAGATGGTTTAACTATTTCCTCCTTTCCTGAAAGTCACGGATCATCTGTATCCTTTCTATGGATCATTTGGACTGTCACTAGTGCACTGTTTTATGTCGATTGGGATATAGCTATGCATGAGCAATATTTTCTTTGCCTCCTTTAGGAATTGTATTTTTTGAATAGATATTTGCTGTATATTTGTGTGTAAGGTTTAATTTAGTCCAATATACACTGTTATTTTCACTAATAATTATGGTGCAAGCGCTGTTGATAGCGTGAAATAGGCATGCTATTCTTATTATCATTTTAGTTTTTGTCTACAGCGGCTGCCCCTTAACACATATAACTATTTTAATAAATTATTTACACAAATTTCACATTGATAACCTTTTTTGGCGCGGGTGGTTTATTTTCAATAGTTTTCTTTAATGTTAAAGTTTAATCTATTTATATTTTTTATTACTTTATCTCTCCTTTCCTTTTCACCATGCTAATGACATTAAATAATATTAATAATAATAATAAAAAAAAAAAACGGTTTTCATTACATGCCTTACTTTAGACTTGATAATGTCATCCCTGGGTCTCTTTGCTTTTCTATGCAATGCATACAAATCATGCCTGATGGGGGGGGGGGGCTTTCCGGGCACTACATATAACCTTCTGAAAACCTCACAGCACCCTGCCTCAGTACTCTTTTCGAGACTCTAAAGGCTTGTACACACTTGACGAAAATCGGACTAAATATCTTCAGATTTTTTCTGTCTTGCTCAGCGTTCATTACCGTTTTTAGTTGACGGTGCATAAAGTTCATGTAATTTCTCGTCCGATTTTTCTTTTTTTTTTATGTTGACGTTTGTTCATAGAGTGTAATGTAAGTACGTATATGTGTGATCTCCGAGGCCACGCCTTTGAGTTCCATCTTGTGGATGTGACATTGCTTTTGTTTTTTCTTCTTTTGTTCTACATCTTTGCAGTGTGTGTGTGTGTGTGTGTGTGTGTGTGTGTGTATATGTATATATGTAATAATAATATTTTGCTATACACACACAAAGACAGTGGATATCTAAAGTCTACACAACACTGTAGGTTTCTGTATGCTGACATATCAACATTGGTGTATAGATTTTACATATCCCCTGTACGCTGAATGTGTGGATAGAGAGAGAATTGGTGCTCAGTTCATAGTGCAAGGATTATAGATATGAATTATCCATTTCTGTGGGTTTTTTTTTTTTATGATAAACATTCGGGTTGTCGGCAACTTCCAGATCATGCGCGGTCTTTCGTAGCCGATTTTTCACGGACGTTTAATGTGTACTGCATACACATTAAGCGAAAATTAGTCGTGCTGAGGACGGACAATGAAAATTTTGGTGTTTGTCCCTCCGTTTTTTTTTTTTTCTGTTGAAAATGTCGGGAAACCGCACAGGGGAACCGCACAGGGGTTATCAGTGGCCTTCAATACATCGTATTTTGTGCCTGTTATCCAGTATGTTTAGCCACTGATTGGGCAATAAATTGCTAAACGTTATTTCACTATCCGGAGTCAGCTTTCCGTTGTTATCCCTGTGTGACCAATATGATTTGGAGTACCAGCCAAAGAGACAGGACTTCAGGTACTTCACTACTGTACTTAATACCGAAAGGCGGTATCTGTACTTTCCTGGAGTAGAATTTTTTTCTCCTACTTCCACTTTTACTTCACTACATTTTTGCAATGATTTCAATACTTCTACTCCGATATTTTTTTTTTGTGCTGCTTAGTTACTCGTTACAATTATAAAAATTACCACTGCCAGAACAGTAGATGGCAGGTTTCATGAAGCTCAAAACGTGTATTATCAGCGCATACGAAAATAAATGCTACTGTATGTATAAATGCTGCGTTTGAAATGATAAAAAACAATATGATGTTCAAACTTTTGACTTCTTTCTTTAATAACTACATAACACAGTACTTGTACTTTTACTTTCAGTACTTGAGTAGCAATTTTCTTTTCCAAAACTACTGGTACTTTTACCTTCAGTACTTGAGTAGCAAAATTAAAAAAAAAACTACTTGCAATACTTAAGTACAAAAAATGTTGAATACTTTAGTACTTCTACTCAAGTCACTTTTTGATCGAGCACTTCCACTTCTACTCAAGTCACTTTTTGATCGAGCACTTGTACTTTTACTCAAGTATGGGTTTCGAGTACTTTATACATCTCTGAAACAGAGCATCAGAGATGGTTGAACTAGATCTGCCCGGGAAGCTGGTCTGCAGGGTGGCATAGGAACAAACCAAGTCAGCAGCAGCCAGGCAACATGGACACCAATTCAGAAGCAAAGGCCAGGGTCTATAACAAACCGGTAGCAGAGGTTTTAAGACAGCATGCAAAAAAGGTAGTCTGGAGATGAGCCAAGGTCGACAACAGCAGATGAGGATGCAGCCTGCAGAACGGGGTGGCAGGAGCTGGTCTTACTCTGCAACTCTTCTCTGTTGTTTGATGCTTTAAATAAGGCTCTTGCCATCAAAGCTTGTGGCTAGTAGTGTATTTCCAATAATGCCAATGCTGATTACTACACAAGAAGCGGGCCATGAACTGTATGCACATGTGCAGATCTCCAGGCATATTTGCGCACTGGACTTTCCCGACATCTTTGCTCATATCACCTCTGAGCGGAGAGCTAGCGGCCTTATCCTGTATTGTGTTGTTCCTAGCGCTGCACAAGGACAAGTTCCTCGCTAAGGTGATCTCTTCCTTCCACCTTAACCAAGACCTTCCAAGTTCTGCGCAGAAACTTCCCAGAGACATTTCTCTCCACAGCCTTGATATAGTATGCATGGTTAGGGTATATGTCTCAGCTACTGCCTTTTAGGCAATCTGATTCCCTATTTGAACGTCTCACTCCAATTGCTAGGTGGATTATACACGTTCTCATTCTCTCTGCCTGTTAAAGGAAAAATTAACCTTTGGGAACATGTTTCTCCCACTTTAGGGTGGAACATGTAATATGTTCCTGCTAGTGTAGCCCTCCCCCCGATCTTCTCCCTGCTGTCAGGTTTGAAAAGAGCGTGGCACTTTGGAGTTCTGCCCACATGGCTGCACCATTCCTTCACAGCGATCTGTGAATTAATAGACTACAGGTACCAACATCCATTGCGACTGACTGCTTGTAGTCATCAATGAACTAAGAGGACTCTGGTGAGCATCTTAATAGTTCTATCTATCTATCTTTATTTTTTTTACCACTTCTGGCCAGGAAGGATTTGCCCCCTTTATGACCAGGCCATTTTTTGCAATTTGGCACTTTGTGACCTTAACTGACAATTGCGCAGTCATGCAATGCTGTACCCAAACTAAATTTACCTGCTTTTTTCCCCACAAAATAGAGCTTTCTTTTGGTGGTATTTGATCACCTCTGCGCTTTTATATTCTTGGCAATATAAACAAAAAAATTGTGAAAAGTTTGAGAAAAAATTACATTTTCTACTTTGTCTTATAAAAAAAAATATCCAATAAACTAAACTACATTTTTGTTATACATTTAGGCCAAAATGTATTTAGCTACGTCTTTAATAAAAAAAAAATCTCAATAAGCGTATTTTTATTGGTTTGTGCAAAGGTTATAGCATCTACAAAACTACGTTGTATATACTGGAGTTTACGCAGCTTTTCTTTTTTTGCTGCCAATCTCATTTTTTGAAGTGCTAAAATGGCAGGGCAGTACAACCCCCCCCGCCCCAAAAAATTACCCCTTTTTGAAAAGTAGACACCCCAAGGAATTTTCTGAGAGGCGTATTGAGCCCATTGAATATTTAATTTATTTGTCACAGGGGTTTGATGACAAAAAAATTAATACAATTTTACACAAAGTTGTCTTAGAAATGTATGTATTGCGCACAGATGCCATGGTATATGTGGAATTACACCCAAAAATACATTCTTCTGCTTCTCCGTGTGTGAGATTTTTTGGCAGTCTAGCTGCATGCAGGGCCCCCAAAACCAGTAACTGCCTTCAGGCTTTCTAAGGGCATAAATTGTTGATTTCACTCCTCACTACCTATCACAGTTTCGGAGGCCATGAAGTGCCAAGATAGCACAACCCCCCCCCCCCCCCCCAATGACCCCTTTTTGGAAAGTAGACACCCTAAGCTATTTGAGAGGCATTTTGAGTCTTTGCAGATCTTGCTTTTTGTCACAATTTTGAAAATTCCTTTTCTTCATTTTCAAAAACAAATGAGAGCTGCAAAATAATCACCATGCCTCTTAGGAAATACCTTGGGATGTTTACTTTCCCGAAAAGTAGTAATTTTTTTTTTTGGGGGGGGGTTTGTGCTATCTTGGCATTTCATGGCCTCCGAAACTGTGATTAGGTAGTGAGGAGTGGTATCAACAATTTACTCCCTTAGAAAGGCTGAAGGCAGTGATTGGTTTTCAGGGGTCCTTTACACAGCTAGACTGTCAAAAAGTCTCACACGTGTGGTATCCCCATACTCAGGAGAAGCAGAGAAATTTATTTTGGGGTGTCATTTCACATATAGCCATGGCATGTTTGAGCAATATATCATTTATTTGACCACTTTGTGTAAATAAAAAAATTGGCATTTTCCTGATACTTGTGTCAAATTATAAAATATTCCTTGGACTCAAAATGCCTCTCAGCAAATAGCTTATAGTGTCTACTTTCCAAAATGGGGTTATTTGGGTGGGGGGGGGGGGGGGTTGTGCTATCTTGACATTTCAGTGCCTCTGAAACTGTGGCAGGTAGTGAGGAAGTAAAGTAAACAATTTATGCACTTTAGAAAACCTGAAGTCGGTGTTTGGTTTCTGGGCTCCCAAAAAGTCTGACATTTAGTATCACTGTACACAGGAAAAGAAGCAGAATGCATTTTGGGGTGTCATTCCACATATACCCATGGCATGTGTGAGCAATATATCATTTAGTGACAAGTTTGTGTGTTTTAAAAAAAAAAAAAATAATAATAATTTCTCTATCGTTCATTGACGGACACAGTTCTCTCTGATTCATATCAGTAGGGTAATACTGCCCCCTACAGGAGTAGGACACTAGGCAGAAAAAAGTTCTGGCTATGCCTATGGGCAGTCCTGGAGGGTACACCCTCTCTCTTCCTGCATAGGATGCCAGTTTTTATCTGCCTAGTCAGGAGTAAGAACAGAGTTCCTTCGTGGGATCTTTGGTCCTGGCATAGAAGTTTATTTTTTTATATAGATTTTTTTTAGCTAGTAATTTTTTCTCCAGATCGTCGTTTTCCTGTGAGATCTTCTAGCAATTATGCCGGGCTGGGCGACTGACTGGACTCCCATATCCAGTGGTCACCCCAGTCTGGCCATCGAGCGTGCGCAGGCCTTAGCTACGCACTGGGCCGGCCGCGACATAGTCCCGCTGGACGGGTACTTTCCCTGCAAGTTAAACGTCTTGCCAGGACGCACATGACAGGGTCTAGGCTGATGTTGCAGCGTTCCTATTTGGAGGACTGCCCCCCTACTCCGGTGGCGTGGGGTCCTGTCATGAGATGGCGCCCACCTGTGTTCCCGGTATGGTGAGTAAACGTTCCACTCCCCCCTTCCCTGGCGGATTTTGGGGTGGACGCAGGCCCTCTCTCTCTCTCGGATTGTCGGACCCTCACTCCAGGGTTTCCTCTGTCCTGTTGTGACCCCCCTCCTCTCCACCACCCCCCCCCCCACGTGGGGGACTTTTTGGACCTACCTGAGGCGGGGGCCTAGTGTGCAGGCCGGGGGAGTGCGGCGCTGAAACGATTCGGCAGGGGGGGCTCTTGGTGGGGTTTTCTGCTGTGGATGGGTGTTTGGGGGGTCCCCCTGTGGGCCTCGATTACCGCAATTCCCATGCGGGGCCGCCATTTTGTTGTAGCCTCTGTCTGCTTCTATGGGAGTGGCCATCTTGGTACACCCGTTTTCGGCCATTTTGCGGTAGATTTTTTGCTGTGGAGGCCGGTGGGAGTGCCTGGAGGACAGTGTGTCATGAGGGTGGTCTCTCCCTCTCTGTGGGGGTCTGTTAGCGCGCTTGACCTCCGGGGGGGGGGGGTGCTGTAGCGCTGTGGGGCCGCTTTTAAAATTTTTTTTTTTTTAAAGTTGCTGGCGGGTTCCTTAGGTTCAATATGGACCCTGCAGGGCATTTGTTCCCACCTGACCCCCTCACGGAGGCCGCAGGGCCTTCCGGATTTCCACTGTCCGTCGATGCCTTTTCGTCAGTTCGGGAAGCATTTAAGCCCGGGTGGAGGTGGGGGGTGCGCTGAGAGGTTTCTCCACCTACCCCTGTCTCATCTGATGTTTCGGAGTCTGGCTCAGCCACCGCAGACGTGGGGCCTCCCTGCCGGTTCTGTTACCTCGCACCTTGTCTCCTCGGATGATGATATTTCTACCTCTCCTGCTGCGACAGGCGCTGGTGGATGCAATGGCTGTTTCTGTGTGTGACACACTGCAATTTGGGGGTCGCAGCGGCCATCTGGAGCTGCTCTTTTTGCTGGCTGCTCATGTAGGAGGAGACCGTCCTGAGACTTTCCCCTGGGATGTCTAAGCAGCCTTTAGACGTCCTTTTGGGGAGTCTCTGGTACAGAGGACTGTTCCGCTTTTGGTGGACGTACGGTCTCTAGCTGAATGGGACTACCATTGTTCCAGTAATCCCCGTCCTGTAAGGACTTGGGGGATAGGATGGTGCGGGCTGTGGCCTGCGATCTGTACTCCCTGGCGTAGTCTGCACTGGGAACAGTGTTTGTTTTTCCTTGCCACGCAGACTCTGCCTGATGGGCAGAGTTCCACTGCCGTGACTGGGTGTGGGGCATGTCCCTCATTGCCCTGGGGGAGCGGTTTGACCAGCTGGTGCAGGGGCTGCAATTTGTTTTCGATGCCACGCTGGTTGAGGCTCCCTTGTATGGGTCACCCTGTCGTTTTCGGCGGTGGTTATCCAAGGTCTACTTGACCGTAGTTGGTCTGTGGATCAAACTTCTATGACAGTCTTAATGGAGCTCCCTGTTCAGGGGGATCGCCTGTTTGGCGCTGCCCTGGATGACCTTATGTATGGGTCTCACGGGGGGAAGAGTTTTTTCTTCCACAGGTTAACAAGGGTAAAGGCCTTCGTCACAGTCGGAGTTCTTAAGAACCCTTTCGGCTCGCAAACAGTTTCTTCGTCCCTCGGGGGACGGTCGATGTGGCAAAGTCCTTCCAGACTTCCGCGTGTGGTTCCAAACGACCCTGGTCTGGAGAACATGATCGTTTTTTTTTTCCATACCTGCGGACTAGGCCTACTCGGCCTGAAGGTGCTTCCTCACCCATCTAGGTTCCTTGCCTGTCGAGGACCTGCGGCTGGCCAGGATCCCAGGCTGCTGGGTTCAGGTGGTCATGCGTCCTGTTGCAAGATAGACTTCTGATGCGTTCATTTCCGGTAAGATTTTTTTTCCCTTCCAATGTACGGCTGTCCCCGGATCACTTACTGGCGCTCTGTGGGGCAGTTCAGGCTTTGGTTCAACAAGCTGGACCAACTGGTCCTTTGATGGTATCGGTTCGCACGGCAGTGGCTTCCCTGCATCAGGGGGATTCCTGGCCTCTATAGACATCAAGCTGCCTACCATCCTGTTATGTTCGGGACACCTATGGGTTCTCTGTTTTTGCGGCAGCAGGGTGTATCGGTCCGGGGTTCCTGGCCAATCTGCTTCTCCATGTGGAGTCTACTACGTGCTGACAAACGGATTTGGAAGTCACCATGAGAACTCTGGAGGAGTTCATGTGGGTTCTGAGCCTTCAGAAGTCATCCATGGTCTCTTCCGTGAGACTGGACTATCTGGGCCTGACTTTGGACTCGTCCTCAGTCAGGGTGTTTTCTCCCTCTGGGGAAAAGACTCTTGGAACTTCAGACTGTGGTTCATGTCCTGCACATGGTCGTCCCTTCGGACCTGTATGCGAGTTCTGGGACTGATAGTGCCGTCTTTCGAGGTCCCTTTCGCTCAATCCCACTCGGGGATCCCCCAGAAGGCGATCCTTCTCGAACGGGACTAGAATCCAAACTCTCTGGACTTTCGGATCCAGCTGAGCTGGCTGACCAGGGAGTCTTGAGCTGGAATCCTCCCTCCCCTTTTTCCTGAACACTTATCACCGCGGATGCAAGCCTGTCTGGGTGGGAAGGAGTCCTCGGCAGGTTCTCTGCTTCAGGAGTGTGGTTCCTGGAGGATCCAGGTTACTGATCAATGTCCTGGGATGAGAGTGATCCGGCTTTGCCTGGATCACTGGATCAGGCACCTGCAGCTGCCCGGTGCACGTTCAGTCGACTATGCCACGACCATGGCTTAGGTCATACACCAAGGGGGCACCAAGGGTGTCCTTGCGGCCTTGGATGTGTCAATTGTTCGTTGGGCAGTGCGCCTTGTTCCAGTTCTTCCGCTGTTCCCTTTTCAGGTGTGGAAACCTTGGCGGGCGGATTGCCTCAGTCGACAGGCCTTGAATGCAGTGGAATGTTCCCTTCATCCGGAGGTGTTTCTGCAGTTGTCCCTTCGTTGGGGGCACTCCAGACGTAGACCTGTTGGCATTGCATCTACAGGATAGTGCTGCGGTTGGTGGCCTGCTCCCGGGACCTTCTGACGGGTGCAATGGTGGCACCATGGGTTCTGTCATGGGCAAGAACATTCGTTAGGTTCAACTTGAATGATGCAGTGGAGTTTAGCATGGTCACCTGCGCACGGCTGCCGCCGGCATGGTCGTGTGTGCGTGCTCACAGATGGGCCAAGGCCAGTCTCAGCTGCAGTCTGCCTTTCCTCCTCCCAAGTTGCTGCCAAGAATTTTTCGCAGGATCGAGGCGCAAGGGATTCTGGTCTTTCTCATGGCTCCGGACGGGCCTCGCCGAGCTTGGTACGCCGGCCTGGTCAGGCTGGCCACAGACGCTCCTTGGAGAATTCCTCTCAGGGAGGAGTTATTGTCTCCAGGGCCTATCTCCTGTCAGACCTTGCGGTCGCTGACTTTTCCGACTTGGCTGTTGAATGCCAGTTGCTGGAGGACAGGGGTTTGGCTGCTTCAGTGATTCCCACCCTGCTTGAAGTGTGGGAAGCAACTTCTAAGGTGATATTTGTACCATCATACAAGACAGTCGTATATTGTGTTGGCTCCCCCTTGCTCTTACTCGGTGGCCTGCATCTTGGCTTCCTTCAATTGGGAGTTGATCACAAGTTGGCCTTGAGTACTGTCAAGGGTCGGTTTTCGGTTCTGGCAAATTTCATCCGAAGGCCGTTGGCCGCCTGTGCCCTGGTGCGTGACTTTTTCCAGGGGGTGCGACACTTGGTGCTTCCGATGCGACCTCCGTCACCCACTTGGGACCTTGATTTGGTGCAGTCGGTTCTTTTAGACCCTCTGTTTGCGATTATTCGAGGGTATCCCCTTCCTACCTTATTACAGAAGGTGGCCTTCTTGGTTGCTGTCACTCTGCGTGCAGGTGTCGGCACTGGCGACATTGTCCTGTCATTTTCCCTATGTGTTGATCATGGGGCCAAGTGGTACTTCGACCGGATCCGTCCTTCCCTCCGATGGTGGTTTCTGGTGTTCTTTTGCACGGGGACTATGTATTCCCATCTTGAGTTCTGAGCCCTCACATCCCAAGGAATGTGCATTCCTTACTCTGTTTAGAGTGCGGGCACTCCAGGTGTACTTGGCGACTACTGAGTCTTTTCGTGAGTCAGGCTCGCTCTCTGTACTTACGGATGCCCCGTAAACTGGACTGCCTGCGTCTGCTGTGTCTATTCCCGGATAGATCGGACAGAAGCTGGTGCAGGTTTATTCAATTAGGGGTCAGCTCCTACCTTTCCCAGTTTCGGCACGTACTACTCGGGCGCCTAGTGCTTCCTGGGCTTTTCGCCTTGTGGGCATCTATGCTCCAGGTTGCAAGACGGCTACCTGGTAGTCTGTTTACACCTTTACCATGTTTTGTAAGGTGGATGTGCTGGAGAGAACTGCATCCGTCAATGAACTTAAGAGAAAAGGATTTTACGGTAAGTCAAAAATTCAGTTTTTCCCGAAACTTGTGGCAAAAAATGATATATTCCATGGACGCAACATGCCTCTCAGCAAATAGCTTAGGGTGTTTACTTTCCAAAAATGGGTCAATTGGGGGTGTTTGAACTGTCTTGACATTTTCTGTCCAATATTAGAAACTTATGCCACACGTCACCACTCTTCTAACCACTTGAAGACCAAGCGTTTTCTGAAACTTTGTTTACATGGAAAAATTATTTTTATTTACTAGAAAATAACCCCCAAACATTATATATTTTTTTAAAGCAATGGCCCTACAGAACAAAATGGTTGTTGTTGCATTTTTTTTTTTCACACGATATTTGCACAGAGATTTTCCAAAAGCAATTGTTTTGGGGGGGAAAAAAACACTTTAAATTTAATGCACAAAAACACTATATATTGCCCAATTGTTTGATAAAATATAAAAGATGATCTTATGCCGAGTACATAGATACCAAACATGACCTACTTTAAGCACTTACCGACTGCACACCGCAGTTTTACGTCGGTTGTTTGACGCTAAATACCAGGGTTATGGCAGCAGATAGCTGCCATAACCCCGATATCTCGGCTTTCTGATAAGCGTTGTCCCAGCGGCGGATTCGCCACAGGATCACTTTAAGGTGCGGTGGCCCCCTCCCGCTGTGGGGAAAACGATCCGCTCCCGAATCCTCTTGGGCAGGAAGTCTAGTTAGGGCAAGCTGGCCCTCACTCGACTCTATGGTCTTGGAGCCCCGGAGCGATGTCAAACGTCGTTACCTAGCAACCGGTTTAAAAGGTCTTTTTTTTTTTTTTTTTTCTTTTTCCTTTTCTTTTTTAGTGTACTCTTTTTGACCCCAGATCTCACAATATAAAAAGGTCCTGTCATGCCTATTTCTATTACAAGGAATGTTTACATGATCTAAACATTTTTTCGCTCTGCACCTTCCAGGACGGCAAACCTATAAGAGATGATAATCAAAACAGTCCACATAGAGTTTACAATGGTAAGTGCAAGTGGAGTAATCCAAAACGGAGAGGTGAATTTTGATACTGATATCCCATCACCAACACCAAATAAAATTGCGCTCATTAAAAAAAGGGAATAACACTCACAACATTTCCAGTGGTAAAGGCAGAAACAAATGCAAGTCTGGCTAAACAGGCACAATCCCCAGACTTGCCTTTACCACTGGAAATTTTTTGAGTGTTATTCCCTTTTTTCAATAAACTTTTATTTGGGTTTTACACTTTGTCTGTTTCCTTAGGTTTATTTCCACATGGGTCTGGATTTCTGTGAGTGATCCCTTTCTACCTACCCTGCTGGATATACACCTGGGAGACATCCGTGGTTGCAGATTGTTTCAGGAATCCTATACCATCCTAACAGCCTTTTTGACCCTCATGCTATATGGTATTCAGGGTCAACAGCATCTGGTGAGCGCAATTTTATTTGGTGTTGGTGATGGGATATCAGTATCAAGATTCACCTCTGTTTAGGATTACTCCACTTGCACTTACCATTGTGAACTCTATATGGACTTTTTTGATTGTATTCAGTTACAGTTTTTCACATTTACTGATCACATGTTTGTATTGAGAACTGTTGCAGTTCCTCACCAATTTCGCGCTGCACTTTTATTTTATTTTCCATTGCATCAACCTTTTTGTCAGTTGTTTGTGTCAGCATCTTATGCACTTGATTGGTTAGCGCAGTTTATGCACCCCTTTTTTCCACATATAAGAGATAATAGACTCCTCCCTACAGGAAACGCAATCAATTCACAGCTTGTTAAAAGGCCCCACCCTTCCCCTTGTCCCTCAGTTTAGATTGTGTTTCTCCCACAGCGAAATATCTATTTTCTCTTATGTCCTCTGACAGTCGCCGCCCACTCATGCAGTCTTCACCAATGGGTATTGACCTTTTATGCATAGGAGCAAGCTAGGCATAAGACTTGTTAAAAACAAAGTAATTTACATACACACCTATGGGGGCTGTCCCACTGGTCCAATACCCCCCTGCTATCAGCCATCCCAACTCAGTTTGTCTTCTGCCTAGTTAGGAGTGAGATGGGCTCTCCCTGTGCTGGGGCTACAGTCTCAGCCTTTTCTTCTGTTTTTATGATTTTATTTCTGAAAAATTCGTTTTTTCTTTGCATTACTAGCTGTTTATTTTATCAGCATTAGTTAGTCACTTCTTCAAGATGATGACGGCGTTGCGGAGCTGGGAGTCGCAGTGGTCGTCCTGGTGTTCCAGGACAGTGGGCCTTATGGAATCCCAGCCCGCCATCGAGCGTTTAGCTGGCTATGTGTTCGCCCTGGCTTCGCAAACGACCCACCCCTGTCCTCAGGGATGCAGCCTGCGAGGTGGCTACCTCGCCTGGGTGCCTCATCCACGGTTCTCCGTGTACTGCTAGCGTCCTGCGTTTTTGGCTGACGGCACCCCCGCCATTTGAGGGAGGGTGGGAGGTTTCCCGTCGATGAGAGGCACCCCACGCCATCGGGTACGGTAAGTACACTCTGTGTGGGGCCTCTGTCTGTGGCTGGCAGTCCTGTGTGTCTGTGTTATCCCCTCATGGCTGTGCGTTTTTGGGCTCCCTGCTCCCGGTCCCTGCGGGGGCTCTCTCACAGCTGGTACACTATGTGGGTTTGTGGGGGGGGGGGGTCCCTCTCCTATGTCACTTCATGGTGCTTTTGGAGGTGCAGACACGTGCAGCGACCGCTGCGGGGTTACAAACCTCCGGTCCGCCATTTTAGGCGTGGGCAGCATGCTGGCCTCACTGTGGGCGTTTATACAGCAGTGTATGTAGTCTTGCGGCACCATCTTGTGTGTGGCAATGTGTTTTGTTCTGAGCACATGTCGGCGGCCATTTTCCCGAAGCCTCCCATTACTGTCTATGGGCAACCATTTTTCCTTGGTCTAAAATTCCTAGTTCAGCCTATTGCGGTGACATCACTTCCTCTTTCTGCACAGAGGAGGTCGGCAGGCGTGTAGGTAACACTTGTGGGGTCTGTCTTGCTGTCTTTTTTGTGGGATACCTCTGGCTATCGGCTTATTCCTGCTTGGGGGGTCGCTTTGCATAGTCCCTCATAGCGGTGTACTGCGGGGGATCGCAGTGCGCTTAAAGGGCCAGTACCTTAAAAACAAAAACGTTTTTTATTATGGAGTCCTAGGACAGCAAATTCCCCCCAGCTTTGTTGGATGGTTCAGGGTCCTCTGAATCCTCTGCTCTGACTTCTCTGTCTGCTGCACTTGCGACTTTGTCGTCAAAGATGGATTTTCTGATGTCCGCACAGGGTACTAGAAAAAGGCCAAGGCTCTCTTTTTCTTCTGATTCTGAGTCTGACATGGTTTCTGTAGGTTGCGTGCCCCTTTAAGGGTCTCGCTCTTAGTCTGAAGGGGAGGCGGAGGTTGTGGGGGTGGATGATTCCCCCCCTGGGACGGCCGAGGACCGCGCAGCTATTGATGCGCTGATCCTTTCCGTTAAGGAAACACTACATTTAGAGGATGAGCCCAATCCTCCGGGGATAGTGTCCTCTTTTGGTACACACAGATCCCGTAAGGCGGCGCGGGTTTTTCCTTGCCCCGCTGAGTTTCATGCAACTGTGAATGAACAATGGCGTAACTTAAAGCGCACTTTTGTGGAGCCCAAAAAGTTTCAACTTTACCCCTTTGCGTCTCCTACGGATTTGCGCTGGTGTGTGGCTCCTACTGTGGATCACACTGTGGCCAGGTTAAACAAGGCCACTCTGGTACCCACCGAGGATTCTCCGGTGTTTAGGGATCTTACGGATAGGAGGCTGGAATCTCTTGCTCGCCATGCTTACATGGTGGCGTTTTCTATGCTGAAACCCATTTTCGCCTCTGTCATGGTGGCTCAAGCGGTGGCGGATTGGACCAAGGTGCTCAGACGCACCCTCGTGGCTTATTCTGCTCCCCCTACTACGCTGGAGATGGTGGACCAGATTTATCAAGGGGTCATGTATTTGTGCGATGCGGCCTTGAATGAGGCCCCGTTAGCTGCGTGTCTATCCAGTGTTGCTGTGCTTAACCGTCGCCTGATTTGGCTGAAAAGTTGGTCGGCTGACCAGACTTCTAGGAAAATGGTGTCCGACATCCCATATGCCGGGTCTCGCCTTTTTTGGGGAATCCCTGGATGAGTTGGTTAAGGGTGTCACTGGAGGCAAAAGCACACTGTTGCCCCAAAATCCTAGGGGTAAGTCCTTCCGCGGTAAGCGGGGTCCCTCCTTAAACCAAATCAGCGGTCCTTTCGTGCCTTCAAGGCGCAGGACAAGGGAAAACCCTTCAAGGGCCAGGGTGGCCAGAGAAAGCTCTGGGCTGGAAAACCAAAAGCCGCCCAGGCTGGTGCGGCGGCCCAGTCCGCCACTGCCTGAAGGGACGCCCTCACCCGTTTCTGGGGTGGGGGGACATCTGCGTGGTTTCCTCAACCTTGGCTGCTCCGGATTCCGGACAGGTGGGTTCAGGAAATCATTCGATCAGGTTACAAGATTGAATTCCTTTCGCGACCGGCGGACAGATTCTTTCCCTCAAATCTTCATTTGACCCCAGATCGGTTGCAAGATCTTCATCGGTGCAGCATCTGCTCGCACAGGGGGTAATTGTCCCGGTGCCACATCGGGAAATGTTTCGGGGTTTTACTCGAATCTGTTCACGGTGCCCAGAAAGGAGGGCAAGGTGCGTTAGATTCTGGACTTGAACGCTCTGAACTGCTTTGTGCGCGTTCAAAAGTTCTGCATGGAATCGCTCCGCTCGGTGGTGGCCTCTTTGAGTTCGGGAGATTTCCTGGCCTCCATCGACCTGAAGGATGCGTATTTACACATCCCCATATTCGAGGGTCATCAGAGGTACCTCCGATTCGCTGTCGCGGAGGAACACTATCAGTTCGTGGCATTACCTTTCGGTCTCGCTTCGGCTCCAAGGGTCTTTACCAAAGTGCTAGCTCCTGTTCTGGGCCTGTTAAGGGCACAGGGCATTGCGGTCTTGGGATATCCGGACGATCTCCTGTTAAGATTGAGTGCCAGTCAGAGTCTGATGGACGATCTGTCCACTACGGTTCAGACGCTCCAGGAGTTCAGATGGACCATCAACGTTCAGAAGTCGACTTTTTCTCCTTCGGTTCGTCTCCCATACTTGGGAATGGTTCTGGACTCCGCCCAAGCGAAGGGGTTTCTGCCGGAGGACAAGCTCTGGACCCTGCAGAACGAGGTCAGGTCCCTCAGGGACAGCGAATCCTCGTCACTCAGGACCTGTACCTTGATGGTGTCTGCCTTCGAGGCGATACCGTTTGCTCAGTTTCACACGTGGTCTCTCCAAGCGGAGATACTGGCCAGATGGGACAGGCTTCCTCAGTCCTTGGACCTGAGGGTGTCTCTGAGTCACCAGACCAGATTGGATCTCTTGTGGTGGCTCCAGTCTCCGGGCCGTAGCGGAAGGGAAATGTGGACAGTGATTACCACGGATGCCAGCCTGTCGGGCTGGGGTGGCGTTCTGGGCAACCTGTCTGCCCAGGGCACTTGGTCAGTGGAGGAGTCCTCTCTTCCGATCAACATCTTAGAATTAAGAGTGATCAGGCTGTGCCTGCTCCATTGGTCAGATCGTCTTCAGGGCCGCCCTGAACAGGTGCAGACGGACAATGCCACTGCGATGGCTTACATCAACCACCAAGGGGGCACCAGGAGTGCCCGGGCGGCCCAGGAAGAGACCAGCATTCTGTCTTGGGCCGAGACTCACGTCCCGGCGATCTCGGCAGTTCACATTCCGGGTGTGGAGAATTGGCAGGGCGATTATCTGAGCCGCCAGACCCTGGACCAGGGAGAATGGTCCCTATACCCGGAGGTGTTTCAAATGCTGTGTGCGAAATGGGGATCCCCGGATGTGGATCTGTTCGTGTCCCAGTTAAAAAACAAGGTGGGAAGGTTCGTGGTACGCCTCGGATGCGCTGGCGGTGCATTGGCACCGATATCGTCTGATGTATGCCCTTCCTCCGATTCGGTTGTTGTCCAGGTTCCGTCGCAGGTTGGTCTCGGGAGCCAACGTTGGTGATTCTGGTGGCACCGGACTGGCCTCGCTGTCTACTAGCTGTCGAGCCTCCATGGCGGCTCCCGTTACGGGACGATCTTCTTTCTCAGGGGCCGGTCTTCCATCCTGCTTTACAGTCGCTGGCTTTAACGGCGTGGCTGTTGAAAGCCAGGTCCTTAGAGACAGGGGTCTCTCCTCAGAGGTCATTTCTACCTTGCTCAAAGCACGGAAGGCCTCGTCTGGTAAGATTTATTACCGTACCTGGAAGGCTTATTTTGCCTGGTGTGAAGCCAGGGGCTCCCCTCCTCGTTCCTACTCGGTGGCGAGGGTGTTGGCCTACCTTCAATCTGGAGTGGACCAGCGTCTTGCGCTGACCACGATTAAGGGCCAGGTATCTGCACTGGCCGTCCTTTTCCAGCACCCCGTGGCGTCTAACTCGTTGATTTGCACCTTTATTCAAGGTGTGCGTCATTTGGCCCCTCCTCGGAGGGCGCCTCTACCTCCATGGGACTTGAACTTGGTTCTGTCCGTTCTACAACGTTCTCCTTTTGAAAACATCAGGGAAATGTATTTGTCTCTGCTGTCTAAAAAGGTTGCCTTTTTAGTGGCGATCACTTCTGCCCGCAGAGTGTCGGAGTTGGCGGCTTTGTCCTGCCGCTCCCCTTACCTGGTGGTTCATAAGGATAAGGTGGTCTTGCGACCAAACCAGTCTTTCCTTCCTAAGGTGGTTTCTGACTTTCACCTTAATGAGGACATTGTTCTGCCTTCGCTCTATGCGAATCCCAAACATCCTAAGGAGTTTGCTTTGCATTCCTTGGATGTTGTCAGGGAGATCAGGGTTTACCTGTCTTCCACTGAATCCTTTCGGAAGTCGGATTCTCTTTTGGTCCTTCCTGAATCCTGAGGGACCTCGGAAGGGTATGGCTGCGTCTGCGGCGACCATTTCAAAATGGATCAGACAGACAATTGAACAAGCCTATTCGATTAAGGAACGGGTTCCCCCCTTCCCTGTCAAGGCTCTCTACCATAGCGGTGAGTGCGTCCTGGGCCCTCCGGCATCAGGCTTCGGTGGCCCAGGTGTGCAAGGCTGCGACTTGGTCGTCTGTGCACACCTTTTCAAAGTTCTATAAACTTGATGTTCTGGCATCAGCGGATGTCTCTTTTGGCCGCAAAGTTCTGTGTGCTGCAGTGCCTTAAGGGGGCCCTAGTTTTGCAGGGCCCGGACTGTTGGGGGTGTTTCCCCCTTGTTTCTTTGCTTTCCTGGGTTGTTGCTCCAGTTGAGCTTTTATGTTACTGGAGGATACCTTTCTGATCATGTAAGGTTCCTTTCTCTGATGTTGGTGCTGCGTTGCCTTTCTGACGGTTGCGTCCCCCCCCCCCCCCCCCTCATGTCTACACTGCTTTGGGACATCCCATTGGTGAAGACTGTATGAGTGGGCGGCGACTGTCAGGGGACGTAAGAGAAAACTGAATTTTTGTAAAATCTTACCATAAAATTCCTTTCTCTGAGTCCTCTGACAGTCGCCGCCCCTCTATTTGGGGTTCTTTGGACTTTAAACTGCTTGCTACCAAACTGAGTTGGGATGGCTGATAGCAGGGGGTATTGGATCGGTCTGACAGCCCATATAGGTGTGTCTATGTAAATTACTTTGTTTTTAACAAGTCTTATGCCTAGCTTGCTCCTATGGATAAGAGGTCAATACCCATTGGTGAAGACTGTATGAGTGTTGAGTGGGCGGTGACTGTCAGAGGACTCAGAGAAAGGAATTTTACGGTAAGATTTTACAAAAATTCCGTTTTTTTCTCTGACCTGAAACAGTGTGTGGTGGACGGTACCCCTGTAAGCCAGGTACGGACGGGCCAGTGAAGGCTGCTCCCTATCTGCTGCCTGCTTAGGCTTCTTACAGGTTGCCCTGAGCCCCAGGCAGTCGTTCCTCTGATTGATTCCTCCATGCCTGGGCCCTGATTCCCTGCAGCGGTGTCCTCCAGTCTTCCAGGACATTTTAATGTCTTTTGACTTCAAAAAGCCCTCTGCAGTGTGCCTCAAGCCTCGCTTTGGAAACCGAAACTTACGTTCTCTGAGGCGGAGCATGCGCAGCGCAACACGGAAGATGAAGAGTTCTTGGAGGAGATGCTGAAACCGCTTGGCTGTGAGATGGCAGACTCTTCGGCCCTAAAGAATGGGAAAGCTGCCAGAGAAACAAGTCCAGCCGCTACTCGCCTCATGAAAGAGGGAAAGTCGCTCCGGGTGGCTACTAGTAAAAGCAGGCCGGATTCTGAAGTCCCAGTTGGGACTCAGGAGGCCTCTGTGATACCACCCCCTATTGCAGCTAGCACTAGCTCCTCTAGGAGATGTGGTAATTGCGGGGATAGATTGTCTAGATGATATACAAAGCCTTTTTGTTACACCTGTATTAACAAACTGGCAGGTGAATAGGCCTCTGTATTCATGAAGGATTTCCTTAAATCTACGCAGGAGGAATTGCTTGCTACACTTCAGACTATCTGTACCTTCCCCTCAGGTGACAACTGCCCCTTCCCCTCAAGAGAGTGTCTTGTCCAGGGCTGGGCCATCTGTCTTTTTACCTGTGTCACAGGGTCTTCCGCCCAAGTAAGAGAGGAAGACCAGGGGGAGGTAGGAAGTCAGGCTAGGTCTCAACCTAGCTCAGAAGGGGAGTCGGACCCGGATAGCGAGGAGGAAGAGCCCAGGTTAAACAAAAATCTGTTTGCTCTTGAGGACTTGGAAGGACTCCATCAAGCTGTTTATACTACAGAAGTAATTCCAGAACCACCTAGGGAAACCTCGGTACAGGATAGAATGTACAAGGGATTAGGAAAAAGCCCATCCAAGGTGTTTCCTGTTCACCAGTCCTTGAAGGATCTAATCCTCCAAGAGTGGCAATGTCCTGAGAAAGGTCTATTTAGACAAAAAACATGGAAAAGGAAGTTCCCTTTTAAGGAAGAAGAGGTTAATAAGTTTCTTAAAACTCCAAGATTGGACACCTCCCTGTCCCAAGCAACCAAGAAGTCTGATCTTTCCCTTGAAAATACAGGGAACATGAAAGATGCTATGGATCGTAAGTCTGAAGCATTGCTGAAGAAAGCCTGGGATGCTAACTCATCTACTATGGCTCCAGCTTTGGCGGCATCCTGTGTTGCTAGGAATACAGACTTCTGGATAGGGAAGCTTTCAGAACACATTTCACAATAAAGTGGGTCACAGGATCTGAACAATTCCCTGTCCGATATAAGGAAAGCTGTCGCCTTCTTGGCAGATGCAGCAGTGGAAGCTGTGGTTGCCTCAGCCAGGACCGCAGCTCTGGTTAATTCTGCCAGGAGAGCGATCTGGGTTAAAGTGTGGGAAGGTGACTTCACTGCAAAGGTACAGCTTTGTGGTTTGCCCCAGGCCTGGATGAGGTGCTGTCCAGGTCCTCTGAGAAAGGCAAAAAAATTCATACTAAACCCAAAATGGACAATATTAGGAGATTTTTTAGTGACCCCCAGGAGCAGACCCCACAGGGAGCCAGAAAGAAGCCGTATGAAAAAGGGGGCACTAGTAGAGACTGGCAAAGAACTAATTTGCGTTTCCCCTCTCCAGGAACAAGTTCCAAAGAGACTAAGTGACATCAAAGTCAAGGTGGCACCTCTGTTCCCATCAGAAGTGACTTTGAATCATCCTCCAAAGGAGTTATCAAGGGTAGTCCCCCATGCCAAAAGATTTGTCATACCTGGTATTGGTGACTACTCTGGATCTCAGGAATAACGATCAGGTTGTTCCAATAGAGGAGCACCAGGTGTTCCTGGGATTTGCGGTGGTCACCGAGGAGGGGGAACACGGAGAGATTCCTCTCACAGGAAAGAGGAGTGTTGGGTCTGGATGCTCTGGACTAGATGTAGCAGTGCAGACTAATTTATGCCTTTCCCCCTCTAATTCTGTTTCCCAAGGGAACCCCCCAGACCTGCTGCGGCAGGAACTCCAGACTGGGATCCTTCCAGGTGAAGGTCTGGTTAGTGAGCGCTATATCCTTAAAATTAAGGGCTTCTCAGATAGTCATAGACTCACTCCTTCTGAGCAGGAAGCCAGTAACGAGAAAATTTTACTTTAAAGTTTGGAAAAAATGTTGTACCTGGGGTAAACAGAAAAACGTTTCCTCTGCCTCTATCTCCATAATCTTGGAGTTCTTACAAGATGGGGTAGATAAGGGTGTGGCGGTTAACACCCTTAGGGTACAGATTGCAGCTCTCTGTCATTCTGGATGAAAGACTTGCAAAAGAGCCCTTAGTTAAAAGATTTTTGTTAGCCAGGGCCCTGTCACCAGAGATAGGTTCCCTCCTTAGGACCTGACTAGGGTTCTAGAGGGGTTATCTAGAAGCCCTTTTGAACCTCTAGAAGAGGTTCCCCTTAAGTTTTTGTCCCTAAAATTAGCTTTCCTCTTAGCTGTTACAACAGCCAGGAGAGCAGGCGACTTGGCAAAGTCTTTCAATAAAAGAACCATTTATGTTCATTTTTCCAGATAGGATTATCCTTAAGCCAGATCCTCTACATCTGCCTAAGGTAGCTTCTTTCTTCCACAGGAAGCAGGAGATCGTATTGCCATCCTTTTGTGATAATCCTAGGAATGAAAAGGAAATTGCATTTCATTGTTTAGATGTGAGGAGATGTCTGCTCACTTATTTAGAGAGGACCAAGGAGTTTTTTTAGGAGGTCTAATCGCCTTTTGGTCTTTTACTCTGGACCTAGGAAATTACTGCAGGCCTCAAAGCCTTCAGTCTTCAGGTGGATTAAGCAAGCCATTATCATGTCTTATAAGGTTGCAGGTGTTCCGGCTCCAGCAAAGCTGAAGGCACACTCTACAAGGGCACTGGCAATGTCCTGGGCTAAAAAAGTGGGAGCTTCCTGGGAACAGATTCGCAGTGCAGCCACCTGGTCTAGCCATGACACTTTTCTGAAGCATTACCGTGTGGAGGTGTTGTCTCAGCAAGACCTAACCTTTGGCCGAAAGGTACTGCAGGCAGTGGTCCCACCCTAAGGTAGGCCTGTGTGATTCCTTTATTATCCTCTCATATGTTTGCCGTCCTGGAAGGTGCATAGAGAAAACCTACCGTTAGTTCACCAGTAACGGTGTTTCTTCGAACCTTCCAGGTTGGCAGGCCTACTTCCCGCCCTGTTAAAAGGGTGAGTGAGGTAAAGTAAGGTAAGGTAAATGACAGCTGGTAAGGGCCTATGGGCTTATAAATCCCTTGTGAATTGGTTGTGGAAGCTACTTCGTTACAACTGAGGGACAAGGGGAAGGGTGGGGCCTTTTAACAAGCTGTGAATTGATTGTGTTTCCTGTAGGGAGGAGCCTATCATCTCTCATATGTTTGCCGTCCTGGAAGGTTCGAAGAAACACTGTTACGGTGAACTAACGGTAGGTTTAAAAAAAAAAAAAACTGTGTAAAAATAACATAGGAAAAAAGAAAATTAAAGCGCCCTGTTCCCGTTAGCACGTGCGCAGAAGCGAACTTATACGGAAGCCCCACCCACATATGTAAACGTTGCTCAAACCAAATAGGTGAGGTATCGCAGCGATCCTTAGAGTGAGAGCAATAATTTGAGCCCTAGACCACCTCTGTAATACTAAGCTGGTAACCTGTAGAAATTTTTAAACTGTCGCCTCTGGGGATTTTTAAGTACCAAAGATTGTCGCCATTCCACGCGCTTGCGCAATTTTGAAGCATGACATGTTGGGTATCTATTTATTCAGTGTGACGTGAGTCACTTTGGTTGAGGGGCTTGTGGAACCCAGATTGCTTTAGTTACATAGTTAGTGAGGTTGAAAAAAGACATCAGTCCATCCAGTTCAACCTAGGATTTGTGTCTGTGTGTTTGCTGTTTACCGTACATTGTATACCCCTCTATGTTGTGGTCTTTAAGGTGCCCATCTAATAGTTTTTTGAAACTATCAATGCTCCCTGCTGATGCGACTGTTTGCGGAAGAGAATTCCACATCCTTACTGCTCTCACAGTGAAGAACCCCCTGCGTATTTTAAGGTTAAAGCCCCTTTCCTCTAGTTTTAGTGAGTGGCCACGTGTCTTGTTGTAGTTTTTCTCTGAATAGGTTTTTCCATATGCTAGGGTTGCCAGTACAATATTTGTACATTGATATCATATCCCCCCTCAATCGTCTCTTCTCCAGAGAATAAGTTCAGTGCTTGTAGTCTTTCCTCATAGCCGATGTCCTCCATTCCACTAATTATTTTTGTTGCCCTTCTCTGGACTTTCTCCAGTTCCAGCACATCCTTCCTGAGGACCGGTGCCCAGAACTGGACAGCATACTCCAGATATGGCCGGACCAGAGTCTTGTAGTGTGGGAGAATAATCTCTTTATTTCTGGAGTGAATCCCCTTTTTTATACATGCCAGTATTCTGTTGGCTTTGCTTGCAGCAGCTTGGCATTGCATGCCACTGCCAAGCCTGTTGTCTACCAGTACCCCCAGGACGTTTTCCATCCTAGACTCACCCAGAGGTTCCCCCCTAGTGAGTAAGCTTGCTTTCTGAATTCTGCCACCCAGGTGCATTACTTTACATTTTTCAACATTAAACCTCATCTGCCATGTAGTTGCCCACCCCATAATTTTGTTCAGGTCCGCTTGTAAGGTTTCCACATCCTGCCCAGAAGATATTGGCCTGCTAAGTTTAGTATCATCCGCAAATACTGAGATTTTACTCGATATCCCCTCCTTTAGATCATTTATGAATAAATTAAACAGGATTGGTCCCAGGACAGAACCCTGGGGGACCCCGCTTTCCACACCCGCCCAATCTGAGTACTCCCCATTAATCACCACCCTTTGCAACCTCCCCTGGAGCCAGTTCTCTATCCAGGTACTCACCTTATGGTCCATACCTACCTTCCTTAGTTTGAACAGTAAGCGTTTGTGGTGAATGGTGTCAAAGGCCTTTGCGAAGTCCAGGTACACTACATCCACAGGCTTACCTTTATCTAGGTGGCAGCTCACTTCATCATAGAAGGTTAAATAATTGGTTTGGCAAGAACGATTTTTTATGAATCCATGCTGATTACTACTAATAATACCGTTTTCATTACTAAAGTCTTGTATGTGGTCCCTTAACATCCCCTCCAAAATCTTGCAGACTACTGATGTTAGGCTGACCGGCCTATAGTTACCCGGGATATATTGCGGCCCCTTTTTAAATATTGGTACCACGTTGGCTTTTTTCCAATCAGCTGGCACCATACCCGTCTGTAAACTATCCTTAAAGATCAAGAATAATGGTCTGGCAATCACCTGGCTGAGCTCTTTAAGAACCCTCGGGTGCAAGCCATCCGGTCCCGGTGATTTATTTATGTTAAGTTTCTCTAGTTTAGTTCTAAGTCTATCTTCTGTTAGCCATGGCGGTATTTCCTGAGGTGTGTTGTTTAGTTTGGCCTAACAAGCTGGGTTAGTGTAGCCCCCAATTCTTTTGTGAAGACTGAAGAGAAGAAATTATTTAACACTACCACCTTTTCCCTGTCCTCTGTGGCCGAAACTCCCTTATCGTCTTTTATGGGGCCAATGTGTTCTGGCCTTGCTTTCTTACTGTTTATATACTTAAAGAATTTCTTGGGGTTCTTTTTACTCTCTTCCGCTATATGTCTCTCGTGTTCTGTTTTAGCCGCCCTTATTTTGTCTTTACATTTCTTATTACACTCTTTGTAATGCTTGAATGCTGCCAATGACCCTTCAGTCTTGTATTTTTTGAAGACCTTTCCTTTAGCATTAATATGCATTTTTATGTTGGAGTTTAGCCACCCAGGGTTTAGTTTTGCTCTTTTAAATTTATTTCCCTTTGGAATGCACTGGTCAATCTCTCTGTTAAGTATGCTTTTGAAGCACTCCCATTTTTCCTCCGTGTTCTTTGTTCCCAGGGTTTTATCCCATTTGATATTTTCTAGCAGAGAGCGCAGGAAAATGGCCCTTTTGAAATTCAGTGTCCTTATTTTGCCCTTGTGTTTACTATTACTATAATTAATACTGAAACTAATTGAACTATGGTCACTGTTTCCTAAGTTGTCCCGTATTTCTATATCCGTGAGCAGGTCTGTATTGTTGGTAATCAGTAGGTCAAGTACCGCATTGTTTCTTGTCGGTGCATTCACCATCTGACCCATGAAATTGTCCTGCAAAACATTTAGGAACTGCCGAGCCTTGGCTGAATGCGCGGTTCCTTCTACCCGTCTATATCTGGATAATTTTAAATCCCCCATTATAATGACATTTCCCATCCTTGCTGCCAATCCTATCTGTAAAAGGAGGTCCGCCTTCCCCTCCTCCCTCTGGTTGGGGGGCCTATAGCATACGCCCAATATTACCTTCCCCACAGTGCCTTCCTTTTGAAGTTCTACCCATAGGGATTCTGCCTCGTCCATAGCTCCATCATTAATATCATCCCTCATATTTACCTGTATACTGTTCTTAATATACAGCCATACCCATCCCCTTTTTTACCTTCTCTATTTCTGCGATAAAGGGAATACCCCTGAATGGTCGCCATCCAGTCATGAGAGCTGTCAAACCAAGTCTCAGTTATCTCCACAAAATCTAAGTCCTCCTCAAACATCAGCAGCTCCAACTCTCCCATCTTGTTAGCCAGGCTTCTGGCATTGGTATACAAGCCTTGTAATTTTGACCGGTTACATCTATCCTTATTTGATGTTTTTAGGCTGCTTTCTTGATTTTTCCCCATACCCTCCCTGGGTTTAGGAGCTCCGAACACCCTCCCGCTAATGTCCCCATTTCTGCCCTCTGAATCTTACTTTCCACTGGCTAATTCTACATCTGTACCCCCCCCCCCCCATCACCTAGTTTAAAAGCCCCTCTAACTTTAAGGCCATTTTCTCCCAGTACGGTTGCACCCTCCCCATTTAGGTGCAATCCGTCCCTACCAAAGAGCCGTTGGCCGACTGAGAAGTCGGCCCAGTTCTCCAAGAACCCGAAACCCTCCTTACTACACCTGCTCCTCAGCCACTTGTTAACTTCCCTAATCTCCCGCTGCCTCTCTGGTGTGGCTCGAGGTACAGGTAGTATTTCTGAAAATACTACCTTGGAGGTCCTAGTCCTCAACTTAGCTCCTAAGTCCCTGAAATCATTTAGGACTCTCCATCTTCCTCTGCCTATGTCATTGGTACCCACGTGTACCATGACAGCTGGGTCTTCCCCAGCCCCACCCAGTAATCTTTAGGGAGGTTGGGAGACTACTTGTCCAGTTTCCCCAGTCCTTCCTATGTGTAAGTCACCCTGTGTCTATTAGGGGCACAGACAGATCAAGAACCCCAGTCTGGTCTGCTCTGCACTTATCAGACTCTTGCTAGTGGGGTGGGGGTTTGTTGTTGTTGAATACCAGCATTCCATTGTTCTATTGTTCCTGTCTGCCTTGAGTAAGCTTATTATGGGATGTGTAGTGTATGTTTGTGTGAATTGGCTAAGGGGAATGGGTTGTCAGATTGTATATCTCTGTGTGCATGTGTTTTGAATAAACAGTTTGATTCTGGTTGACTCCAAAACTTGTACTGTCTAGTTCTTGGGGTAACTATAGCCAGATTCACGGATTCCGTGTTCCAGACCTTAGGAAGCAAGTTACTGGCGGAGATACCCAGTCGCGGTGTCCGGATTCCGTCACATTGGTGGCAAGCGGTGGGATGCTTCCTGCAGTCTGGGACATCCAAACCTCCACTGGGATCCAAGATCGGGATAGCATACTTTGTGGTCGCTACAACAGAGATATGGACCTGGCATCAGAGTTTGAGGGGGAGCTGCGGATCGCCTTTTTAGTATACCCCAGGACGGTGTCTGCTGATCAATACCTTGAGTTCAGGCAACATATTTGGGTGAAGCTCTGGCTTGAAGCCCTCCAGCTTGCTGGTATATACCAGGGCAAGTGCTTTCCAACCCAAGGGGAACGGGCCAGTGATCAACAAAAGTTGTGGATGGCATTCCTGGGAGAGCGGCCCCAGGAGCAATGGGTATCCGAGTTGGACAGGCTGATCCAGCAGGAGATGGAGCTGGACAATCAGTATCGGGCTCTGCAATGGCACGCAGAGCAGAAATATTTAGGAGAGACATCAGAATGCTCTCCAGAGGGATATGACTTTGTTGTCACTGGATTGCTGTGGGAGAGCCTTACAGATGCGTTTGTGTTTGGTGATGAAGGGGAACCTACCCTTGAGGACCTGCGAGAATACAGAGAGGCTATGCTCGGTCTTACAGGGGTCTCAGAGCTTAAACCTGATCTAGAACACTTGCCAAGGAAAGAACAGCATCTGGAAAGGGCATACAGGAAACTGCTAGAACACGTTCAGCAGCATGTCTATGAGTCGGCAGTGGAAACTCTGGAGATTGCTGTTCCCAAAGCTAAAGTTCTGACAACAGGGCAGAGCTCTGCTAGCCTCTGCCCAGCACCAGTAACGTCTTCTGGATTCCACGGACAGGAGATGATGAATCTTGATCCCCAGACACCACCAGAGACTGGGGATTTAATAGACTTTTCTATTGAGGAGGAACACCCCGGTGAGACTCCTGCAGAAGAGCTGACTTCAGAGCATGGTGCTGTAGACCCCTGCATACAACAATCGATGGCCCTGAAGGATTTGTGCAAGGCCACCGATGTTTCACTTTACTGCCCAGTGGAACAGCTGACAGCTGGGCATAATGCTACTGGCCTCTGTCCACAACAATCAACTCCGCAGGAGCTCCAGGGTGAGAATGCAATCGGCACCTCACAACTGCAGCTTGAGCTGATATCAGTGGATGGGACTGCGGTATTCACTGACAGCAATCCAGCAGAAGAGCTGGCAACAGGACAAAGTGCTGCTGGCCTCTTCCCCCAAGTAATAGAAGATGGATTCACTGTGGTAGTGGATGGGACTTCGGTTTCCACTTACACAACCCCAGAAAAAGGTCTGGCATTTGGACAGGAGGATGTCAGCCTTGTTGTACAATCACTGGCTGATTTTCATCAAGAAAAAGTATATGAGACTACAGTCTCCGCTTGGATACCCCAGGGATGCTGGGTAGTCGGCCTAGATCCTCAACAGCATGACGGAGTGAGCCCAGCCATCCTGTCTTCTCTCCAGCGGCTAAATGGACTCCAGGGAGAAGGACCAGTCCACACTTCTCCCCAGTTATGTTCTACAAGAGAGGAAGAGGTTGGCTGGGTGAGTAACGATCTGTTCTGGTCAATTTGTTTGGGGTACTGTGTGGGTGCAGACATTGGGGACTGGAACTACAGACTAACTTCAAAGTCAACCCGTTTGGGGTCTCCTTCTGTGTTAGTCTCCTGCCGAAAGGGGAGATATGTGACGTGAGTCACTTTGCTTGAATCCAGATTGCTTTAGGGAGTTTGGGAGACTACTTGTCCAGTTTCCCCAGTCCTTCCCATGTGTAAGTCACCCTGTGTCTATTAGGGTTACAGGGTGACCAAGAATCCCAGTCGGGTCTGCTCTGCACTAATCAGACTCTTGCTAGTGGGGTGGGGGTTTGTTGTTGAATACCTGCATTCCATTGTTCTATTGTTCCTGTCTGCCTTAAATAAGCTTTTTATTGGATGTGTATGTTTGTGTGAATTGGCTAAGGGGGAGGGGTTGTCAGATTGTATATTTATGTGTGCATGTGTTTTGAATAAACAGTTTTATTCTGGTTGACTCCAAAACTTGTACTGTCTTGTTCTTGGGGTAACTATAGCCAGATTCACGGATTCCGTGTTCCAGACCTTAGGAAGCAGGTTACTGGTGGAGATACCCAGTCGCGGTGTCCGGATTCACACTCGGCGTAACATTATCTTTCACATTATGGAAAAAATTGGGCTAACTTAACTGTTTGTTTTCTTATTTTTTAATTTAAAAAAGTGATTTTTTTTTCCCAAAAATTGCGTTTTTGGAAGACCGCTGCGCAAATACGGTGTGATGATAAATATTGCAACGATCTCCATTTTATTTTCTAGGGTCTCTGCTAAAAAAAAATATATAATGTTTGGGGGTTCTAAGTAGTTGTCTAGCAAAAAGAAAAAAACTGATTTTAGCTTGTAAACAACAAGTGTCAAAAATATGCCTGGTCTTAAAGTGGTTAAAATTGCTTACGCCCATGCAGCTGCAACAAACTACCGTATATACTCGAGTATAAGCCGAGTTTTTCAGCACATTTTTTTTGTGCTGAATCTGTCCCCCTCGGCTAATACTCGAGTCATTAAAAAAAAAAAAAATGTTCCTGGCCCAACATGTCACCCATACCATGCCCGCAGCACTGCATCTCCTGTAGTATGCCCGCAGCCCCCCATTCTCTTGTACTATGCCCGCAGCCCTGCATTCTCCTGTAGCATGTCGGCAGCCCTGCATTCTCCTGTAGCATGTCGGCAGCCCTGCATTCTCCTGTAGCATGTCGGCAGCCCTGCATTCTCCTGTAGCATGTCGGCAGCCCTGCATTCTCCTGTAGCATGTCGGCAGCCCTGCATTCTCCTGTAGCATGTCGGCAGCCCTGCATTGTCCTGTACCATGCCCGCAGCCCTGCATTGTCCTGTACCATGCCCGCAGCCCTGCATTGTCCTGTACCATGCCCGCAGCCCTGCATTGTCCTGTACCATGCCCGCAGCCCTGCATTCTCCTGTACCATGCCTGCAGCCCCTGTTTTGGGTCTTGTGGTCCAGTAGCTGCTGCATTTCCCACCCTAGGCTTATACTCGAGTCAATCATTTTTCCCATTTTTTTTGTGGTAAAATTAGGGGCCTCGGCTTATATTCGGGTCGGCTTATACTGGAGTATATATGCACATTTTTAAAAGCCGTTACAGGTTACCACTTTAGATTTACAGAGGAGGTCTACTGCAAGAATAATTGCACTCGATCGGCTGTTCGTGGCGATTCCTCACATGCATGGCGCAATTGATGTTTACATATGACACCAGATCAATGCTTACGTTCGCCTTTTCACGCAAACGCGGGGGAACAGGGGTGCTTGAATTTTTTTAAAATTTATTTTGCTTTTTTATTTTATTTTGACCCCTTCCCTTTCATTTTTTTTTGTTATCACAGGGAATTTAAATATTCCCTATGATAGCAATAAGTAGTGACAGTTACTCTTTTCTTTTAAAAAAAAAATGGGGTCTTATGGACTCTCCTCTGCCCTGAAAGCACCTGACCACACCAAGATTGGTGTGATAAGATGCTTTACCCATTTTTAAATGGCGCTGTTTATATCTGGCGAAACTGAAGTCATGAAATGCTTGTAGCTTCCGATATATTAGGCCATAGAGATGATTGGAGCCATTCTCGTCTCCAGCTCTATGGTCAGCTGATGGAACCATCAGCTGCAGTCTCGGGATGCCCGGTGGGACAGGAGAGCAAAAGAAAACTGTGGAAGGTGGCGGGAGGAGGGGGGGTCCCCTCCCACTGCTTGTAGCGGCTAATTATCTGCTAGGATTGCTTTGACATGAAAGCTTTCCCTTCTGTAAAAACTATACCAGAAAGTGTGTGGTATGCCCACCATTAGGCAATGATGGGCATACATGCAATGTTCTTTTTTTTTTTTCCTTCAGCCAGTGGGCTGAAAGGAAAAAAAAAAAGAACATGGCAGATTCCTCCATTTGCTTCGATTGATGTGGATGAAGAAATCTCTGCCAAGAAAAGTGTTAAAAAAAAAAAAATATGGCCAAGCAAGGGGAGAACTGCCCTCTGTCTCGCCTTATGTTTCGCCTTATATGTTCTTTTTAACTGCGGTGCTGAAATCCCCTCCTAGCACGCTACAATAATTGATTACATATATGGTGAGGGCAAACGCTGTTGCTGTCAGAAAAAACAAATCAGTGCTGCAGCTGATGGGTGTACCTGCAAAGCAAATAATGGTTAATAAAACACAGTAACATTACAGTATAATAGTGTATTATAAAGTACAGTAAAAGTAGAGTAAGAACAGAAAATGAACTCAATAAAACAGTTTTTGGCTTTTTTCTTTTAATTTTTTTTTTTATATATTTTTTTGTAACTGTAAAAAAACTGTTCCAGCCTAGGGTCTCTCAAAATGCGATAGCCAACATCTTTCGAGATCCTGTGTGAAGTGTGCCCTAGACTGTGCCGTGCGATACCCTATACTAATGGTCTACAAGTGTGTGGTAGCGATGGAAACAGTCTCCAATGAAGAGACCAGGTTGGCCAGGACAGGAGGGACAATAAGTGTCATGCCTAAATCCACGTTTCCTACAGACACGACATCTTCTTTGGGGTGTTCTTTGGGTAGGGGTACTAGGGAGGACATCCGGAAAATGCTTCCCATGCAGCCGCCTCACTGCATCTGGATTGTGAATTTGGGCCACAGCACCTTCTGGATACAGGAGCGATACAGGAGCGCTGTGATGATCTCTTCCTGCAAGCAATTTATCAGACTTCAAGCAGGCCCCCCCCCCACGTCTAGGTAGGGTTTCTACATGCCATTGGTGGACGCCCTGGCGATCAGGTTGCGCGGTGCCACGTGCGCTAATTGCAAAATCAAAAAGGTGTCTAAAAAGTGGCCCTCTTATATAGTACGTTGTCCACATGGTACCCCTTTCCGAATAATGGTGACACCAAGTCCCAAACAATCTTGCCACTGCTTCCCATGTAGTCTGGGCAGTTGGGCTCCACATTGCTATTAAGGGGGACTCTGACGGCATTATTAAGGGGGACTCTGTCCGCATTTTTAAAGGGGGACTCTGACCGCATTATTAACCACTTAAGCCCCGGAAGATTTTACCCCTTCCTGACCAGACCCCTTTTTTCAACTTGGCACTTCGTGATTTTAACTGACAATTGCGCTGACCTGCGATGCTGTACCCAAACTAAATTTACGTCCTTTTTTTTCCCACAAACAGAGCTTTCTTTTGGTGGTATTTGATCACCTCTGTGCTTTTTATTTTTTGCGATATTAATAAAAAAAGAGCGAAAATTTTGCGAAAAAATTACATTTTCAACTTTGTCTTTTAAAAAATATCCAATATACTCAATTTATGTCATATTTTTTGGCCAAAATGTATTTAGCTACATGTCTTTGACAAAAAAAAATTCAATGAGCGTATTTTTATTGGTTTGCGCAAACGTTATAGCGTCTACAAACTATGGTGTAAATACTGAAATTCACGCAGCTTTAATTTCTGACTGCCTATCTAATTTCATGAAGTGCTAAAATGGCAGGGCAGTACAAAACCCCCCCCAAACTACCACTTTTTGGAAAGTAGACATCCTAAGGAATGTTCTGAGAGGCATGTTAGCTCATTGAATATTTCATTTTTTGGTCACAGGTGTTTGAAAAATGAATTAAAAAATTAATATTTTTTTTTTTTTACACAAAGTTATCATTGAAATTATATATTGCGCACACATGCCATGGGTATATGTGTAATTACACCCCAAAATATATTCTGCTGCTTCTCCTGAGTACAGGGATACCACATATGTGAGACTTTTTGGGAGCCTAGCAGTGTACGGGAGCCCAAAAACAAATCACCACCATCAGAATTTCATAGGGCGTACATTTTTCATTGCATTTTCTCACTACCTATAAAGGTTTAGGAGGCCCTGAAATGTCAAGATACCACAAAACCCCCCCAAATGACCCCATTTTGGAAAGTAGACACCCAAAGCTGTTTGCTGAGAGGCATGGTGAGTCCATGGAATATTTTATATTTTGCCACAAGTTTTGGGAAAATTACAATTTTTTATTTTTTTTTTTATACAACGTTGTTACTAAAAGATACATTTCTCACACATGACATGGTATATGTGGAATGACACCCCAATATACATTCTGCCGCTTCTCCTGAGTATGGTGATACCCCATGTGTGTGACTTTTCGGGAGCCTAGCTGTGTACGGGACCCCGAAAATCAATCACCATCTTCAGGTTTTCTAATGGCGTAAATTTTTTATTTTACTTCTCACTACCCATCACAGTTTCTGAGGCCCTGAAATTTCAAGATAGCACAAAACCCCCCCAAATGACGCCACTTTGGAAAGTAGACACCCCAAGCTATTTGCTGAGAGGCATGGTGAGTCCATGGAATATTTTATATTTTGCCACAAGTTTCGGGAAAATTTAATTTTTTTTTATTTATTTTTTTTAGCACAAAGTTGTCACTAAATGATAAATTGCTCACACATGCCATGGGTATATGTGGAATGACACCCCAAAATACATTCTACTGCTTCCCCTGAGTACAGGGATACCCCATGTGTGAGACTTTTTGGGAGCCTAGCTGTGTACAGGACCGCGAAAACAATCATCACTCTCAAGTTTTCTAATGGCGTAAATTGTGCATGTCACCTCTGCACTACCTGTCACAGTTTCGGATGCCCTAAAATTCCAAGATAGCACAAACCCCCCCCCCCCCCCAAATGACCCCATTTTGGAAAGTAGACACCTCAAGCTATTTGCTGAGAGGCATGTTGAGTGTTTTGCAGATCTCACTTTTTGTCATAAAGTTTTGGAAATTGAAAAAAGAGGAAAAAAATGCATTTTCCTGTTTTTTCTTCATTTTCCAAAAAAAAAAAAAAAAATGAGAGCTGCAAAATACTCACCATGCCTCTCAGCAAATAGATTGGAGTGTCTACTTTGCAAAATGGGGTCATTTGGGGGGGGGGGGGGGTTGTGCCATCTTGGCATTTCATGGACTTCAAAAGTGTGATAGGTAGTAAGGAGTGAGATCAACAATTTATGCCCTTAGAAAGCAAGAAGGTGCGGATTGGTTTTCCGGGTCCTGTACATGGCTAGACTGCCAAAAAGTCTCATACATGGGGTATCCCTGTACTCAGGAGAAGCAGCAGAATGTATTTTGGGGTGTCATTTCACATATACCCATGGCATGTGTGAGCAATATATCATTTATTGACAACTTTGTGTAAAAAAAACAAAAAAAAAAAATTTCCTGAAACTTGTGGCAAAATATAAACTATTCCATGGACTCATCATGCCTATCAGCTAATAGCTTGTAGTGTCATCTTTGCGAAATGGGGTAATTTGGGGGGGGGGGGGGGGTTGCTATCTTGAAATTTCAGAGCCTCTGAAACTGTGACAGGTAGAGCAGTGGTAAAATCAGCAATTTACGCCATTAGAAAACCTGAAGATGGGGATTGATTTTCGGGGTCGCGTACACAGCTAGGCTCCCAAAAAGTCTCACACTTGTGGTATCCCTGTACTCAGGAGAAGCAGCAGAATGTATTTTGGGGTGTCATTTCACATATACCCATGGCATGTGTGAGCAATATATCATTTAGTGACAACTTTGTGTAAAAAAACAACAAAAAAAAAAAAAATGATAATTTCTCTATCGCTCATTGACAGACGTAGTCCTCGGTGATTCAACACCCTCGGGTTATGCTGCCCTCCACAGGAGTAGGACTAGACAGGAAAGAAAATGCTCTGGCCACACCCTAGGGTCAGTCCCCGAGGGTATTTCCTCTCTCTCTCTCTGCTACAGCAAATCAGTTTTTTCTGTCTAGTGTATGCGGCTTTCCAGGTCATTCCTCCAGCTAAAGCATGCCTCCCGACGGCCACGCGGTCCGCCAGGGTCTGGTACCGCCGGCCAAGTTGATCTCCATGAAGAGAAAGGTTTTGTGATGCCGAGATACTCTGCAGTCACGCCGCTATTCTGTAACAGACCGCCGTAGATCGCACGAGGCCGCCATTTTGGCGTAGCCTCGTGTCTTCAGCATGGGGGCGGCCATGTTTGAGGTGACCCAAACACCTAGTGGAGCTAGGGGAGGCGCCGGAAGGCGTACAGAGGGGCGGAGCCGCCTCCTTTCTTCCCGGGCAGCCAGCCAAGAGACTTCCTGTCTGTTCGAGACAGTGCTGAGACTAGTTGCAGTGAACTCTGAGCATCAAGTGGTGAGCCTGGGGGTCTATCTCTCTCTCTCTCTCTCTCTCTCTCTCTCTCGCTCGATAGGGATCCTTAGCAGGTAACACTGAGGGGCTTTGTGGCGCTGGGGGTCTGAAATAAAAAAAAAAAAAAAAAAAGTTTTATTTTGGATTGAATTTTCCAGGTAGTAACTGGAATTATCATGGACCCTGCCACACAAGTACCCCACCTGTTTCCCTCGAGGGGGCCACGGGACCCGCCGGTGCACAGAGCATGGATGCATTTACAGCAGTTTTGGAGTCTATGGTGGCTCGGGTGGAGGCAGCCTGTCAGGAACGGGGGTCAAGAAAGCGACCTCCGCCTACCCCTATATCATCTAACACTTCAGACTCAGAGTCTGAGATGGTCATTGCAGCTGCAGGTCCCTCTGCAAGGGCTGTTGTCTCAGGTAAAGTTCCTTCAGACAGTGAGGAGGACGTTCATACTTCCGCCATAATTCGGGAAGAAGCATTGGTGGACGCACTAGTTGTGGCGGTTCGGGAAACCTTAAGACTTGAGGTTTCACCGGCAGAGGCAACTGAAACAGAGATTCCCTTTGGTACTAACAAACCCACCAAAACGGTGAAGGTTTTTCCTGTACCCAAGTGTTTTGGTAATAAAATTAAAGAAGAATGGGAGCATTCTAAGCGTACCTTTACTATTTCCAAACGTATTGCTAGACGCTATCCGTTTGAGGAATCCCTCATTAAGAAATGGACGGTACCACCAGTGGTAGACCCACCTATTTCCAGACTGAATAAAGCCACGGTTATTCCAGTAGAGGACACTTCGTCCTTTAAGGATCCGGTGGATCGGAAGGTGGAAGCGGAGTCCCGCACTATCTTTTCCCTGATAGGGTCAGCATTTAGACCAGTAATTGTCATTGGTCTGGTTTCCCAGACACTTACGGAATGGTAGTTTGGTACGCCAGGACCTGAGGGGGAAAGATATCCCCCAGGGAACATCTGATTTGATGGAACAGATTATACAAGGGCTACAGTTTGTCTGTGACGCAGCCTTGGATGCTACCCCCCTATTAGGGCATGCATCTATGTCAGCGGTTATCCTCAGACGTGTGCTGTGGTTAAAATGCTGGTCAGCGGACCTAGGTTCCAAAAAGACCTTGACGAATCTCCCCTTTCAGGGGAATTGCCTATTTGGGGCCACCCTAGATGAGATCATTAAGGATGCCACTGGGGGCAAGAGCACTTTCTTGCCACAGGCTGCTAAAGCTAAGGGACCTCGTAACAAGCGAGGACCTTTCTTTACTGCCCATAAAGGGTTTGTACGCCCGGCTGGAACAAGCGGGAAAGGCAAGGCTCCTCCAGGAGGGTTCAAGAAGGGCTGGTCGGACAAACAAAAGACCGACTCAGCCAAACCTGAAGCAAAGGATTACACAGCCTGAAGGTGCGCCCCCACCCGTTTTGAGGGTGGGGGGACGCCTTCACCGGTATTCAGGGCATTAGATCGAGCTTCGATCACTGCTACCGGTGCGATTCTTCCCTTCCAACATTTAAGTACTACAGGGAGCGGCAGTTACCGTTCCCTGAACAGATCTTTTTCTTTACCTTTTCCAAAGATTAGTCTCAGTTCCCCACAAGAATCGGATCCGGTTGAACAGACAGACCAAGAAGCCTCTAGCCAGGTGACTTCGGTCCCTGAGGTTCAACCAGGATCACCGTTCCTGACAGGAATCAGGTGTCTGAGAAATGTGTGGGAACAGAGAACGAGCAGACTTTGTCGGATGGTCGGGGCCAGATAGCTCTAGGGCCGCCTGGTTCAGATCCAGTCAGCGCCAGTGGTCCTAGAAATTCTAGGCTGGCCTCGTCAAGCCGGTCTGGCCGACTTGGACATGCTAGTCGTGGACGTTCCTTGGGAACTTCGTCTCATGGAGTGTCTGCGGTCTCAAGGACCAATCTTCCATCGTGCTTTACAGTCGCTGGTTTTAATGGCCTGGCCATTGAGACCCAGGTACTGAAGGACAGAGGGTTGTCCGCTTCAGTTATTCCTACCCTTATTAAAGCAAGGAAAGCGACTTCCAGCAAGGTCTATTATCGCACATGGAAGACTTATATCGCGTGGTGCGAATCTTTAGGGATTCCTCCACGTACCTATTCGGTGACTCGAATATTGGCCTTTCTGCAAAAAGGGGTTGAGCAGAAACTGGATTGAGCACCATCAAAGGTCAAGTTTCAGCATTAGCTATCTTCTTTCAGAAACCTTTTAGCTACCAAGTCCTTGGTGCGGAATTTCATCCATGGGGTGCGGCACCTAGCGCCACCAGTCCGTGCGCCCTTACCGCCCTGGGATCTTAATTTGGTTTTGTCGGTACTACAGAAACCTCCCTTTGAAAACATCAGGGAGATTCCCTTGCTTACTTTATCCCAGAAGGTAGCCTTCTTGGTGGCTATCACTTCTGCACGCAGGGTTTCAGAACTGGCTGCATTATCATGCCAGTCCCCATACTTAGTGATTCATAGGGATTAGGTAGTGCTTCATCCTAAGCCATCCTTTCTTCCAAAGGTGGTTTCAGATTTTCATCTGAATGAAGATATTGTACTACCTTCCTTGTGTCCTCAGCCCAATCATCATCGGGCACATGCGTTGCATTCCTTGGATGTGGTTCGGGCAATCAGGGTTTACCTGAAGGCGACGGAATCGTTCCGTAAGACGGATTCACTTTTTGTGATCCCGGATGGCCCCAGAAAGGGGTTGCCTGCATCTGCCGCGACTATCTCCAAATGGATCAGACAAACGGTGGTACAGGCTTATTCTATTAAGGGTCGGAGTCCTCTGTTCCCTGTTAAGGCGCACGCCACTCGAGCGCTCAGGGCCTTCCAGGGCCTTCCGCCATCAGGCGTCAGTGGTCCAGGTATGTAAGGCGGCCACCTGGTCGTCGGTACATACCTTTACAAAATTTTATAAGATTGATGTGATGGCATCAGCGGATGCCTCATTTGGCCGCAAGGTTTTGCAGGCCGCAATTTTAGGAGACCGGTGGTCTACCTCGAGCGTTTTTTTCTGTTGAAAAATTTCTGTTGAGTCTCATCACTGAGGATGAGCATTGTAAACTTCTAGTTGGCACCGGTTGGGCCTTCTAGATTGGATTTGATTTCCATTTTCCCACCCCTCATTTGTGGTACTGCTTTGGGACGTCCCGAGGGTGTTGAATCACCGAGGACTACGTCTGTCAATGAGCGATAGAGAAAAATGGATTTTTGTAAAATCTTACCGTAAAATCCTTTTCTCTTAGCTCATTGACAGACGTAGTACCCGCCCCTCTGTTTTGGAGTTGGGTTGGGTTAAATTCTCTAGACACTGATTTGCTGTAGCAGAGAGAGAGAGGATATACCCTCCTGGACTGCCCCTAGGGTGTGGCCAGAACATTTTCTTTCCTGTCTAGTCCTACTCCTGTGGAGGGCAGCATAACCCGAGGGTGTTGAATCACCGAGGACTACGTCTTTCAATGAGCTAAGAGAAAAGGATTTTACGGTAAGATTTTACAAAAATCAATTTTTTCCCGAAACTTGTGGCAAAATATAAAATATTCCATGGACTCACCATGCCTCTCAGCAAATAGCTTAGAGTGTCTACTTTGCAAAATGGGGTCATTTGGGGGGGGTTTTGTGCTATCTTGAAATTTCAGGGCCTCTGAAACTGTGACAGGTAGTGCAGTGGTAAAATCAGCAATTTACGGCATTAGAATACCTGAAGATGGGGATTGGTTTTCGGGGTCGCGTACACAGCTAGGCTCCCAAAAAGTCTCACACATGTGGTATCCCTGTACTCAGGAGAAGCAACAGAATTTATTTTGGGGTGTCATTTCACATATACCCATGGCATGTGTGAGCAATATATCATTTAGTGACAACTTTCTGTAAAAAAACAAAAACAAATGGTCATCTTCCCGAAACTTAGGGCAAAATATAAAATACTCCATGGACTCAATATGCCTCTCAGCAAATAGCTTTGGGTGTCTACTTTTCAAAAAGGGGTCATTTGGGGGGTGTTTGAACTGTCCCGGAATTTTATGCTCAATCTTAGCCACACATCACCCACTCTTCTAACAACTTGAAAACCAAGCCTTTTCTGTGACTTTTTGTTTACATGAAAAATATTTTTTTTTTACTAGAAAATTACTTTGAACTCCCAAACATTATATATTTCTTTAAAGCAGAGGCCCTATAGAATAAAATGGTGGATGTTGCAAATGTTTTTTGTCACACAGTATTTGCGCACAGATTTTCCAAACGCAATTTCTGCGAATAAAAATATATAAATATATTTTTTTAAATTTATTGCACAAATACACTATATAATTCCAATTTGTTTGGTAAAATTTAAAAGATGATCTTATGCTGAGTACATAGATACCAAACACAGGGTTCATACGGTCCTGGAAATCCTGGAAAAGTTTTGGAATTTTTAGATGACACTTTCCAGGCCTGGAAAGGTCATGGAAAATTAGGAAACACACTAGGTTTTGGAAAAGTCATGGAATTAAATTACTGTGGAGGAGCGGGGAGCGGATGCAAAATTATTTTAATTATTTTATAATTATATTGCCACATACTGTATTTACATTTCGCTGTATTAGCGTCCTTTCGAGTCCGCGGTATGCGCGTGCTGTCATTGGCCAGCAGCAGCCGAAGAGGTGACCCAATCAGGCAGCGGGGAGGGTCCGCCGCGGTTTGCCTGGAGACACTGTGACTGGGTAGCAGTAACAGCCGGGAGATTATCAACCAATGAGGCAGCGAAAGCGTCACTGGAGGGCGGGCCGGCCGCATGAACGTGATGATGAAGCGGAAGGGGGCGGTAACAGTTTCGGTTACCGCACCCCCGTGTCATCACGTTCATGCGGCTGGCCCACCCTCCAGCGACGCTTCCGCTGCCTCATTGGTTGATAATCTCCCGGCTGTTACTGCTGCTGCTACCCAGTCAGTGTCTCCAGGCAAACCACGGCCGGCCCTCCCCGCTGCCTGATTGTGTCATCCCCTCGGCTGCTGCTGGCCAGTGACTGACAGTAACGGCAAACTGCGGACCCGGAAGGACACCTACCTGTACCAGTGCTATACGCTGAATGTAAAAATGCCCCCCTCAGTGCTCTTTAGCCCCCCCGTGTTCTTTAGCCCCCCCCCCCAGTGCCCTTAAGCCCCCCCCCGGTGCTCTTCAGCTCCCCACAGTGCTTTTCATCTCTCCCCCCCCCCCATGCTTCTTGGCTCCCCCAGTGCTCTCCAGCTCCCTGGCTCCCCCCTCAGTGATTTACAGTTCCCCCCCAGACAGTGCTCTCCAGTCCCCCCCTCTCCCCCTGTGCTCTCCATCCCCCTGATTTTCCATGCTCCCCCCCCCCCGCGCCTTCCAACCCCCCTGCAATGCTTTCCAAACCCCCCCTTAATTCTCTCCAGTACCCCCCCCCGTGCCCTTCAGCTCCCCTGTGCTCTTCTATCTTCTATCGTGTCTGCAGTCTCTGACCTTCTCTTGTATCATGTCTGCAGCCTCTGACTACCTCCTGTATCATGTCCGCAGCCTCTGACTACCTTCTGTATCATGTCTGCAGCCTCTGACCACCTCCTGTATCATGTCCGCAGCCTCTGACCACCTCCTGTATCATGTCCGCAGCCTCTGACCACCTCCTGTATCATGTCCGCAGCCTCTGACCACCTCCTGTATCATGTCTGCAGTCTCTGACCTTCTCTTGTATCATATCCGCAGCCTCTGACCACCTCCTGTATCATATCCGCAGCCTCTGACCACCTCCTGTATCATGTCCGCTGCCTCTGACCACCTCCTGTATCATGTCCGCTGCCTCTGACCACCTCCTGTATCATGTCCGCTGCCTCTGACCACCTCCTGTATCATGTCCGCTAAATGTACAGTGTTTGTCGTAAAACGTTTGACATTTCCAACATGTGAGAGGCAGCGCTGTCTAGCCACACTAAAGGTGCAAAGCACCAGTCTGCAGCTGCGTGCTTGACAGCTTCCAATCCGATCGCTGGCTTTTTAACCCTGTGTGCTGGCTTTTTAACCCTGTGCGCCTGAAGTGACAGCAGCTCCCAGCTGTGGCAGCGGTGCTTCCATCTCATCCACTGTAAAACAAGGGACCATTTTGAGTCACGCTGTATCCAGAAACGAAACCCTAACTACAAAGATTGTCATTTATTTTAGTAAAAATATGCTGGTTGTGACATGGATTTTCTTCTTATTTAACATGTATACATAGACATTTCATGAAACATTAGGTCATGAATATTTACGTGAAGTCATGGAAAAGTCATGGAATTTTATTGGTGAAAATGTGTATGAACCCTGCAAACATGACATGCTTTAAAAATTGCGCACGCCCGTGCAGCGGCAACAAACTATGTACATTTTTAAAAGCCTTTAAAAGTTTTTACAGGTTACCACTTTAGACTTACAGAGGAGGTCTACTGCAAGGATTACTGCACTTGACCTGGCATTCACGGCGATACCTCACATGCATACTGCAATTGCGGTTTACATATGATACTGGACCAACGCTTGCGTGCGCCATTGCGCGCAAGCACGGGGGGGTGGGGCTTCATTTTTTTTTTGCTTTATTTTGACACCTTTCCTTTTTTTATCATTTTTATTGTTATCACAGTGAATTTAAATATCCCCTATAATAGCAACCTGTAGTAATTGGGGTCTTTTAGACTCTAGATCTCTCCTCTGACCTTAACGCATCTAACCACTCCAAAATTGGTGTGAGAAAATACTTGACCAATTTCCCAATGGCCCTGTTTATTTCAGGCGAAACAGAAGTCATGAAATGCTCATAGCTTCCGGTATCTTAGGCCATAGAGATGATTGGAGCCATTCTCATCTCCAATCAGCTCTATGGTTAGATAATTAATCCATCGGCTGCACTCTCGGGTTAACCGGTGGGACAGGGAGCCCACGTAAAACCACGGAAGGCAGCGGAGGGGAGTCCCCTCCCACTGCAAGTAAAAGCAGTCTAGCGGCCAATTATCCGCTAGGATTGCTTTTACATGTAAGCCGACCGCTGGCTGTAAAAAACGATACCGAGATGATGCCTAAATCTGCAGGCATCATCCTGGTATAACCCCTTAAAGTCCAGCAACGTACCAGTACATTGCTGGTCCTTGTTTGGCATATAGTGTAGGTTTTTTTTTCATGCAGCCTGTGGGCTGAACAAAAAAAAGAGAACCTATCAGAAATCAGCACAGGAATATTGTGTAGTATTCCCATCATTAACCGCCCAAACATGCATCCACTGAATTTAATGACGGATATACACGACAATATTCCACGTATACCTAAATAGTATTTTAACTGCAGTGCTGAAATCAGAAAATCACCACAGTTGCTGCCAGCAAAGGTATCCATATATGCTGAGCGCAAACACTGTTTGTGTCAGAATATATAAAATCAATGTGGCAGCCGACGAGTACCTGCAAGAGAAACAGGTTAACAAAAGAATGAAAAACAAACAAAAGTACATTAAAAGTACAGTAGGAAGAGTAGAAGAACATATAAAATGACTGACCCAAAAACTGTTTTTGGATTCTTTTATTTTTTTTCCAACCGTTTTTTTCTCTGAACTGCAATTTTCCAGCTTGGGTCTCTCAAAATGTTGATAGCCATCGAACATCTTTCAAGACCCTGTGTTTGTGTGCCCTACACTGTGTCGTGCTGTACCCTACACTAATACTCTACTAGTGTATGGTAGCGCTCGAAACATTCCCCGATGCAGAGACCAGGTTGGTCAGGACATCTGGGACAATAATAGCGGGTGTCATGCCTAATTTCGCACGTGCAAAAGACAGAACATCTTCTTTGGGGGTAAGTTTGGGTAGGGGTACGCGGGAGGACATGTGGAAAATGCCTCTCATGCAGCCGGCTCACTGCATCTGGAAGGGGAAGATGGGCAGGCATGCCTCCTGGGTACAGCTAGGCAAGGATGATCTCTTCCTGGAATTCTCGGAAGGATTCGCTGCATCCTGATGCCCTGTATAGGACAAAGGCATTCAGCATAGCCAATTGGAATAAATAAACAGACACTTTTTTGTACCAGCGTATGGCTTTACGGGCAACTAAATACACTGCCAAAAGCTGGTCGTTAAGGTCCACCCCTTCCATATTAAGGTTGTAGTCGTGGACACAGAGGGGTTTCTCCATAACGCCAGTTGCCGTAGGAATTTGGATCGTCGTGTCTGGGTGAAGGGAGGACAGAACGAAAACATCCCTTTTTTTTTTTTGAGGGTTTAAGTCTGGAATTTCACTGGGAAGCACTATGAAATGTTTTCTCCTTTTTTTCACTGCATTGCAAGGATGATTAGAGGAGGGTGAGGGGGGCGGGGAAGAATGTTCCTCTCTCGCGCTCTCTTGTCCCTCTACGCCTCCTTGATTACAGGGTGAGGTTATGGGTCCTTTTCTGTTTTTTCTCCTGAATGAAATAAATATGGACTAATGTTTTTCTCTAAGAGAATTAAGAAGGGACAGGGGGAGTGAGCTCTGTATGGTGCCCATATCATCCATTCATCTATTCGGGGGTTGCTTGTAAGGTCCCCCTTTTTCTTTTTTTTTTACCTGGATGGGCAGGGGGGAGGGAGACGAGAGACGAAAGGGAGGTGGTGAGAAACCTGAGGTGGGGAGCGGGAAATAGGTGAGTGATATGTAAACTTGCCCACTCTCTCCCTCCCTTCCCCCTCCTTTTAGTGGAGGAAGGAGAAAACAGTAGAACCATGTAAACCTAGGTAAGCTACTTTATGGAGGGGTGAGAGAGGGGGGTATGAGGAAATATGGACTCAGTGAGTTACTGAGAAGACCCTCTATTACATACCCATCTCTTTTTTTGGCTCTTTTTTGCTCCCCACTATCCTATTCTCCCCCCCCCCCTTTTTTTCTTTTTTTCTCTCAGGGGGGAAGAAGGAGCATAGGAGTAATATTTTATATTGAAATATAAAATATGTTATAAGGTATAAAGGCTGAAATATAAAGGGACATATGCGCTTGGAATTATTAATATAATATGAGTGGGATTGATCGGGTTCGAGGTGGGAGAGAGCCGGTACTCCACCATGTGCCGTTTCCCAGCCACGGACCTAAATAGGAAGCACACACAAGATTGGGCTGGATTGTGTGTGTATAATAATAATTTGTTATTAATATAGTTAGGGAGGGAGGGTTTAAAAGGGTTTTTTCTTTTTTTTTTTTTTTTTTTTTTTTGCTGTTGCTCTTCTCTTTCCACCTCCTTCTTTCCCCTTTTTCCCCCTCATATTTTCTCATTTCCTCCTCATTTCCTTTCCTTCTACCGAGTTTGAATGGCAACCATAAAGATTATGACATTACATGTAAGGGGTCTAAATACACCAGAGAAAAGACATATGTTATTAAACGATTTGAAACGATCACAAAAAAACATAGCACTAATACAAGAAACACACTTCAAAGAAAATAATGTACCCATACTCAGAAACAAAAGTTACCCGTGGGGATATCACTCGACGAATAGAGAGGCTAAATCAAAAGGGGTGTCGATCCTTGTTGCTAATAGAATACCATGGACCTTGCAGGATATACAAATAGACCCAGAAGGGAGATATGTTTTTGTGAAGGGATCAATAGGGGAGGCAAAGGTGACGCTGATAAACATATATACCCCTAATCATAACCAAGATATGTTCCTCGGGAGGGTGTTGAACAAACTGGCAGAATTTGGGGAGGGACAATTAATACTGGGAGGAGATATAAATATCCCACTGAATCCTTCAATAGATACCTCATTAGGTCACTCTGCATATCCCTCACGAATGATTAAACGCATAACTCAAGAATTATACAAACACCAGCTTGTGGACGCATGGCGCTTAACGCACCCAGGTGAAAAAGATTATACATTCTATTCCTCGGTACATAAGACATACACAAGAATAGATTATTTTTTTACCCCACACAGACAATTACATGCAATCAAAAAAATTGAGATCGGGAATATAACATGGTCGGATCATGCACCAATTATCTTACAGTATTCACTCTCTGAAACCCTATCACTAGGGAGTCGGTTTTGGAGACTTAATGAGAGCCTACTACAGACACCGGAGATCCTTAGGGATGTGACAGAGGAATTAAAATTTTATTTATCTTATGTCCTCCGACAGTCGCCGCCCACTCACACAGTCTTCACCAATGGGTATTGACCTTTTCTCCGCAGGAGTAACTAGGCACAAGACTTGTTAGTAACAAAAGTTTTTAGCATAGACACACCCCTAGGGGCTGTCCCACTAGTCAATACCTCCCTGCAACAGCATTCCCAACTCAGTTTGATTTTGCCTAGCTTCAGTCTCAGCCTTCTACCCTTTTTTTGATTTTATTTCAAGTGTTTTCTCTTTACTTTACTAGCTGTTATTTTGTCAGCTCTTAGTTAGGGATCTTCGGATGAAGATGCATCATGCGGAGCTGGGTATCGGACTGGCCGCCCTGGATCCCAGGGCTGAGGGCCAGATGGATCCCCAGCCTGCCATCGAGCGTTCAGCTACGGTTCGCCCTGGTGCCATGAACGACCCATCCCTGCTCGCTGCAGGGATGCTGCCTGTGAGGTGGCTACCTCACTGGACTCCATTCTGCGGTCTTGTGCTGCGGTCCACTGCGTCCCGGCTGCGGCTCTCCCTGTCATTACGGATAGCGGTTTGTCGCTTGGAGACGGCTCCCCACGCCATCCGGTACGGTAAGCACCTTCTGTGTGGGGACCATCTGTCTGGGGTGTCAGTCTGTGGCTGTGTGTTACCCCCCATGTCTGTTAGGTGCGGGCTCCCTGGTAGATCCCTGTATGGGGTTAACATGCCTTTATGGGCTGCGGGAGGGGGGGGAGGATTCCTCTGGGGGCGATATGTGTGCAGACATGGTGCAGCGGCGGCCGCTATTGCGGTCCGCCATTTTTTTGTAATATGCTGTGGGTGGCCAGTTTCTTCTGGCCCTGGTGCAACGATGTGTTTTGGCGCCAATCGGCGCCATTTTGGCGAGGACATGCGCGCTCGTTTTCGAGCACATGTCGGCGGCCATCTTCCTGTAGCCTCTATCCCTTATGCCGAGCAGCCATTTTTTTGCCTGAGCCTCATAGGTTATACAAGTTCAGCCGGTTCTTGCATCACTTCCTCTTCTCTCTGGAACAGCGATCGGTGGCAGCAGCCTGTTGTGCTCTCTCCAGGTTTTTTCCTCTATTGTACTGTCCTTCCTAACTCAGTGTTTTTCTGTCCCTGTGGGGTCGGTGCATACAGTTAGTGTACGGTGGGCTGCGCTCGCCGTAGTGTTAAAGGGCCAGTACCTTTTTTTTCTCTCATTCCTGTTTGGGCATGGATTCTCAGGATAGCAAGTTTCCCCCTGCCCTGGTGGGGGACCAGGGGGCTTCCCCCCCCCCCGAGGGGGCTGATCTGGCCACTGTAGTGGCATCCTTGGTATCTCAGATGCAAGTGCTGATGGCTGAACGATCTGCAAAGAGGGCCAGGTTATCCATTTCCTCTGATTCAGAGGGCGATGTGGCTGCTGTGGCTGGCGTGCCCTTCTCAGGGTCTCGCTCATCTCTGGACCTTATGGGGTCTGAGGGTGAGGCGGAGGTGGAGGGGGTTGATACTTCTCCCCCTGGCTCGCCTGAAGAGCTTGCACTCATGGATGAGCTGATTGCCTCCATAAAGGATACGCTGCACCTGGAGGATGAGCCCACTCCTCCTGCTAGGGTGTCCTCTTTTGGGACACACAGAACCCGCAAATCAGCGCAGGTTTTTTCCCTGCCCTGCGGAGTTTCATCACACTGTTAATGAGCAGTGGCACAATTTAAAGAAGCCCTTTACTGTGCCCAGTAGGTTTAAACTGCTTTATCCCTTTGTGCCGTCCACCGACGAACGCTGGTGTGTAGCGCCTCAAGTGGATCACGCTGTAGCCGTTTTGAATAAGGCTACCCTGGTTCCTACTGAGGATACTCCCGTTTTCCGGGATCCTACGGACAGGAGATTGGAGTCTCTTGCCCGTCATGCATACATGGTGGCTGGCTCTATGCTCAAGCCTATTTTTGCTTCGGTTATGGCAGCCCAGGCGGTGGCCGATTGGATGAAGGTGCTCAAGCGCACCCTGGTGGCTGATTCGGCTCTGCCGACCACACTGGCTATGGTGGATCAGATCCATCAGGGAGTCATGTACTTGTGTGACGCGGCCTTGAATTTGGCCCCTTTGGCTGCACGCCTGTCTTGTGTCGCGGTGCTCAACCGTCGTCTGATATGGCTGAAAAGTTGGTCGGCCGACCAATCATCTCGCAAGACGGTAGCGGATTTTCCCTATGCTGGTTCTCGTCTTTTCGGCGAGGCTTTGGATACTCTGGTGAAGGGTGTTACTGGGGGCAAGAGTACTCTTTTTACCCCAGAATCCCAAGAACAAGTCCTTCCGTGGCAAGCGGAACTCCTCGTTTAGGCCCTCTCAAGGGTCCTTTTGTGCCTTTAGGTCGCAATCCAAGGGCAAGCCCTTCAAGGGCCAAGGCTCCCAGAAAAAGCCGTGGGCAGGTAAGCAGAAATCCAGTCAAGTCGGTTCTGCAGCCAACTCCGCTTCCGCCTGAAGGGGCGCCCTCACCCGCTTCTGGGGTGGGGGGACGTTTGCGCGGTTTCCTCCAACCTTGGCTGCTCCGCATCCAGGACAGATGGGTTCAGGAAATCGTTCGATCAGGTTACAAGATCGAATTCCTTTCTCGGCCGGCGGGCAGATTTTTCCCCTCAAATCTTCAGCTGACTCCGGAGCGTTTGCGGGATCTGCAGCTAGCGGTGCGGGACCTGCGGGCCCAGGGAGTGGTGGTCCCGGTACCTCATCGGGACAGATTTCGGGGGTTTTACTCCAATCTGTTCACTGTGCCCAGAAAGGAGGGCAAGGTGCGTCCGATTCTGGACTTGAAAGCTCTCAACCGCTTTGTGAGTGTTCGGAAGTTCCGCATGGAATCCCTGCGCTCGGTGGTGGCTGCCCTGAGTCCGGGGGAGTTCATGGCCTCCCTAGATTTAAAGGATGTGTACCTACACATCCCCATTTTCGAGGGTCACCAAAGGTACCTTCGATTCGCCATTGCGGAGGAACACTACCAGTTCGTGGCGTTACCTTTCGGTCTCGCTTCGGCTCCGTGGGTTTTTACCAAGGTTCTGGCGCCGGTTCTGGCCCTGTTACGGGCACAGGGCATTGCGGTCTTGGGGTATCTGGACGATCTCCTGATAAGGTCGAATGCCAGCCAGGGCCTGTTGACCGACCTGTCCACCACGATGCAGACACTTCAGGAGTTCGGTTGGACCATAAATGTTCCAAAGTCGACTCTGTGTCCTTCGGTTCGCCTCCCCTATCTGGGGATGATTCTGGACTCGGTTCAGGCGAAGGTTTTCCTACTGGAGGACAAGCTTCGAACACTTCAGGACGAAGTCAGGTCCCTCAGGGACAACCGATTCTCGTCTCTCAGGACATGCATGAGATGTCTGGGGTTGATGGTCTCGGCCTTCGAGGCGATCCCCTTCGCCCAGTTTCACACGCGGGGTCTCCAGGCGGAGATTCTTGCCAAGTGGGACGGGCGACCGCTGTCTTTGAATCTGCAGGTCTCATTGAGTCACCGCGCCAGAAGGGGTCTTCTGTGGTGGCTCCAGTCCCCGGCGGTGTCGGGGGGCAAGTCTTTCCATCCGTTGTTCTGGACGGTGGTCACCATGGATGCCAGCCTGTCGGGCTGGGGTGGTGTCCTGGGCAATCTGTCCGCCCAGGGACTTGGTCGGAGGAGGAATCCTCCCTTCCGATCAACATCCTGGAGTTGCGAGCGATAAGGCTTTGTCTTCACTGGTCGGAGTGACTTCAGGGCCGTCCTGTTCGGGTTCAAACGGACAATGCCACCGCTGTGGCTTACATCAACCACCAAGGGGGCACCAGGAGTGCCCGATTGGCTCGGGAAGTGGCTGACATTCTGTCTTGGGCCGAGACGCACGTCCCGGCGATAACGGCAGTTCACATACCGGGGGTGGAGAACTGGCAGGCGGACTACCTGAGCCGCCAGACCCTGGACCAGGGGGAATGGTCCCTACACCCGGATGTCTTCCAGATGTTGTGCGCGATCCTCGGGCGGACGCCTCGGACGCGTTGGTGGCGCCCTGGCATCAGTATCGACTGATGTATGCCTTTCCCCCAATCCAGCTGCTGTCCAGGCTCTTTCGCTTGTTAGCCTCGGAACCGCACACGGTGATTCTGGTGGCACGGACTGGCCTTGCCGGTCTTGGTACACAGACCTCGTTCTGCTGGCAGTCGAACCTCCGTGGCGCCTGCCGATTCGGGAAGACCTTCTGTCTCAAGGGCCGATCTTCCACCCTGCTTTACAGTTGCTGGCTTTAACGGCCTGGCTGTTGAAAGCAGGGTCCTGAAGGACAAGGGTCCTCTCCCCTGAGGTCATTCCCACTTTGATCAAGGCTAGAAAAGCCTCTTCGGGGAAGATTTACTACCGTACTTGGAAAGCGTACTTTGCCTGGTGTGAGTCCAGGGGGTTTTCCCCTCGTTCATACTCAGTGTCGAGAGTGCTGGCTTTCCTCCAAACTGGGGTGGACCAGCGTTTGGCGCTGGCCACCATAAAGGGCCAGATCTCTGCGCTGGCTGTTCTTTTTCAACACCCTGTGGCGTCAAATTCTTTGGTTCGCACCTTTGTTCAGGGGGTGCGTCATTTGGCCCCTCCTCGGAGGGAGCCTCTGCCTCCGTGGGACTTGAACCTTGTTCTGTCCGTGTTGCAACACGCTCCTTTTGAAAAGATCAGGGAGATCTCGTTATCTCTGCTGTCCAAAAAGGTTGCCTGGATGGTGGCCATCACTTCGGCTCGCAGGGTATCGGAGCTGCCGGCGTTGTCCTGCCGCTCTCCCTATTTGGTACTTCACAAGGATAGGGTGGTCTTGCGACCTAACCCGTCCTTTCTCCCGAAAGTGGTCTCGGATTTTCACCTCAATGAGGACATTGTCTTGCCTTCGCTCTGTGTGAAGCCTCAACATCCTAAGGAGGTTGCCCTGCATTCCTTGGATGTTGTCCGGGCGATCAAGGTTTACCTATCGTCCACTAATTCTTTTCGCAAGTCGGATTCCCTCTTTGTCCTTCCTGAGGGACCTCGGAAGGGCATGGCGGCGTCCGCTGCGACCATCGCCAAATGGATCAGACAAACTATTGTGCAGGCCTATGCCTTGAAGGCGAGGGTTCCTCCCTTCCCTGTGAAGGCGCACTCAACCAGGAGTACGTCTTGGGCCTTCTGGCATCAGGCTTCAGTGGCCCAGGTGTGTAAGGCGGCAACTTGGTCGTCCGTTCACACCTTCTCCAAATTTTATAAGGTGGATGTTCAGGCATCGGCCGATGCCTCCTTTGGCCGTAAAGTTCTCAGTGCGGCAGTGCCTTAGGGACCCTTGTTTTTGGGTCTTTGGCTGTTGGGGTGGTTTACCCCTGGGTTACTTGTTTTCCTGGGTTGTTGCTCCTGTTGAGCGCCTTTTTTCCTGTTGCCCAGCTGGTTCTCTTACTGTGGTAAGGTTCCTTTATCTGATGTGGGTACTGCGTTGCTTTCTGCGGCTGCGTTTCCCACCCCTCATGTCTACACTGCTTTGGGACATCCCATTGGTGAAGACTGTGTGAGTGGGCGGCGACTGTCGGAGGACCTAAGAGAAAACTGAATTTTTGTAAAATCTTACCGTAAAATTCCTTTCTCTGAGTCCTCCGACAGTCGTCGCCCCCCGCCCCTCATTTGAGGTTTTTGTGTACTCTTACTGCTATGCTACTAAACTGAGTTGGGAATGCTGGTGCAGGGAGGTATTGACTAGTGGCACAGCCCCTATGGGTGTGTCTATGCTAAAAGCTTTTGTTACTAACAAGTCTTGTGCCTAGCTACTCCTGCGGAGCAAAGGTCAATACCCATTGGTGAAGACTGTGTGAGTGGGCGGCGACTGTCGGAGGACTCAGAGAAAGGAATTTTACGGTAAGATTTTAAAAAAATTCAGTTTTTCAAATAAATGAGACACCGGGGGGAGACCCGGGTATTCTGTGGGAGGCTCATAAAACTGGGATTAGGGGCGTGTTGATTAAACATGGAGCAAGGATTAAAAGGGAGCGGGAGAGACAAATGGTAATGTTGGTCTCTTTATTACATGAGTTGGAGAATAACCATAAAAGAAATCTATCGCCTAACACGGAGAAAGAAATGAACTATGTGCGGAAACAAATTACAGATCTGCTAGGTTACAAAGCCAAAGCATCCTTACAGAGGAGTCGTAAAATAGGATATGAGTCAGGAAACAAATGCGGGAAACGGTTAGCCAAAGCGGTAAAAGATATGAAATCGAATACATATATTCCCCAAATCTCTTTGCCTAAAGGTGGAAAAACAGTAATGCCTAGACAGATTACTCAGGCCTTTAGAGACTATTATTCCTCCTTATATAATCTAACTGACCAATCATCGTCTGTATCACAGATGGAGGAATATATAGCCTCTTCTCAAATGCCTAAACTGCCGGAGGAGATCTGCAGGGAATTGGACTCGCCAATAGAATTAATAGAAATACAACAAGCACTGAACAAGATGAAGATTGGAAGGGCGCCGGGCCCAGACGGCTTCACCCTTCAGTATTATAAGGCTTTTTTCTCAATTCTGGGTCCATATCTATTAAAACTATTTAATGATGCTGGGCGAGGTCCAGTTTTTTGCAGAGATACCCTGAGGGCACATATTACGGTTCTACCTAAAGAAGATAAAGATTTAACACTATGCGGAAGCTATAGACCTATATCACTTCTTAACACAGATCTAAAACTTTTTACTAAAATAATAGCATCTCGACTAACTCAACACGTACAATTCTTGATCCATCTAGACCAAGTGGGATTTGTAAATAATAGAGAGGCGAGAGATAACACTAAAAAAGTATTAAATTTACTACTGGAAGCAGAAAGATCCCAAATCTCATGTGTTTTTTTTAGGTACTGATGCTGAAAAAGCTTTTGATCGTGTTAATTGGGAATTTATGTTATCAACACTTAAACACATAGGTCTGGGTAATACGATGATACAAAGAATTTCATCTATATATTCTGACCCATCAGCACAAGTGAAAGCGAATGGGATGTTATCAGATCCTTTTAATATTAACAATGGGACAAGACAGGGGTGTCCTTTATCCCCCATTCTTTTTGTGCTTTCCTTGGAACCATTCTTGTGTAGAATAAGACAAAACCCAGACATTAAGGGTATTATGATGGGGAAAGAACAGCACAAAATTTCTGCTTACGCAGATGATTTGTTATTTACAATAACAAATCCGTTAATATCATTACCCAATCTTATTAGAGAATTTGAACAATATGATGCCATATCCAACCTGAAGATAAATTTTAACAAATCAGAGGCTATGGGTATAAGACTATCTAGTAGTTCCTTAGAGATGTTGAAGCAGAATTTTAAATTTAAATGGTCAGATAAAGCACTAAAATATTTAGGCACACTTATTCCTGTTAATCCCGCCCTAACATATGAATTGAACTTTATGCCCCTTTTGATTGAAATTCGTCTTAAATTGGAAAAATGGAATACAGGCCTACACTCTTGGTTAGGCAGGTGTAACCTCATTAAGATGTCTATACTACCCAGATTTTTATATCTTTTTCAGACATTGCCTATTAGGATCCCAACTTGTTATTTCAAACAGGTCAATTCAATATTTATAAAATGTATATGGGCAAATAAGAAACCAATAAAATATGGAGGAGCAGCAATACCAGACATTCGTAGATATTATTATGCTTCACACGTCAAGAGGCAAATTGACTGGTGTCGACATGGAGAAACAAAGTTATGGGTGAAAATAGAACAAACAAATACATTGATTCCCCTGAAAAGAGCACTATGGTGTTATGAGAATCTACTGGCAGAACTAAAATCACATCAACTGATCGGGACGACTTTAAAAATATGTTCACAAATCTGCTTTCAGAATGACATTACTACCCATGACTCACCATTATATCCTATAATAGGAAACCCACGATTTGTCATGGGATTAGAAATACAATCTTTTAGAAGTCTTGGCAAGATAGGACGTTTCCAGGCCTCCCATTTTCTGAGAGAAAGTAGATGGCCTTCCCTGGAGACATTAATGGATGAAAGAGATGTGTATAGACTTTCCTTTTGGAATGCACTCCATCTTTACTATTTTTTAAGATCAATACCCAATCCCCAGAAGTACAATCACCAATTAACGGCATTTGAGGAATATTGCTCGGATTCAGGGAATATATCTCACGTACTATCTAAAATATATAATTTAATAAATATACCGAAGGTAGAATATCCATTGCCATATCTTAATAAATGGGAAAGGGAGTTATCCTGTGCCTTCTCCACAGAGCAGAGACAACAAATGATCAGCTTGGTCTTTAAATCATCTATATGTACTAAATATCAAGAATTAAATTTTAAAATTTTGACAAGGTG
>NC_138773.1:142455258-142630958 GCF_965119305.1 Pelophylax lessonae | reverse complement strand
ATGGAATAACGTCCTTATAGGATGTCTCCATCTTACAAGATGACCTCAATACACTGTTTAATTGGGCGACTGTGTGGCAAAATAGGTTTATTGTTAAAGTGTTACTAAACCCAGGATGCTACATTCAACTATATCTAGTCTCTCACAGTACACAGAACATGGAAATGCAATTATTTTAGTAAATATGAACTGCTAAATACTTTTTCTCATCAGCAGTATATAGCAGTCTTGTGACTTCTATCCGTGTCCGGTTAAAGCTTGTAGGAGGAGTTTTTATACTACTCTGACTGTCATTCTATGGTTAGAAGGGCATCTCAGCTGCAGTAGCTAGATACACACTGTGCAGATTGTAGTTGTGTGTAAGGGAGTCGGATTTCAGCTACAGTGTGTGCTGTGGGAAGATTATCTTGCTGCCTTTGCCCAGGCTGTGTACGGTGTAGGGATGGAAGAAAGAGCTCTTCTGAGTGCCCTGCCAGCAGTGACCCTTGTTCTCTCTCTCCGGCCAGTGGTGACCCCTTTCCTTCCCTCCTTGCTAGTGATGACCCCTTTCCTCTCTTCTACCAGTGGTGACTCCTGTCCTCTGCCTTCCCCTGTTCTTGATTTAGTTGACCCCTATAATCAACTCTGCTGACCCCTGTACACCCCTATCCTCAGCTCTGCTGATCCCTGTCTTCCTCTGCCCTGCTTGACACCATGCACACTGTCCTACAAACTAATAGCCCCTGTACAATTCCCTACAAATTGCTGACCCTATCCTCTGCCCTGCTGACCCCCTGTACACTGCCATGCTCACCTCCCATCTTCTGCCCCCCAGACTTTTTTTTACTGCACCCCCACTTCAGACCAGCTAGATTTAGCCCTGGAAAGAGACCTCATTTTGCCCCTGTTCAAATTATTAGTAATGCCTGCTCTGGAATATGCAGTTCACTTTTGGACACCAGTTCACAAAAAGTGTGTTGGGCAACCAAACTGATAAAGGCACAGAGAAGCTCATCGATGAGGAAAGATTAGCTGAACTGAATTTGTTTTCTTTTGAGAAGAGATTCGGGGGGATATGATCAGCATGTATATATACATAAGTGGTTGATATAGTGAACTTGATGTCGAATTAATCACTTTAAGGTCATCACAGAGGGCAAGGGGGCGCTCTTTATGTTCAGAGGGAAAGAGATTTAAGATCCAAATATGGACAAGCTTCTTCACAGTAAGAGCTGTGAAAATGTTGAATAGACTCCCTCAAGAACTGGTTCTTGCCAGGGCACTAGACAGGGCTGTCCGCTTTCTCCACTGCTATTCGCCATGGCTCTGAAGCCTTTAGCGGCCCGAGTCCGTGCCTCTCCTGAGATAGTGGGCCTCAGACAGGACACACACACGGACGTCATTTCACTATATGCGGATGATACCCTGCTTTACCTAGGTGATACCCGAGAATCCCTTCAGGCGGTGATGTCTCTCATAGATTACTTTGGCTCTCTTTCGGGATTTTCTATAAACTGGGACAAGTCGGTCCTGATGCCCTTAGATCCTCTTACCGCACCTCTGCCTGCTTGTGCTTTGTCGTAAGGGTGGTAGACTCATTTAAATATCTGGGGATTCAAGTTTCCCCTGACCCTACTCAATACCTTGAGATGAACTTGGTACCTCTGCTGCAAAGATTTCGCTTCAAATGCACAAGCTGGTGCAAACTTCCGTTATCAGTCGCTGGCCGAGTTAATTTAATTAAGATGGTTTGGGCGCCCCAACTCCTGTATGTCCTTCATAATGCCCCTATGTGGATACCCAGGAGGTGGTTCCGTCGGATGGAATCCCAATTCCGTGAGCTGATATGGTGTAAAAAGGTAGCTAGGATTAAACTCTCTACCCTTCAATTGGGAAAAGATAGTGGCGGGCTGGCGGTACCTAACCCTAGGGTGTATTTTCTGGCCTCACAGATTCAACACATGTGAGGCTGGGGGATCCCAGACCTCTCTGATCCCATCGGAATCCTTTTGGTCCAATCGTGCTCCCCTCACCTGGTACTTGTCCATCTGGAGGCAGGGTTTTCACATATCCCGGCAGGGATGCTGAAGATCTCCCTGCTTAGGATGGTGTGGAGCTGTGTCAAGGGGATGCTACAGATAAGGGGCTTCCTATCAGGGACCCCAATCTGGCACAACCAGAACTACAGGGATCTGCTCCGATTGGAGGGTGCAGATGTCTGGGAAACCTTAGGCATCTATTTCATGACGCAATTATTTAGAGCTCATGTGTTGAAATCTTTCCAAGATCTACAGAGGGAATTTGACATCCCCAGACAGTACTTTTTTAGATATTTACAGTTGAGAAATGCCATCTCAGCCCAGGCCGAGACTCACTACTCATTGACTTATTGGGGACGTTTTCCAGGCCTCGGACAAAAAGGGCATGATCTCTGCTGTATACACTACCTTACTAGGTTCTTTACAAGATCCAGCTACCCTGCTGGCCCAAGCGGGATGGGAGGGAGATCTTGGCCCCATTGATGGAGAGACATGGGAGCTGTGCCTTTCCTCAATCCCATTGGTATCGGTATCATCCTCGCAGAAGCTCTCGCACCTATTCCTGTTTCATAGAGCCTATAGAACCCCAATACAATTGTTTTGCTGGGGCCGCAGGTCCAACTCTCTATGCCCGAAATGGGAAAGAGAGCAAGGTACGCTTATACATATGCTATAGAGGTGTCCCAAATTATTTTGCTACTGGTCAGTAGTAATTGCTACAATATCTAGAGTATACAATTTTCAACTGTTGCGGGATCCTGTGGTCTGTTTGCTTGGTGCTCTGGAGGTGGAAACTCTGTCTCCAAACGCCCATGTGGCTATTCTGCGGATGCTTTATATTGCTCGTAAGCTTATTGCTAGATTCTGGATCTCCTCCCGGGTACCAAGCACAGGACAGTGGATTGCACAGGTTAATGCTTCTTTGATTAGGGAAAAACTAAGGTATCAGCACAGGAAGGCTCACAAGAAGTTTTCCTCAATATGGCAATCATGGCTGGATGACCCATCACTGGCTCCACTGCAACTGAATAGGCTCCTAGAAGGTTGAGATGTGCTTAGACCAAATGTATCTGGTTATAACTTACAGTGGAATATCTCCCCTTTTTTCCCCTATCACCCTTTTTTAACCCCTTTCTCCTGTTTTCCTCCCCCTGACTCCCTTTATCTGCCATTCCTCCCCGTGTTATCTGCCGAAATCCCCCCTTTTAAGAGTTTTGCCAACTTTTGGTTTTAGAAATGTTGATGAGGGATATGTTATTTTGACAAGCTTGGATGAACCTAACACAAAGTTTCCCGTTCATATGGTAGACCTCTTCTATGCTCTATACTGCAAATGTTATATTTTACAGACCCATCTGAGTCTTATTTTTTCTACTATACACTTATTGTACTAATGTATATGCCAAGTGTCATGTATTATCTATGTGATAATTGTACAATGCTCTGTTTAACCTCAATAAAAATAAAATTTTTCTTGAAAAAAAAAAACAGTCAGTAGGTAGGTACGTGGTATTTCGCATATAAACATTTATCTTTATAAAATTAATTCTTACTGCCACTGACAGAGGGAGCCTAGTCCAAACACCAAGCTTGAGTTTAAACATCTGGAGTAACAGGTCTTAATTTGCCTGTATAGTGTCTGAGGGGACAGTGTAATAATAATCCCCAAATATTTAGACGAAGACACTATGCGGAGAGGGCTCCCCAAGGGGCAGAACCCCAGCATCAAAAGGCATCAGCGCCGACTTCTGCCAATTAATTTTAGGGCCAGAGTAAGCGCTAAAACCATTGATTATTTGCGTATAGAGAATAGAGAATATTTTAAAATTACATTTCTGATGGGGTACCTACATCCCAAAGTAATTGTATTACAAGCGAAAGAGGAGGGGCCACAAGAGGGATTTTAGTGGTAGTGTCACTGAACAGATGACTAGATCAAACAATGTTTTGTTAATAACAAAAATGTATTACAAAAACATTTTAATATACAATATCATATACAAGAAATAGATATTGCAGTTAAAAACACAATGAAGATCAATTGATATATATACAATAGTGTACTCTAGTGACAGCGCCAAATCCAAATAAAGTAATTCCCAAATGAAATTGCTGCCCCTTGTTGTGTAAATTACAGAAATACACCATTATTGAACATGAAGAAGGCGCTGTTTAAGGATGCTAATTGCAAAAAAACTGCCAATAAATAGACATAACTTTGGCACACCGAAATATAAAAACATGAATCAAGTTAGTGTTACATAGTTACATAGTTACATAGTAGGTGAGGTTGAATAAAGACAATAGTCCATCTAGTTCAACCTGTGTAGGTATGTGTGGCTGTAATCATCTCCCATACCCCTGAATGTTCTGATCCTTGAGATGTAAGTCTAAGAGTCTTTTGAAAGCCACCATACTACCCGCAGAAACCACCTCTTGTGGTAGAGAATTCCACAATCTTGTTGCCCTAACAGTAAAGAACCCCCCGCGTTGCCTGAGGTTAAACGCTTCTCCTCTAATCGCATTGTATGCCCTCGAGTCCTCATGCAATCCCTTCGAATGAACAGCTTTTTTTCTAAGCTGGGATCCCCATTAAGATATTTATAAATTGCTATCATGTCCCCCCTCAGACGTCTCTTCTCCAGGGAGAATAAATCGAGCGATTGTAGACGCTCTTCATAGTCAAGGTCCTCCAATCCCCTAATTAGTTTAGTTGCCCTTCTCTGGACTCTCTCCAGCTCCAACACATCCCTCCTGAGGACTGGCGACCAGAACTGGACGGAATACTCCAGATGCGGTCGGACCAGAGTTTTATAAAGTGGAAGGATTATAGTCTTATCTCTGGAATGCATCCCTTTCTTTATGCATGCTAATATTCTGTTGGCTTTGGAAGCTGCCGCTTGACATTGCATGCTGTTTCCTAATCTATCATCAACCAAGACTCCCAGATCCTTCTCCATTTTTGATTCCCCCAAGGGCTCCCCTCCTAACGTGTATTGTGTTTTTATGTTTTTAGTCCCCAAGTGCAAAACCTTACACTTCTCCACGTTAAACCTCATTTGCCATGTCGTTGCCCACTCTGTTATTTTGTCCAGGTCATTCTGCAGGATATCTGCTTCATGTTGTGAAGTTATTGCCCTGCCCAATTTTGTGTCATCTGCAAAAACTGATATCGAACTACTGATCCCGACCTCAATGTTGTTTATGAATAAATTGAACAAGGTTGGTCCCAGGACTGAGCCTTGGGGGACCCCGCTTACCACCTCAGACCAGTCTGAGTATGCGCTGTTTATTACTACCCTTTGGACACGCCTTTTTAGCCAGTTCCGTATCCAAGAGCAAACCCTGCTATCGATACCTGCAGACCTTATTTTATAAATTAAGCGCTTGTGGGGAACTGTATCAAACGCCTTAGCGAAATCCAAGTACACCACATCCACTGGTCTCCCCCTATCTAGCTTACAGCTCACCTCCTCGTAGAATGTTAGGAGATTGGTTTGACAAGAACGCCCATTTGTAAACCCGTGCTGATTACTGCTGATGATGTTGTTGTCCTTAGCAAACTCTACAATATAGTCCCTTATCATCCCCTCCAGAAGTTTACATACTACTGATGTCAAACTGACAGGCCTATAATTTCCCGGGATATGCCTCTGGCCCTTTTTGAATATTGGAATCACGTTAGCTTTCTTCCAATCCCCTGGTACATCTCCTGTCCTAATACTGTCAGCAAAGATCAGGAACAGTGGTCTCGATATAACTTTACTGAGTTCCTTGAGTACTCTCGGATGTATGCCATCCGGTCCTGGTGATTTGTTTGTGTTAAGTTTATCCAGCCTTTCCCTGATTTCCCCCTCTGTTAGCCATGGTGGCAAGTCCTGTTTATTACTACTAACCATACAGTCATGGTCAGTGTACCCCTCCTTTTCCTGTGTAAAGACTGACGAGAAAAAAGCATTTAGCACGGTTGCTTTTTCAGTGTCCTCTGTAACCATCCTCCCATCATTGTTAATTATGTGTGCAATATGCTCTGCCTTAGTTTTTTTGCTGTTGATATATTTAAAGAATTTCTTTGGGTTTTTTTTACTATCCTCCGCTATTTGTCTCTCAAAGTTGATTTTAGCCATCTTGATTTCTTGTTTACTTTTCTTATTTGCCTCCTTGTATTGCTCGAAAGCCGATACTGTGCCCTCTGATTTATACTTCTTGAAGGCCAATTTTTTCCCCCTAATAAGTTTTTTGACGCTACAGTTTAGCCAGCCAGGTTTGGCTTTGTCTCTTCTAAATTTATTTCCCATAGGAATGCACTGCAAGATGCCTTTGCCTAATATGTTCCTAAAGCATTCCCATTTTTCCTCTGTGGTCAGGTCCCAGTTTACCCTTTCCATCATTGAGTACAATTTTGGGAAGTTTGCCCTTCTGAAGTTTAGGGTTCTTATGTTCCCCACTTGTCTTGTTATGTTGTTATTTACACTAAATGTGATCATCCTGTGATCGCTAGAGCCCAGGTTGTCCTGGACTCCTACCTCCGAGATTATGTCTGGGTCATTAGTGAGCAATAGATCCAGGACTGCGTTTTCTCTGGTAGGGGAATCCACCAACTGTGACATGTAATTATCCAGTAAGGTTTCCGTGAATAGGCGGGCCTTCTGTGAGTGTGCAGTCCCCTCTTCCCAGTCAATGTCGGGGTAATTGAAGTCCCCCAATACGATGACTGATCCCAATTTTGCCACTTTACCCATTAGTGCTAAAAATTCCAGCTCTACCTCCTCCCCTTGGTTAGGTGGCCTATAGCAAACCCCCACAATTACTTTCCCCTTTTCTCCTTCCCTATGGAGTTCAACCCACACAGATTCTAAATCCATGCTCATCCCATCCGTAATGTCACTCCTTTCTGTCACCTTTATATTGTTCTTGACATAGAGACATACCCCTCCCCCTCTTTTTCCTACCCTGTCCTTCCGGTACACCGAATACCCTTGGATATTGGCCAGCCAGTCATGTGAGGGGTCGAACCAAGTCTCTGTTATTCCCACAAGGTCTATGTCCTCCTCATGTACTAACATTTCCAACTCATCCATTTTATTAGCTAGGCTCCTGGCATTAGCATATACCCCTCTTAGTTTTAAGGAAGTTAAGAGTGTCTCTTATAAATGCATAAATAAATAACATAAGATAAAATTAAGTGCAAACGATATGTATCGGAATAAAGTGCTAGGTGCATAAGTGAATATTAAATAGTCCAATCTTCCAACGTCCAATGAAAGTGGGTAATATCCAATAATAAATTGATGATAATGGCTTTTAGGATCCCCGCACCAGAGAAAATAATAGAAGGATAATTTTCACCCGGTGGGTAGCAATAAATAATATGTGCTCACCAGACAGCTTCAGGCCTCAAAGACCTATAACACTTGGTAAAGACAAATTGCCGATTGTAATTCACCCAGAGATCTCTCCCACACTCCAAGCACAAATAAGGACCCAAAAAAATTCCTTCTGACTTCAAGGATATAAACACTTGATGTAGACCGATATTCAAACTCAAATCCCCCTGGGATCCTTCCCACACTCCAAAGATATGGACGATATAGGGACACATGAAAAGGTATATATAGTGTGTGACATGAGTGACTTTGGTTGGGGGGCTTGTGGAACCCAGATTGCTTTAGGGAGGTTGGGAGACTTCTTCCCCAGCTTCCCCAGCCACTCTTATGTGTAAGTCACCCTATGTCTATTAGGGGCACAGGGTGACCAAGAACCCCTGTCTGGTCTGCACTAATCAGACTCACTGTACAACCACACTGGACTCAGCATTTCGCGTTATCCTGGGTTCTATATGTGTGGTTTGTGTTGAAAGAGTGAAGGGGGGGCGTGGCTGAACTGTTCATGTAGGCAGACATGTGTTGCATCGGCTCCGTTATCCTGTCGGCTAAACTCCTGAATTTTGACCCATATATCCGCAGAAATTGCCCGAGAGCTTTGCAAGCGAGTCTGCCTTGCCCCAGCATCGATCCCTCGACACCGGACCGCTCCAGCCGCCATGACTAAGAAGGAGGATGGGTCACTCACGGCTAAGCAGGCCCAAAATGGCGGCGTCCAGCGGGAAGGGACAAGCAGCCTACAGCGCTCTCTAAACTAGAGCAGTATGCCCGCGATCCAGCCACACACAAACCTCTGACTAAGCCTGCTGCTTCCTCACCTGGCCGACACATATGTCACCCAAGTCCTTCACTGACCTCGACTCCCCGGCAGGAGGACATAGCCGCATCATCACCTGAGGCCGCAGTGAGTACTCCCTTGGGGCTCCAGGGGGAGGAAGAAACGCCGGGGGCTACCGCACATCCTGAGCCTACCCTCTGGGTTGTATTGACGGCGGTGCACACCTATGGTGCATCCTTTACAGACCTGTCGGTGGAGGTGAAGAGTATGAAGGAGGGTTTATTACATATTCGGCAGGACATGCAAAAAATCAGGGAGAGGGCCACCGCACTGGAGGGCAGAGTAAGTGTAGTGGAGGACGATCTGCCACCCCTTATTCAGAATGTAAGAATGAATTTCTCTGGGGTCTCAGAAGCAATGGCCAGGCTGGAGGACATGGAAAACCGGCTGCACCGCAGTAACCTGCGATTAGGGGGCATACCAGAGAAGGCAAAGGGTAAAGCACCGGTGGAATTCATTGAGCAATGGCTGCTGTCTACATTCGGGAAGGATAACCTTTCTCCCTTCTTTTCTGTGGAGAGAGCACACAGGGTGCCTTTCAGGGCTCCGCCACCAGGGGGTCCTGATCGCCCATTCCTATTAAAATTATTACAGTATAAGGACAGAGATGATATCCTGAGACTTGCCAGGCAACAACCCCGCATGGAGATAAAGGGAGCCAAGATCTCTATTTACCCTGATTTTTCCGCTGCCCTGCAGAATCAGCGGGCCAGATTTACGGATGTCAAGAAGTGCCTGCGTGCTATACCGCTGGTGTATTCTATGCTGTACCCGGCGAAACTGAGAGTGGTGGCTAATGGCACCGTCCATTTCTTTGAAAACCCTAACATGGCAGTCAACTGGCTGGATCGTCAGGAACGACAACTAAGAGCTGCTGCAGAATGATAATCTCTCACTGGGCGTATTGCACTGAGAAACACGTGGGTCCTCTATACCCCTTGTAGGAGCCGTGCTGTCTCCCCTTGACCGGAAAGTTTTGCAACTTCAGAGCTGACTTACTTTCTTGAGCCCTGTCTAGTGAGACTCGCCGTTGCAGAGTCTGTCCGAGTTCGGGCCCTCTTTCCTTACCCCCCCTGCCCCTCCAGGGCTAGCAAGCACTTCCCTGCGGGGCATGGATGGAAGCCGCCCTGTGGGCTTCCCATCACTACGTTATCTTTTTGTGGTTTGTTTTTTGTTTGTTCTCTTGTTTTTTGTTTTTTCCAATTTTTACCATGGTGAACAACACTGCAGTGGTCTACCCGGCTCCGCTGCTTTCAGGACCCCGAGAGTCTTGATCCTCCTCCTTTCCCAGAGCTTAGTATTCCTCCCCTCCGGAACTCCCCTGTAGAAGATGGCCCCCAGGCCTGTTTGTGGCTTATTGTGGGCCCTACATACGCTACTTGCCCCTAATGGCTAGTCCCACTGGATCCCTTCTCTCCTGGAATGTACGCGGACTAGGGAAACCTGCAAACGTACTGCTATCTGGACTTTCCTATCGCATCATGGTCCCTCTTTTGTTTGCTTACAAGAGACTCATTTGACTAAGGACACGGTTAGCAGTCTCCGTACCCCGAAATTTCCTGCACAATTTCACTCCTTCCACACCCAGTATTCTCGGGGTGTCTCGATTCTAGTATCGGCCTCTGCAAGATTTGAACCCCTTGATTCCCTGATTGACCCTCAGGGCAGGTTTATTTTTTTGATGGGGATGTGGGATGTCTTTCAATGTATTATTGCATATGTTTATGTTCCTCCTCCATTTACTTTCAAGGTGCTAGAGTGTCTGTCTCGGTTCATTGGTCCACACCCCCAGATCCCAGTGTTGGCTCTGGAGGACTTTAATAACGTCCTTGATCCATCTTTAGATACCCTTAAGAGGTTTTGCCCCAGAGGATCCAGAACTCCCACTCCCTTTGCCAGGTTTATAGGGGAGTTGGGCCTTGTGGATATCTGGCACAGTAAATATCCATTAGAGGCGGGCTTCTCCTGCCATTCTCTGTCTCACTCCACTTTGTCTCACATAGATCTGGCCCTGGGCTCCGACCTCTTTTTCCTATACGCCTGAGGTCACCTACCTGGCACGGGGCCTGTCTGATCATTCCCCGATGCTGGTGTGTCTTCGGTTGCCGGGACCTAGACTGCCCAGGCAATGGAAACTGAATCCATTTTGGCTTCCGCTTTTTACAGACCATTCTAAAATTAATACCCACCTCGAAAACTTTTGCCGATAACAGACACTCAGCAGCTCTGGGTATGGTATGGGATGCTATGAAAGTGTTTATCAGAGGTATTTGTATTAAGGAAATATCAACTATTAAGTCTAGGAGTAGACGTTGGGCCCGAGATGCCAGTGATGCGGTCCTCTGAGCTGAACGTACCTACCTACTCTTGCCCTCAGCAGATAATCAGAATTGCTGGCTGGAGGCGCAACGCTTCTTTTGCTCCATCCAGCAACAGCAGACTGATCATAAACGTTTCTTTACTTTACAAGCTCACTTTGAGGAAGGGGAAAAGACCGGTCATATGCTCGCAATTATATCGCGAGCGCAGAGACCTTCTCCAATCATACATAGGCTCGCTCTTCCTTCAGCACGGATGGTTATGGTCACCCCAGCCATTTTACAAGGGTTTCGCATATTTTTCCAAGACCTATACACCTCCAAGGTGTCTTACGACCCGAGTGACCTGCAGACTTTTTTACAGGACCTTCAGCTGCCATAGCTTTCTGCTGCAGACAGGGCACTTCTGGACTCCCCCATTAGGTTGGAGGAACTCCAGGAGGCTCTTGCGGCATTTCCTAACTCCAAAGCTCCGGGGGCAGACGGGCTTCCTATTGAACTGTATAACGCTTTTAGCGGGGTCCTTTTGCCCGAATTACTCTACACGATCATGGCCTCTTCTGAGCTAGGGGCGCTCCCCCCGTCTATGTATGAGGCGGTGGTGGTGGTCCTATTAAAGCCCGGGAAGGATCCGACTCGCCCTGATTCTTACAGACCTATTTCACTCCTCACGTCAGACTTAAAACTTTTTGCGAAAGTGCTAGCAACACGGTTATCTAAAGTGATTTCTAAAATAGTTCATGGGGACCAGTCTGGGTTCATACCCGGAAGATCCACGGCCACTAACATCCATAGGTTGTTTTTGAATATGCAAATTCCCCCGGATAACTGCGGCAACAGGGCGATACTGTCATTTGATGCTGCTAAAGCTTTCGATAGCGTGGAGTGGCAGTATCTATGGGTTGTTCTTGAACAATTGGGGTTGGGGCCCACGTTTATCGCATGGATCAAATTGTTGTATAAGGCACCCACAGCTTGCCTGCGGGTCAATAACACATTATCTCAAAACTTCCCGCTACACAGGGGCACAAGGCAGGGTTGCCCCTTATCACCCCTTTTGTTTGCCCTGGCAGTGGAGCCCCTAGCGGCGGCTATCAGAGCTTACCCTGCAATCCATGGGTTCCGGCGGGGAGAGGTGGAGGAGAAACTTGCACTGTATGCTGATGATGCACTCCTATTCCTAGGTGATACCTCTGGTTTCCTGGTGGAATTAATGACTCTGATTCATAGGTTTGGATCCTTCTCGGGCTTCTGGATCAATTGGGACAAGTCTGTCCTACTGCCGCTGGACCCTCTGGGGGCTCCATTGCCGCCCCTGGCGTCACATGTCCTGGTGGTGGAGGAGTTTCGCTATGTGGGAGTTATTGTGCATCCGAATATGGGGCGGTATATTAAACTTAATGTTACCCCGCTATTGCAGAGGTTTAAAGAAAAATTGACCAGCTGTGTCAGATTGCCTCTGTCGGTAGTAGGCAGATGCAATCTGATCAAGATGATTTGGAGTCCGCAGCTACTATATGTCCTACATAATGCACCTACCTGGATTCCGATTCATGTCTTTAAGAAATTCAACACTGTGTACCGTGCACTTATTTGGAAGAAACAGTCTCCTCGGATTCACTTGGAGACGTTGCAGGAAGCAAAGGATAGTGGTGGTTTAGCAGTTCCCAACCCGTTCTTTTATTTTCTGGCGGCCCAGCTACAACATCTCACAGGCTGGCTGCAGAATACAGCCTGTGACCCGGTCCGACAGATCCTTATGGCACATCTGGCAGGGGGCTCTGGTTGAGTCACTGGAGGCTGGAGCGCTGGGAATGTCTCCTCAATATCCCACATTGCTAATTGATAAAATCTGGCGCAGGGCCAAGCACCACTTTGCCTATGAAGGTTTTTCAAGGTAATCCCGTATTTTGCATAATGCTAACTACCCAGAGTTGGACAAAGTTGGATGGGACTCTTTGCACTGGGATAGATATGGAATCAAATTTATTTCACAAATATACAGGGGCGGTGCTCTCAAGGACTTCCAAATGCTTTGCGTTGAATTTGACCTACCTAACTCCTTATTTTTCCATTACCTACAGCTGCGACATGCCCTTGCATCGCAGTCCAGGGGGTCCACGTGGGGCTTCTGTAACCCGGTGATTTTGATTAGTCTTGTGAGTTCGACGGTTAAAAAGAGACAAATCTCCTCCTTATATTCCTCTTTTATAGATCAGGTCTCGAAAGCAATGTCCTTTAAATGCCGGAGTGCCTGGGCCGACAATTTAGGGACTATTACCTCGGAAGAATGGACGGGTATTCTTGACAATGTGCCCAAGGTATCACTGTCCTCTACCCAGAAACTCACACAATTGTTTATTTTAAACCGCACGTATCGGACTCCTCAACGTTTGCATAGCTGGCAGAGAAGGGACACCCCACTCTGCCCCCGATGCAAGATACACACGGCCACTCTTTTGCACATGCTTTGGAGGTGTCCAAAGGTCCACTGCTACTGGTCTGCGGTGTTGCAATCCATTAACTCTATATGGAAGTTGCAGCTTCCTATGGACCCCAAACTCTGTATATTAGGTTGGTTGGATGAATAATTATATACTCCGGGGGTATTTGTGGCAGTTCTTCGGACTTTATTTCTTGCCAGGAAATTAATAGCAAGGAAATGGATTTCCCCTTCTGCACCCACTCACACAGAGTGGATAGAGGAATTTAAATCTCTCTTGGCCAGGGAAAATCTCACTTATATGCATAGAGGGAGCATTATGAAATTTGAGCGTATCTGGGGACCATGGCTAGATGTACCAGGTCTGGCTCCCCTCCACCTGGTCACGAATAGGATCATGGGGGGGGGGGGGGAGGGGTGAGCCACTCCTCCTAATATGGTATTGTAGTGTCTGGTTGTAATCCGATAATACCCAGGTAGATACAGGGGGAATCAGGAAGAGAGGGTCAAATAACTATTTCCGCCCTGTTGGGCTACCATTTTCGGTGGGGAGGAGAACCAAGGGACAGTTCACCATCAGAGCGGGTGTGTGAGATGTTTATTTTTCTTTTCTTTTTATTTCTTTTATGGTGTAGTGCATTGTGTTTAGACAAATCCCCTGCATATATATGGCACAGTTTTAAGGACTGGGGTGATCTCCTTGACCCCAGGGGGACTTGTGGTAGTTGCCCATGCTGTATCCTGTATGTTCATTTATGTCTGTACCGACCCCAGTAATATGTGCCTATATACACCGCTTTTGTCTCGTTTTATTTTGTTGTGTTGGTTGTTACTATTTTTTCTGTTGTTTGTAATGAAAAGTTTTTCAATAAAAATTATCTGATTAAAAAAAAGAAAGAGTGAAGGGGCTCTTTTACTTGGGACAATAATATTTCTGAACAATGTCCCTCAGGAAATATATAAAGATATATTGCAGATTGCTAGAATATTGCAAAAGAGTTTCATAGACCCTTCCTGGTGGGGTGGGGGTTTGTTATTCTTGAATACCTGCATTCCATTGTTCCAGCCTGCCTTGAGTAAGCTTATTATGGGATGTGTATGTTTGTGTGGATTGGCTCTAAGCGGGAGGGGTTGTCCCAATAAACAGTTTGATTCTGGTTTGACTCCAAAACTTGTACTGTCAAGTTCTTGTGGTAACTATAGCTAGATTCACGGATCCCGTGTTCCAGAGCTTAGGAAGCAGGTTCTTGGCTGAGATACCCAGTCTGGGTGTCCGGATTCCGTCACATTGGTGGCAAGCGGTGGGATGCTTCCTGCGGTCTGGGACATCCAAACCTCCACCAGGATCCAAGATCGGGATAGCAGACTTTGGTTGACCCAACAGGGATATGGACCTGGCATCAGAGTTCGAGGGGAAGCTGTGGATCGCCCTTTCAGTACACCCAAGGATGGTATCTGCGGATCAATACCTGGAGCTCAGGCAGCATATTCGGGTGGCGCTCTGGCTTGGAGCCCTCCAGCTTGCTGGTATATACCAGGGCAAGTGCTTTCCAACCCCTGGGCAATGGGCCAGTGACCAACTGGGAGAGCGGCCCCAGGAGCGATGGGTATCTGAGTTGGACAGGCTGGTCCAGCAGGAGATAGAGCTAGACAATCAGTATCGGGCTCTGCAATGGCACGCAGAGCAGAAATATTTAGGAGAGGCATCAGAATGCTCTCCGGAGGGATATGACTTTGGTGACCCTGGATTGCTGTGGGAGAGCCTTACAGATGCGTTTGTGTTTGGTGATGAAGGGGAACCTACCCTTGAGGACTTGCGAGAATACAGAGAGGCTATGCTCGGTCTCACAGCGATCCCAGAGCTTAAACCTGATCTAGAACACTTGTAAGGAAATAACAGCATCTGGAAAGGGCATACAGGAAACTACTAGAACACGTTCAGCAGCATGCCTGTCACGTACCTTGTAGCAGAGCCTGACGTGCAGAAGGAGACCTCTCGTACAGCCCTGGCTCAGGCACCACTGGAGTTGCAACAGTGGATGCGAGAGCACAGTGAGGTAAGAGTGCCTGCGCTGGTCTTCTGTTGGCAGTTGAGAAGAGTAGGTGATAAGTCACTGAACACGGCTGGATTGCTGAGCAGCAGGAAGAAGCATATACAGAGGTGCAGATGCACAGCGGATGCAGGACAGCGTCTCCAGGCAAGGAACAAGGAGCTGGATGGGCAAAGACTGGAGCAGGGTCAGACAAGCCAGTTTCAGACACAGGTAATCAAATACAGTTCAAGCAGCAGGCAGAGAATAGTCAGTGTACAGGCAGGGGTTGGCAGTAGGATATCAGGCAGGAAGCAGGTACAGTGGGTACGGAAAGTATTCAGACCCCCTTAAATTTTTCACTCTTTGTTATATTGCAGCCATTTGCTAAAATCATTTAAGTTTATCCTTCTTCCTCATGAATGTACACATAGCACCCCATACTGACAGAAAAACACAGAATTGTTGACATTGTTGCAGATTTATTAAAAAAGAAAAACTGAAATATCACATGGTCCTAAGTATTCAGACCCTTTGCTGTGACACTCATATATTTAACTCAGGTGCTTTCCATTTCTTCTGATCATCCTTGAGATGGTTCTACACCTTCATTTGAGTCCAGCTGTGTTTGATTATACTGATTGGACTTGATTAGGAAAGCCACACACCTGTCTATATAAGACCTTCCAGATCACAATGCATGTCAGAGCAAATGAGAATCATGAGGTCAAAGGAACTGCCTGAAGAGCTCAGAGACAGAAATGTGGCAAGGCACAGATCTGGCCAAGGTTACAAAAAGATTTCTGCTGCACTTAAGGTTCCTAAGAGCACAGTGGCCTCCATAATCCTCAAATGGAAGACATTTGGGACGACCAGAACCCTTCCTAGAGCTGGCCGTCCGGCCAAACTGAGCTATCGGGGGAGAAGAGCCTTGGTGAGAGAGGTAAAGAAGAACCCAAAGATCACTGTGGCTGAGCTCCAGAGATGCAGTCAGGAGATGGGAGAAAGTTGTAGAAAGTCAACCATCACTGCAGCCCTCCACCAGTCGGGGCTTTATGGCAGAGTGGCCCGACGGAAGCCTCTCCTCAGTGTAAGACACATGAAAGCCCGCATGGAGTTTGCTAAAAAAACACCTGAAGGACTCCAAGGTGGTGAGAAATAAGATTCTCTGGTCTGATGAGACCAAAATAGAACTTTTTGGCCTTAATTCTAAGCGGTATGTGTGGAGAAAACCAGGCACTGCTCATCACCTGTCCAATACAGTCCAAACAGTGAAGCATGGTGGTGGCAGCATCATGCTGTGGGGGTGTTTTTCAGCTGCAGGGACAGGACGACTGCTTGCAATCGAGGGAAAGATGAATGCGGCCAAGTACAGGGATATCCTGGACAAAAACCTTCTCCAGAGTGCTCTGGACCTCAGACTGGGCCGAAGGTTTACTTTCCAACAAGACAATGACCCTAAGCACACAGCTAAAATAACGAAGGAGTGGCTTCACAACAACTCCGTGACTGTTCTTGAATGGCCCAGCCAGAGCCCTGACTTAATAATGCAACAATGTCAACAATTCTGTGTTTTTCTGTCAGTATGGGGTGCTATGTGTACATTCATGAGGAAGAAGAATGAACCTAAATGATTTTAGCAAATGGCTGCAATATAACAAAGAGTAAAAAATTTAAGGGGGTCTGAATACTTTCCGTACCCACTGTATAGCAGAGTCAAGGCAAGCCGGGGTCAGGACTGGAGATAGCAATAGCAACAAAGTCAGACAAGCCAGGTCAATACAGGAATCAATACAAACACAGGAACAGAACTCAAGGTAAAGCTGCAGATCAGACAGCTAAGACACGGTGCTGCTGAGGTAAATAAGGCAGCCTGTTGCCAATTACTGAAATTAGTGTGCACTAAGTTAACCCTTAGGTGGCAGACCCATGACATTGCCCCTACCGATGGGCAGCCTCCGGATGCCTAGCTGGTTTTCTTTTTCTGGATGGGCACGGAAAAAGGCATGAACTAGCTCTCTGGCATGGACATTGCATTCTGGTTCCCAAGAGTTCTCCTCCGGACCATAACCTCTCCATTTAATTAGATACTGCAATTGGTTCCTCCTCCTTCTGCAGTGGTTCAGGTGAGCCCATCCCCCTATTAGGAAAGGGATCTGGTGTTGCAGGTTTCAGGAGCGACACATGAAATACGGGGTGAATTTTAAACGAGTCAGGTAAGGATAGTTCATACGATACTACGTTCAATTTCCTCTTCACCAGGAATGGACCAATAAACTTGGGTGCAAGTTTCTTCGAAGGACACGCCAATCTGAGGTTTGCCGTAGATAGTCATGCTTGATCGCCCAACTGAAAACTTAGTTCCCCTCTTCTTTTCTTGTCAAATGCTCTCTTGTTGTCTGCCTGTACGTTTGTTACTGCTTCTTGTAGTACTTGGTTATTGCGTTTGAGGAAGACATTGTGCTCTGGACAGCTGGAACTGTAGATTCTGGAATAAAATCAGGCAAAAAAGACAAATGAAAACTGTAATTGGCAAAAATTGGTGATTGTCCTGTAGCTGAGTGACTGGCATTATTATAAGCAAATTCTGCTAATGGCAAGAAATGGTAGGCAGTATGGCGCTCATAGGTAGTGCTAAGGAGGTGACAGCTGCAATAAAGGGTTAGTGCCAAGAAGTGTATCCTAGGTAAGTGACCGGGATACAGATCGGCATTACACAGTGAACCATAATAGGTAAGCACAAGGGGGGATGGAGAGTCCATGTGCGAGTCCCTGAGGGAGGAGAAGGTTAAATTAACCTGGAATCAAGTGAGGAATGAACAGGTCTGGGGTGGATCCAGGAGTGGATGGATAGATGGAAGGACACTCAGGGCTGCTGACCGAAGGAGTGAAGCCAACTCTATGTAGAAAAGTAAAAGGAGGGGAAAGCGCCTCTTGAGTGTGATAAGTTATTTTATTACAACAAAGATGTAGTAACTTACATAATAGTAAAAGAAATCGCGAGTCAATCGTCATGCTCCGAGAGCGGCTGGTGATGTATGCAGCGTCCAGGCATCCAGGCAGTCACTGGGTTCCGGAGGACTGGAGAGGCCCGCTCTTGTCTTCCGGATCACAACGGACAGCTGTAAGGAGGCTGGTGTGCCAACCGGCAGCGGCGTCTGATGTCACGGAGGTGTGGATGGGAAGTGTGGGCAATCCACTCCTATATGTGGGTCGCACCATCTGTCCCCTAAGACAGCGGTTCGGCAAACATCGACATTTCATCGAAACTGGCTGTGATCTACATAGCGTCCCCCGCCACTTTCTGGAGGCCCACCAAAAATCCACCACTGGATTACGGGTTTGGATCCTCAAATCCATCCCCAGGGATCTACCTGCTGCAGAACGCTTCTCCCTACTATGTGAGAGAGAAATGTTCTGGATCTACACTCTAGACAGCCTCAGCCCTAACAGGTTGAATAAGGAACTAGACGTCAACACCATCCTGTACCTATATCCTTGCCCCCCTTGTCATCTATTGTTGATCTGTTTTAATGCTCATCCTTATCATTATTTTCATGATTTTTATTTAATAATCTTTATTTGTGAAGTTGCTGATTTATTAGACATTGCATTGCCGCTTTAAATCTACTTTCTCCATTTGCATCGCCGCTTTATTACTGAACACGCCCCCCTGTGGGCTATATAGACTGCTCCTTCTTTCTATCTGGACACTTGACAAAGGAGTGCGCATGCCCAGGATCGGACATACGCGCATGCTCCGAAACGCGTTGTGAGCCCAGACTGCCCACACTTCCCATCCACACTTCCGTGACGTCAGACGCCGCCGCCGGCCGCCACACCAGCCTCCTTACCGCTGTCCGTTGTGATCCGGAAAACAAGAGCAGGCGTCTCCAGTCCTCCGGAACCCAGTGACTGCCTGGATGCCTGGACGCTGCATACATCACCAGCCGCTCTCGGATCGTGACGATTGACTCGCGATTTATTTTACTATTATGTAAGTTACTACATCTTTGTTGTAATAAAATAACTTTTATCACACTCAAGAGGCGCTTTCCCCTCCTTTTACTTTGCTAATGGTAATAAAGACACCCAGTCGTCCTGAACGAAGGAAGTGAAACATCGAATGTACTGTTCGAGTGTCTGGTTAGTCCTTTCCGTTTTCCATTAGTTTGAGGAAAGGGATAATTCAATCTTCAGGACCCCACATAAGGCCCTCCAGAAACTTGATGTGAACTGCACACCTCGATGTAATGTTCTGGTACCTTTGGGTACCCTAATTACTCTTTCATAAGTGTATGCGCCCCACCATTCTCTTTTGGTAAGGTGCGCATACACCTTTAAGACTGATGCTGTCATCACTGAGCGCCGGACTGGATGGCTATTTAGATCGCCGGCTCTCACTCACATGTGTTTGTTCAAACTGCTTTGTGCCTTGATGCTAACCTGTCTTGAAGCTCTCATGCTTGCAAGCATACCTCGCTGTCGGAACCACGCTGCGCTGATCCCTGTATCCCGCTACCGGATCATCCGCTCTTGCCGAACCTCTCCTCTGCTACATTGCTATTAGTGATAAGTACCCCACAGGGGAAACCTCTATAACCTTTATACTAAAGCTTACACTATCTAGCTCTGCATACTAAGGACTATTACTACATCTGCATTATCTAAGATTGCTAGCTCTTGAGCCTACTACCACCTGTTCTTGCACTGGGTTGATCTCTCTTGTATGTCCACCTGCTACTCTGTCATCTGCTACCATACATGATTGCTAAACCTATCTGCATCCCATCTGCTACTATCTTACTTTCAAGAACATTTCCTTTCAAGTGTCTGTCATCTACCATCTCTACCCAACCTGTCTCTTCAGCCTATCATCACTGTGTTACTATATACATAAGTCACTCTAGGAAACATCTTATTGAGTGTGTGTATTTACTTGCTGAATTGAGATCCTCCACACATGATGAGTCATTGGGAGTTGGGATTGGTGTCTCAGCGTTTCTCTACATGACTACTGAAGTGGAATTATTCTGCAGCTGAAAATCCACATCATACGTAAAACGCAGGAGCGTTACAGATTGAACGAACCACAAATGGATTCAGCAGAAATAACCACTCAGATGACACAATTAAAACAGCAAGTAACTGCGTTAATACACGCACTTGCTGAATTAAAAGAAGACAATCAGGCTCTGTCGCAGCAGGTAATTAGACTGACACAACTTACCACTGCTCAGTCCCCTGAACCCAAAATAAATCCTCCTTTGGTATTTACAGGCGATCGCAAAAAATTTCGCGAATTTAAAAACGCATGTGAGTTACTTTTCTTGCTAAAACCCCGTACCTACCTTACTGATCACATTAAGGTTTGTACTATTATTTCTTACCTAACAGGCGATCCTCGGGCCTGGGAAGACTCTCTTTTTGAGAAAAACGACCAGCTTCTAAACTCCTATGCCTTGTTCCTAGCAGAACACACTAGCCTATATGATGATCCCAATAGGCAGAGTACTGCCGATCTTCAATTAAGATCCTTGAAACAAGGTGGGAGACCTGTAGAAGACTTTGTCGCAGAATTCAAGAGATGGACCCTTGATTCAGAATGGAATGATGCATCTCTGAAATCACAATTTAGGCTTGGCCTATCAGAGGCCGTTAAAGACGAGCTCGCCCGAGCGGATCTGCCAAAAAGCCTGGATGCATTGATACAACTCAGTATCACCATAGATAGAAGACTACGAGAAAGAAAGGCTGAGAAAATGGGAACGCCATTATCCAGTTCTTCTCGGATCTCGGCCGTTGACCCCGTTCCTATGGAGGTAGGAACCATACGCCCACCTCTATCAACTATGGAAAGAGCCAGAAGACGATCTGGTAATCTCTGCTTGTACTGTGCATCCCCGGATCACAAGATAAACGTCTGTCCCCTAGTCTACAAAAAGAAGGGTGAGTGTTCACATGTCCTCCTAGGGGGATTGACAACTTCAATCACTAACCCTTACCTTTCTGTTTGCTTAACATTACAGTGGGACCAGAACAGGATTACTACTAAGGCCATGATTGACACAGGATCTTGTGGAAATTATATTGACATACGTTTTGCTGCTTTAAATAAAGTTCTTATTATTTCTAAACTTAAACCTGTCTCAGTGAGTCTTATTAACGGTGTTCCTTTATCCTCTGGTCCGATCACTGATCAGACACAGGCACTCCTAGTCACTACTAACGGGTCTCATATGGAAACCACTACCTTCGATCTAATACCTTCACCCCACTTTCCCATTGTTTTGGGACTTCCCTGGTTGCACACACATCAACCAACCATAGATTTGAAGGAACGGACCCTGACCTTCCTCTCTTGCTATGGCGAGGGTACGTGTAACCTCCCGTCTTTCGGGAAGATCCTGTCTGTGGTGACAGATGAGATTGCACCACTATGTTATCAGGATCTCTCTGAGGTTTTTCTTGAGAAAAATGCTCAAGCACTACCTCCCCATCGAGACTATGATTGTAGCATTGATCTACTCCCAAATAGCAAATTGCCGTTCGGTCATGTTTATCCTCTTTCACAGGATGAACTTTCCCATCTCAAAGACTATTTGGATGAGAATTTGGAAAAAGGTTTTATTAGACCTTCCACTTCTTCCACAGCAGCAGGACTCTTTTTTGTCCGCAATAAGGACTCAAGTCTCAGGCCTATCATCGACTATAGGCAATTGAATGCTATTACAATAAAAGATCGCTATCCTCTACCGCTTATCCCTGAGCTCATTGAGCAGGTGCGTGGAGCTACCTATTTTTCAAAATTGGACCTGAAAGGAGCATACAATCTCATTCGAATCTGTGATGGACACGAGTGGAAGACTGCATTCAGAACCAGATACGGATTGTTCGAATATCTTGTAATGCCATTCGGGCTATGCAACGCCCCTGCAGTTTTTCAACGATTTATAAACGATATTTTTAGAGACTTACTAGATGTCTGTGTTGTGGTATATCTGGACGATATACTTATATATTCACGATCCCTGTCTGAACACATAAGACATGTAAGACTAGTATTATCGAGATTGCTTGCACACAACCTTTATGTGAAACTGAAAAAATGCTTGTTTCATAAAGAAGAGGTACTGTTTCTAGGCTACATCATATCCAAAACAGGAATCGAGATGGACATGAGTAAGATATCCTGCATTCAGGATTGGCCTACACCAACCACACGCAAGGCGCTACAGCGATTCCTTGGATTTCCGAATTTCTACAGGAAGTTCATTAGAAACTTCTCTGCCATTGTGAGACCCCTCACACAGCTCACTAGCATTAAAAAACCATTCAAATGGTCAGATGAAGCAAATAAAGCTTTTCACCTGTTAAAGACAAGGTTTACTTCTGCTCCCATACTACGCCATCCAGACCCATCCCTCCAATACATTCTGGAAGTAGATGCGTCAAACATGGCAGTAGGAGCAATACTCTCCCAACGACCAACTCACACTTCACCACTTCATCCAGTCGCCTTTTTTTCTAAATCCCTAAGCAGTCCAGAGATAAATTACCCCGTGGGTGAAAAGGAACTGCTTGCTATAAAATTGGCTCTGGAGAATTGGCGACATCTACTCGAAGGCACCCAATTACCAATACTTATATACACGGACCATAAAAATCTCCAATATCTTCAGACTAACAAAACTCTCTCGCACCGACAGGTACGATGGTCACTATTCTTTCTAAGGTTTAACTTCCTAGTGACCTACACACCTGCAGATAAGAACAAAAAGGCGGATGCACTATCACGACTAACTGAAGAAAACTACTTCGAAATCCCTTCCGTTCCTATAATACCTCACAAACGCATTATTGGAGTTGTCCGTTCCTTGAAGGAAGAGGTTTTGCATGGTATAAGTTTGGATACACCCCCACCACAACTAAATACTGATGCAGAAGGCTTCCTCTACTACAACGACAAACTTTACATACCACCTACCATACGCACCAAGATCTTGGAATTATCGCATGATGTGCCTATGGCAGGACATATGGGTATGACAAAGACTCTTAATCTGATTACCAGGCAATTCTGGTGGCCTGACATGAAAACATCTATACAAAAATTCGTCTCTTCATGCAATGTCTGTGCCAGGTCCAAAATTGACACTACGAGACCATCCGGTCTACTATGCAGTCTACCAATACCCCAAACTCCATGGGAAGTTGTGTCCTTGGACTTTATAGTGGAATTGCCTCCTTCCAAAGGATTTAATACCATCTTAGTGTCAGTGGACCATCTGACAAAAATGGCACATTTCATTGCTATTCGCTGACTACCTTCGTCCAAACAAACGGCAGAACTCCTGATGAAACATGTCTTTAAGTTACATGGTATCCCAAAAACTCTTCTTTCTGACCGTGGATCACAATTTATTTCCAAGTTCTGGCAAGAACTATGTCACATACTATGGATCGAGCGGAAGCTCACTTCTCCTTACCATCCGCAGACCAACGGACAGACTGAAAGAGTCAACCAATGCATCGAGCAATATTTACGTTGTTACACTTCTTACCAACAGGATGATTGGGTGGATCTTCTCCCTCTGGCAGAATTTGCCTACAACAACGCAACCCACAGTACGACCAAGCAGAGTCCGTTCTACTTGAACTATGGGTTTCATCCCTCTATTCTTCCACCACGCATCTTTCCTTCAAATAACCCAGTAGCTTCAGACTATCTTACCCAAATAAAGGACTCTCTGGGTTAGTCAACAAAAGAAGTACTATGATCTTCGCAGAAGACCTTCTCCTCAGTACGCTATCGGGGACCTCGTTTGGCTCTCAACAAAAAATTTAAGACTGAAAATCCCTAGCAAAAAGCTTGGACCTCTGTTCTTGGGACCTTTCCCAATCAAGAAACTTATTGGAAAAGCTGCAGTACAGCTTACGTTGCCAATAGACCTCAAAATACATCCCATTTTCCATGTGTCGCTACTGAAGCCCCATGTTCCTGACCAAGGAATAAGGCCTACTATCCCACCTCCTCCTCTTGTACAAGTTGAAGGTGGAGAAGAATACGAGATAAAAGAGATTCTGGATTCTCGTATCCACAGAGGAAGACTTCAGTACTTGGTTCGATGGAAGAACTATGGGCCCCAAGACGACACCTGGCTAAACACCTCTGACATACATGCCTCTAGATTAATCCGCAATTTTCATGCGAAGTACCCAGACAAACCAGCTCCAGAGGCCTTCAGGAGCCGGCCTTAAGGGGGGGGGGGGTACTGTAATGTTCTGGTACCTTTGGGTACCCTAATTACTCTTTCATAAGTGTATGCGCCCCACCATTCTCTTTTGGTAAGGTGCGCATACACCTTTAAGACTGATGCTGTCATCACTGAGCGCCGGACTGGATGGCTATTTAGATCGCCGGCTCTCACTCACATGTGTTCGTTCAAACTGCTTTGTGCCTTGATGCTAACCTGTCTTGAAGCTCTCATGCTTGCAAGCATACCTCGCTGTCGGAACCATGCTGCGCTGATCCCTGTATCCCGCTACTGGATCATCCGCTCTTGCCGAACCTCTCCTCTGCTACATTGCTATTAGTGATAAGTACCCCACAGGGGAAACCTCTATAACCTTTATACTAAAGCTTACACTATCTAGCTCTGCATACTAAGGACTATTACTACATCTGCATTATCTAAGATTGCTAGCTCTTGAGCCTACTACCACCTGTTCTTGCACTGGGTTGATCTCTCTTGTATGTCCACCTGCTACTCTGTCATCTGCTACCATACATGATTGCTAAACCTATCTGCATCCCATCTGCTACTATCTTACTTTCAAGAACATTTCCTTTCAAGTGTCTATCATCTACCATCTCTACCCAACCTGTCTCTTCAGCCTATCATCACTGTGTTACTATATACATAAGTCACTCTAGGAAACATCTTATTGAGTGTGTGTATTTACTTGCTGAATTGAGATCCTCCACACATGATGAGTCATTGGGAGTTGGGATTGGTGTCTCAGCGTTTCTCTACATGACTACTGAAGTGGAATATTTCTGCAGCTGAAAATCCACATCATACGTAAAACGCAGGAGCGTTACACTCGATCAGACACAATGTTTGCAGGGATTCCATGCAACCTAACAATCTCTTTAATAAATACTCGGGCTGTTTCCAAGGCAGATGGTGTATTTTTTAAGGGCAGAAAATGGGCCGTCTTAGATAACCAATCGACCACTACAAAGATTACTGTGCAACCTTCAGAAGGTGGAAGTTCTACTACAAAATCCATAGAGATAATTTTCCATGGCCTGTCAGGGACAGCCAAAGGCTTGAGTAAACCCCAAGCCCTGCTTCTTGCAGTCTTGCTTCGGATACAGAAAGAACATGTGCTCACGTATCTCTTGCAGAACTCTTCCAGATCTGGCCACCAGAAGGTATGTCGTACCAAATCAAGAGTCTTAGGGATGTTGAAATGGCCTGCCAATGGGTGATCGTGAAGTAGCTTTAAAACATTCACCCGTAAATTTTCTGGCACAAAAATCCGGTCTTCCTGCCACAACAACCCTTCCTTAGACAACAAAGTGATTCCGGCGGGGCCAGAGTTGCCCACGGAGGCTAGTTTGATCTGTGAGAGTAGGTCAGGTTGTATTATCAGGAAGTTACCTTCGGGCAAGATGGTATCTGGGGTTACTGATTCCTTGGGGTCATCATACATACGGGATAAAGCATCTGGCTAAATATTCTTTGATCCTGGTCGGTAGGTTATATGGAAAGAAAACCTAGAAAAGAACAGTGCCCATCGAGCTTGACGTGGCTTTAGACACTTAGAAGACCTCAAGTACTCCAAATTTTTGTGATTCATGTATAATAATATGGGATGTGCTGCGCCTTCCAACAGGTACCTCCATTCCTCCAAAGCTGTTTTGATGGCTAGTAGTTCTCGATCCCCTACATCATAGTTCTTTTCCGCTGGGGAGAGTTTGCGTGAAAAGAAGGCTACAGGATGCATTCAATCTTTAAGACCCTGACGTTGTGAATCAACTCCCCTACTGCTGTTTCAGAGACATCCACTTCAAGTATGTAGGGAAGCGATGGATCAGGGTGGCTGAGAATAGGGGCTGAAGTGAATAATTTCTTTAAAGTTTCGAAGGCATCTTGAGCCTCAGGGCTCCAGCGGAACCGCAGGTTCTGTTTGGTCAGTTGCGTGATTGGGGTAATGATAGCAGAGAAGCCTTTAATGAATCTCCGGTAAAAGTTTGCGAAACCCACAAAACGCTGTATCCCCTTCTTATCTGTAGGTGCAGGCCAGTCCAATATAGCAGAAACCTTTTGGGGGTCCATCTTAATTCCTGCTGCAGAAATCACCAACCCCAAGAACTGGATGCTCTGCTGCTCGAATTCACATTTCTCACGTTTAGCATACAGTCCATGTTGGCGGAGCCAGCCCAAAACGTGGTTGACATGTCTTCGGTGCAGGTCAAGGGACGTAGAAAAAAATCAAGATGTCATCTAAGTACACGACTACGAAGATATCCAGAAAGTCTCTGAACACATCATTTATAAGGTGCTGGAAGGTGGCAGGGGCATTGCACAGCCCGAAGGGCATGACCAGATATTCGAAGTGGCTGAATCTGGTACGAAAGGCTTTCTTCCATTCATCTCCTTTGCGGGTATGGACCAAGTTATAGGCCCCTCGCAAGCCCAACTTGGTAAAAATGGTCGCGGACCTTAATCTCTGGAATAATTCAGGCATGAGGGGAAGGGGATAGCGGTTTTTAACCGTGATTTTATTTAATTCCTGGTAATCCACACATGGTCGCAGAGACTGGTCTTAGTAACAAAGAATATTCCAGCCCCTGCAGGAGAAGTAGATGGGCGGATGAATCGCTTCTTTATATTTTCATCAACATATTCCTTTAAGGCCTCTTGCTCACGTTCAGAGAGTGGAAATATTCGCCCGAAGGGGATCTCGGCCCCGGGAAATAGTTCAGTCGGGCAGTCATATGGTCGATGTGGAGGGAGAGTGTCAGCCCCCTTTTTGCTGACAACATCGACAAACCCATGATAGGCCTCAGGCACCAACTGGTGTATTTCAGGATCAGGGTCCGTGCATAACAGAGTTAATGAGGCATCAGGGAATTCAGAAAAGCAGTGTTTTTGGCAGTAGCGTGATTGGAAACTGACCCCACTGGAACTCCAATCAATCTGAGGGTTATGGGCTTGAAGCCAAGGTAGGCCCAAGATGATGGGAAATACTGGAGAAGAGATGGCATCCAGGCTCAATAACTCCTTATGTTTAGTAGGAGTAATCACGGGTAATGGAGGTGTTTCCTGAGTAACTAGTCCTGATCTAATACATGAGCCATCTGCCAGGTAGACAAAAAGTCCTTGAGTCTTGGGTCGCAGAGGAATTCACTGCAGAGTGACAAAGTTTAAGTCAATGAAACAACTGCATGCTCCAGAGTCAATAATGGCGTTAACTGAAATAGTTCCTTCCGGAAGCTGGAACGAGAGTGGGAGAGCTAGGTGAGTTGCATTAGCAGATAAAGATGACAGGCTAGCAGGGAAGACAGGTGGACACTTACGCATCTTAATGGGACAGGTCCGCGCATAGTGGCCGGCTTCTCCGCAGTAAAGACATAGGTTGCCTAGTCTGCGGCGTTGTCGCTCTTCAGGAGACAGCGCAGGGCGCATTAACCCAAGTTGAATGGGTTAAGGGACATCTGATGCAGGGTTAATAGAACTTGAAATGGCTGGAGCTGAAGTGGTAAACGTAGGATGAGCAGGAACTGGAGCTCTAGGCATCATCCATGTAGGAAGAAATTGCTGGGAAGATCTTTCTGACCAATGTTCGCGGAGGCGACGGTCAATCTGGATAGCCAGGGTGATAAGGCCCTCCAAGGTATTAGGTACTCCAACCCAGGTTAACTCATCTTTAAGACCTTCCCACAATCCAAGGCGGGACTGGTGTTGCAGAGCTGCGTCATTCCATTGTGTATCCGCGCTCCAGCGTCTGAAGTCCGTTACAGTCCTAAGCCGCTCTGCGGCCTTGCTGGAGCGCATGGAGAGCAGCCTCCGCCGTGACAGTTTGTTGAGGGTCATCGTACAGCTGGGCCATTGCGTCAAAGAAAGATGACATAGCATGAATCTGAGCACTATTTTCCTCGAGCAGCCGGTGGGCCCAGGTTTGGGGTTCCCCTTGAAGTAAGGAAATGATGAATCCTACTTAAGTGGATTCCAGAGAGAAAGTTTGGGGTTGCAGGGTGAAGTATAACTGGCATGCATTGCGAAAAGACCTGAATTTGCTTCGATCCCCCAAGAACCTTTCAGGTGTAGGAACCCTGGGTTCAGGTGGTAGCATCATCACAGAGGCTGCAATAGTAGTCAGCGTTTGTGCAGCAGCAGGAGAGGGAGCTGTGGTAGGTCCTGCAGAGGTGGCTAAAGACTGCACACGTTCCTCCAGCTGGACGTAGCCTTCCTGCAGGGACTTGACGGCTTGTTTGAGGGCTGCGAGATGTTGACAGATCCCATCCATTGGTGAGGTCCCTCTTGCAGGCTCAGACATGGCTGTCTGATACGGTCACGTACCTTGTAGCAGAGCCGGACCTCTAGAGGGAGACCTCTCGTGCAGCCCTGGCTCAGGCACCACTGGAGTTGCAACAGTGGATGCGAGAGCGCAGTGAGGTAAGAGTGCCTGCGCTGGACTACAGAGCATGGCACTGTGGACCCCCGCATACAACTATCGGTGGCCCTGAAGGATTTGTGCAAGGCCACCGATGTTTCACTTTACTTCCCAGTGGAACAGCTGGCAGCTGGGTAGAACGCTACTGGCCTCTGCCCAAAACAATCAACTGCGCAGGAGCTCCAGGGTGAGAATGCAATTGGCACCTCACAGCTTGAGCTGATATCAGTGGATGGGACTGTGGTATTCGTTGACAGCAATCCAGCAGAAGAGCTGGCAACAGGGCAGAGTGCTGCTGGCCTCTGCCCCCAACTAATAGAAGATGGATTCCCTGTGGTAGTGGATGGGACTTCGGTTTCCACTTACACAACCCCAGTAAAAGGTCTGGCATTGGGACAGGAGGATGTCAGCCTTGTTGTACAAGCACTGGTGGATTTTCATAGAGAAAAAGTGTATGAGACTACTGTCTCCACCTGGATACCCCAGGGATGCTGGGCAGTCGGCCCAGATCCCCAACAGCATGATGGAGTGAGCCCAGCCACTCTGTCTTCTCTCCAGTGGCTAAATGGACTTCAGGGAGAAGGACCAGTCCACACTTCTCCCCAGCAGGGGTTGTGTTCTACGAGAGAGGCAGAGGCTGGCTGGGTGAGTAACGATCTGTTCCGGACAATTTGTTTGGGGTACTGTGTGGGTGCAGACATTGGGGGACTGGAACTACGGACTAACTTCAAAATCAGTCCATTTGGGGTCTCCTTCTGTGTTAGTCTCCTGCCGAAAGGGGAGATATGTGACATGAGTCACTTTGGTTGGGGGGCTTGTGGAACCCAGATTGCTTTAGGGAGGTTGGGAGACTCTTTATCCAGCTTCCCCAGCCCCTCTTATGTGTAAGTCACCCTATGTCTATTAGGGGCACAGGGTGACCAAGAACCCCAGTCTGGTCTGCACTAATCAGACTCGCTGTACAACCACACTGGACTCAGCATTTCGTGTTACCCCGGTTATCCTGGGTTCTATATGTTTGGTTTGTGTTGAAAGAGTGAAGGGGGGGCGTGGCTGAACTGTTCATGTAGGCAGACATGTGTTGCATCGGCTCCGTTATCCTGTCGGCTCTTTCACTTGGGACAATAATATTTCTGAACAATGTCCCTCAGGAAATATATAAAGATATATTGCAGATTGCTAGGATATTGCAAAAGTGTTTCATAGACCCTTCCTAATGGGGTGGGAGTTTGTTATTCTTGAATACCTGCATTCCATTGTTCTATTGTTCCTGTCTGCCTTTAGTAAGCTTATTATGGGATGTGTATGTTTGTGTGGCTTGGCTCTAAGGGGAGGGGTTGTCCCAGAGTGTATATCTCCTTGTGCTTTGTGTTTCAATAAACAGTTTGATTCTGGTTTGACTCCAAAATGAGTTCTTGGGGTAACTATAGCCAGATTCACGGATCCCGTGTTCCAGAGCTTAGGAAGCAGGTTCTTGGTGGAGATACCCATTCTAAGTGTCCGGATTCCGTCACATAGTGTAATTCCCGTTTATTAAACAAAATACCAGAGTAAAATAATATATGTGCGCTTACATTTCAAAGTGCCCACCTGGCACTGGTAAGAGCTGCCACAGGAGAGAGGAATCACATTCCCTTCACGGTACCCCGCTGTATTTGTCACCTTTAGCCGAGCCTATTGTCACCCTCGTATTGATGTGTAAGTTGACAGGAACGGCGTGCATTCCAAAGAAACCGGAAGTGACGCCACTGGATAACTGGAAGTTTCAGAGAGAATACAGACCACAATGCATTTTGCGAAATTCGCATCTTCAGGAAGTCTGCCAGGAAGAGACTTCCTGAAGACGCGAATTTCGCAAAATGCACTGTGGTCTAATATCCCTCTGAAACTTCCGGTTATTCAGTGACGTCACTTCCGGTTTCGGTGGAACGCTCGCCGTTCCTGTCGGCTTAAACATCGTTTTGCTCGGCTAAAGGCGACATATACAGCGGAGTACTGTGAAGGTAATGTCATTCCTCTCTCTCTTGTGGCAGCTCTTACCAGTGCCAGACGGGCACTTTAAAATGCATAAAAGAGAAAAATGGGAGATAGAGGATCCTCCCAACAAAATGGATCAACTAAGGGCACCAGTGAATTGGATTGCAAAATAGAATAACTTTATTAAGGCACATATGCCGATACAAAGAACATGTGAATGGATGTGGCACAGCAAAATAAAATATGATTAAAAACCATGCAGTAAACAATGGAGAAACATCAACCCGGGTTGATGCAGAGGACTGATTGATGTGCAGAAGAAGACCTGTAACGGCTGAAAGTGAATATTGCTGGGTCCCAAATGCCTACAGTCAATGACTGATATCAAAAGATATGGAGCTGGACCAGGCACAGTCTCAAGTAGTGGAGGTCACCACATGGGGTGATTTAGGGCGATATGTGATACCCCAATTGGGGGAAGGCTGATTCTGGTGCAGATAATGAAATGAAGAACTTGGAGGTAAAAAAACAGGGGAAGGAGGGAAAGGAACCGGGTTCCAATCCAACAGAAAGTTTCAAAGTGGGCCGTTCACGGTGTTAAACAACCATAAGTAGGTAGATGGCAAATCTTCTAGTTACCATCCAGGGGACATAGATGCAGACCTCAGATGTAGTCCAGGGATGTTCGTACCTTCGTGGCAGTATCACGAAACATGCCGGCGTTGGCGTTCCTCGTGGTGCGCTCTCCCTCTGGATACTTCCTTGTACAGAGCACAGGCACGCCGGCTACGGCCTGACGTCACACCAGAGGGGAAGCAGCCGTGCAATGTCCGGACGTCACAGCGGTTACTGATCCATTGACTGCGGGCAAGTGATGCAAACGCTGACGCGTTTCACTGGCAAGGCGACAGTTTCCTCAGAGCTAAAGGTGGGAAGCAGGTAGTCCAGTATTTATAGTGAACCTCTAATCCTCTGATTAAGTGCAGGCGTGGCAACCATTCCACGCTTAAACACATGTGATACTGTCTTTTGGCCACAAGATGTCTCCACTCAACCGGAGGAGTTCAACACATTAGGTATTCCCACATACGTCAAAATCCTCACTCATGGAGTGTATATGGAAGTAAACACATTATTATCCATCTCCATGAGGAGTTGAGCAATGAAGCCCAAAATAACCCATAAACTGTTATAAAAATGTGAGATTAAAAGTTTATACAGGATGAAAAATGATAAAAGTAGTCAAAAACAGGGTATTTGCTGGTGGTGATACATATCTCCCCCCTTCAACTTACACTTAGTCAGATGGTACAGTCTAAATAAGACATATTGATCCTTCTACATTTTATATATAAAATGACCATATGAATATATTCAGCCAATGATATTAAAATAAGGGATGAAAAGTCCCAACAAAAAATTAACTAACAAGTCACAGAGATAGGATGAACATTTTCGTATGATAAATGGATGCCAGCAGATGCCATCATTGGTCCTCCTATATCTCGTGTGATAGATGGCCATAGAAAAGTACCCCAACAGGACGTATTAAATAGGGGATGGGAGGTCCCTACATTACATCAACCATATCTATCAACCTTCAGTATAATGACCTTGCATAACATGGAGATAAGATGGAGATTTTAGAATAATGAATAAACGCCATCAGATATTTATGGGCCATATATGACAGGTCATCAACCAAAGTAACAAATACTGATATACAGTAACTTTGAAGGAAACAGAGTTGGGGGAGTGAAGTAAAAGGAAATCCCTATAGAATAAGGAAGATGGACTATACCAAAAGGCAAAGGAACAGGACAGAGAAGGGACCCAATGACTACATAAGTACACACAATGAACAGGAGGGGCAGTAACGAAGCCACATAGGACGGTATAGCCAAGCATCCAAACACACAGCCAAGTAGAAAAAGAGAGAACAGAAATACGATCCCCATAGTGGAATTGACAGACTTAAGGGCTATTGTTCTAGGAAAGATTGTAAGCTGAATTCTACATTCAGTCCCCGGGGTACAAGTGACCCCATCTTGTAGATCCAGAGTTTCTCCTTCTGTAACAAGATGGTGTGAAAATCTCCCCTCCTGGATGGTAGCTTCAACGCATAGATGCCTCTTACTCGTAAACCCTCCGGATTAGAGTTGTGGCATTCTAAAAAAATGTAATGGTATGGTTCTGTTATCCACTTTTTTGCGAATACCTGCCACATGCTCGGCAATCCTAACCCTTAACTGTCGTTTAGTTTTTCCTATGTAGGTTTTGTTACAAGGACAGATCAACTGATAGATGACTCGCGCGGTCTGGCAGTTGATAAAACTGTTAATCTTAAAGTCCTCCAGGCCGTCACAACTAGAGAATGAATCTGACCTAATAACAAACCTATATATGGAGCATCTGCCACATGTAAACATACCCTTCAATGGGGGTAGTGATGACAACCAATTCCCACTTTTGTTGGTTCTGACAAACTCGGAATGGGTAAGACTGTCCTTCAGATTCTTAGCTCTTTTGGCAGTGACTAATGGCCGGGGGCCAACAATTTGACCGACAAGTGGAGAGACCGTAAGCACTTGCCAATGTTTATTAAGGATAGCCTTAACTTGGTCCCATTGTGTGCCAAATCTGGTGACTATACGGGGGTAAGAAGATTGGGAGTTAGATAGCGGGGAAAGTTGATTTTCCTTATCAGTAAGCAGGTCTGTTCTTTTTTTAAGGGCTACTTTTTTACGTGCTTGTTTGATCACCCTGTTCGAATAGCCTCTTTCCCTGAACCCTATATGTAGGTCTCTTGCTTCTGTTTGATAATCCGATGGGTCAGAGCAGTTCCTCTTTAGACGTAAAAACGGACCCACCGGTATACCCTCGATTAGTGATTTGAGATGGTGGCTGTCAGCTGCCAACAGAGTGTTGGCGGCAGTTTCCTTACGGAATGTTTTAGTTTTGACGACCTGATTTTCTTGCGAGATCAGGAGGTCCAAAAAGGGAAGGTTATTGACTGTAGCCAAATATGTTAATCTTATGTTGCGATCATTATGATTTAGCTCCTCAATGAAGGATTCCAATTGGAGAAGGGTGCCACCCCAGAGGAGCAGGACATCGTCAATGTACCTCAGCCACAGGTGGCAGTGGCTGAGGTACATTGGGGATGGATAAATAACCTGATTCTCCCAGAGTCCCAAGTGGAGGCAGGCGTAGGCAGGTGCCCACGGAGCCCTCATCGATGTGCCTCTTATCTGTTGATAAAAGATATTAAGGAATTGGAAGTAATTATTGTTCTACAATAAATTCATTGTGGGCTCCTAAATACTGAAATTTCAGCTGAAGGAAGTGTGAGACAGCTTTAAGGCCCCACTGATGGGGTATTGACGTGTAAAGTGTCTCCACATCTATACCTACCAATAACATTTGTTCAGGAATAGAGACATCTGCAAGTCTTTTCGGAACATCCCTCGTATCCTGCACATAGGATGGTAAATCATAGACCATTCCTTTGATAAGGGAATCAACGTATTTCCCTACTTTCTCGAGTGGACCCCCTATCGCAGACACAATCGGTCTCCCCGGTGGATTTGATAATGATTTGTGGAGTTTGGGGATGTGTAGAATGTTGGTAAGCTGTAGGTATTTACCATAAGGTGGTCAGCTTCTTTCTTAGAGATCAATTCGGCCTCTCTCGCTAGAGAAATTTTCTGATTAAGGGCACAGACTAGGGAGGGAAAGGGACTGTCCCTTAGTTTTTTATATGTGCTGGTGTCCCTTAACCCTGTAAAGCCCAAACCATTAAATAATTGACAGAAAATTCTAATTCTTCGAAACTGGAGCCTTTATTGGTCCTTCTGAACATACAAACAAAAAAAATCAAATATCAATTTCCATATAGGAGTTTTAATTTGTATCATATTTGATACAGCGGGTCACAATGCTCAAAGATTATATTTTTCTTGAACAAAAAATACACAAACAAATCCAAAAAAACAACAATGCAGCAATGGAACTGGCAGGGTGGAAGTCTGTAAGACATAACATTTCAGTTATTTTTGCTCATTTTGCGGTTCACAGCCTTTTTATTTTGAGTGATGGTAGGCTTGAAAACAGTTTCTGTCCTTGTTCAGACAAAGAACATCGTCATCTGTCACCCCATCAATCATCGTCACTTGTCACCCCATCAATCATCGTCACCTGTCAACCCATCAGTCATCGTCATCGGTCAACCCATCAGTCATCGTCATCGGTCAACCCATCAGTCATCGTCATCTGTCACCCCATTAGTGACCGTCACCTGCCACCTATCAGTCACCTGCCACCCATCAGTGATCATCCGCAGTCAACCGTCACCCGTCGCACAGCCCATCAGAGCCAGCATGTCATAAAGGATGTACGGCAGCGAGGAGGCCCTTCAGGTCCTCTCCATGACTGATGAGAGCACCGGGGAGCTCTCATCAGTATCCGAATCCAATTCCGAATCTGATTCGGAATTTGAAATCGCTAATAGTAGCGGATCGGAGATGGACTCGGACTATTCCTTTACACTTTCCTTTATAGAATGTAGTTTGTAGTGTAATTCTTGGTATGTACATGCTATGTGTTAGAAATATGAGGGGCCTTCAAAAATGATAGGTTGTCAGGAAATTAGATGTGTATTTTATGTTCTCAGAATGCCTGACGGTGCTACTTGAATGTTGGGCCTCTGTATGTGGTCAGGCTATGTAAATGTCTCACACATGTGGTATTGCCATACTTAGGAGGAGTAGCAGAATGTATTTTGGGGTGCAATTTTTGCTATATACATGCAACCACTTACCGACCGCCTAACGACTATATACATCAGCCATTTAAAGCTAAATACTGGGGTTATGGCAGCAGATAGCTGCCATAACCCCGGTATTTTTTTAAACGGCGGGCGGTCGGCTTTCAGATAAGGGTGGTCCCAGTGGCGGATTCGCCGCCAAATCCGCCGCAACGGTGCAGGGGAAGAGGTGCCCCCCCCTCCAGCCGCGTCCTAGACGTTTTCCCAGCTTACCGGACCCGCCGGCAGCGGGGAAAACTATCTGGTCCCGGATCCTCAGAGATAGGAAGTCGAGTGAGGGCAAGATGGTCTCTATGGTCTTGGAGGACCGGAGCTACATCAAAAGTCATTGCCTAGCAACCGCTTTAAAGGGCTGTTTTTGTTTGTTTTTGTTTTTTTTCTTTTTCAACAATTTTTTTTTCTCTTTTTTAGTGTAGTTGTGAGGTGTGAGGTCTTTTTGACCCCAGATCTCACAATAAAGAGGACCTGTCATGCCTATTTCTATTACAAGGGATGTTTACATTCCTTGTAATAAGAATAAAAATGATCAAAACATTTTTTTCTCTTACATCCTCCGACAGTCGCCGCCGCCTCTAAGTCATCACTAAGAAAAATAATCCTCAGCCTTACGCCTAAACTGTGAAATTATTTCCGCGCTCTAGGATGCACCAGCGCACAACTGGTAAAGGCAAATACCAATGAAGCTGCTACTTGAACAAATATTGAATATACTTGATGAAAATGTAAGAAGAATAATAGTAGCGCTGAAACAATATAAAAAAGTCTCTTAAAAATAAACTATAGAGATCCCCTAAATGACAGTGTGGTTAGTGACTCAATCCTCACAGCATTTAGTGAATAGTCCCACAAGCCTAATAAAGAACGGTACAAATGAACATCAGTCCCCTTTAAATCCAGATCTTCAGTAACATTGAGGGTCTAAGCGTTCCTTATGATAACAAATAGGTACACTCTGCAGATACGCCACTGATTCGTGTAGTCTGGTAGGGGCACCGCTAATCCACCACCAAGTGCAGGGGGACAGTAATAAATGGCCACTCACCGGATCACAATGCTCACTTACTCTCATAAATGAGCACACCTCACATGTAAACAACAAATCCACACGTAGCCATAGGATAAGCAGGTACCAGCAAGGGATGGTTCCAGGTCCAGTTCAGTAGCACTCTTCCACTATTCCCCCCATATATGTGGAAAATAAAGAATATCTCCACTAGTGCAATACGTCTGATAAAATTTTATTCAAAGAAAAACAACATACACGCACTCACTTGTAATAAAGTAGTAATAAGCTTATCTCATGTAAGCGGCAGATTCGGGGGCCTCCACTCCTACTCTGATGTGGCTCCACGCCAGATCGGGTAGTCCCGGAAGTCCTTCGCTGCCGTGATCCACGATTGGGTTCGTCGTCTGGCCACGCCCCCAACGTGTTTCGTCACTTCCTGACTTCAACTGGGGGCGCGGCCAGAGCAGCGCACACAACCTCTTTATACTCCGCACCTAGGCGTCGCATCCAATAGCAGAGTACGCAGGTCAACCGGAAGGACCTCTAGCCCCATCGTACCGGAAGGTAAACAGAATCTGGAGAGTTCCCGCCCAGAAGCTACTCACCAACCACCTCTGCAGACACCAAGCTTATGGGAACTGATCCCATTGGCCTAACCACACCGGACCGTCCCATAGAGGCGTGCAGTCTGATCGGGTGAGCTGTTACCTGCGCTTAATCGAGCAATGCTAATGTAAACATCCACCAGCCAATGCCCCGATATCCAATGTAATGCACACACTCACAGTGCTGATCGCTGCAATTACAAACATGACAGAAATACATCTCTAGTGTGTATAAAAATTGTGCATATAGGCACAGCATAAGATATCATAAAATATATTAAAAATATATTAAAATATATGAAAATAAGATATTAAAAATCATTGTACTGTGTATTGGTCTCTCCCCTGAGGTCATCCCTACCCTTGTCAAGGCTAGGAAGACCTCCTCTGGTAAAATCTATTACCGTACCTGGAAGGCCTATTTCGCCTGGTGTGAGTCCAGGGGGTTCTCCCCTCGCTCGTACTCGGTGTCGAGAGTGTTGGCCTTCCTCCAGTCTGGGGTGGACCAGCGCCTGGTGCTGGCCACGATAAAAGGCCAGGTGTCCGCACTGGCTATTCTTTTCCAGCGCCCTGTGACGTCTCATTCCCTGGTTCGCACCTTCATTCAAGGTGTGCGACATTTGGCTCCTCCCAGGAAGGAGCCCTTTCCTCCATGGGACTTGAACTTGGTTCTGTCCGTGTTGCAGCGTGCTCCCTTTGAAAACATACGGGAGATATCGTTACCTCTGCTGTCTAAGAAGGTTGCCTTTTTGGTGGCGATCACTTCGGCTCGCAGGGTATCGGAACTGGCGGCGTTGTCTTGCCGTTCTCCGTACTTGGTGATTCACAAGGATAAGGTGGTTTTGCGTCCGCATCCCTCCTTCCTTCCTAAGGTGATCTCTGAGTTCCACATTAATGAGGACATTGTCCTGCCTTCGCTTTGTACGAAGCCTAAGCATCCTAAGGATGTTGCTCTGCATTCCTTGGATGTGGTCAGGTCGATCAGGGTTTACCTGTCGTCTACGGAATCCTTTCGGAAGACAGATTCCCTCTTTGTCCTTCCTGAGGGACCTCGGAAGGGCATGGCTGCGTCTGCAGCGACTATTGACAAATGGATCAGACAGACCATTGAACAGGCTTATGCTTTGAAGGAACGGGTTCCACCCTTCCCTGTTAAGGCGCACTCTACCAGATCTGTGAGTGCGTCCTGGGCTTATTGGCATCGGGCTTCGGTGGCCCAGGTGTGCAAGGCTGCGACTTGGTCGTCGGTGCACACTTTTTCCAAATTCTACAAAGTAGATGTTCTGATGTTAGCTGATGCCTCCTTTGGCCGCAAGGTTCTCAGTGCGGCAGTGCCATAAAGGACCCTTGTTTTTTATGGGTCCCTGGCTGTTGGTGTTTGCTTTCCTGGGCTGTTGCTCCTGTTGAGCATTGTTTTCTGATGTGGGTACTGCGTTGCCATTTCTACGGTTTGCGTCTCCCACCCCTCATGTCTATACTGCTTTGGGACATCCCAACAGTGATGACTTAGAGGCGGCGGCGACTGTTGGAGGACGTAAGAGAAAACTGAATTTTTGTAAAATCTTACCTTTAAAATTCCTTTCTCTGAGTCCTCCGACAGTCGCCACCCCGCCCCTACCAAAGTTGGGAGTGGTCACTGCAGGGGGGTATTGACCAGATGCCTTTGTTCTTTTGACTAAGCCTTTATGCCTAGCTACTCCTGTGGAGCGAAAGTCAATACCCAACAGCGATGACTTAGAGGCGGCGGCGACTGTCGGAGGACTCAGAGAAAGGAATTTTGCCATTTGATTTTACGGAGATCTTTATGTACCAAGTCAAGAACCACTTTTATGTTCTTGTGCTTCACCAAGGAAGGCATTTTTAATGATTTAATACGAAGATTCGCATCTCGTCTGATTGGGTCTTCAAGTTCAGCCTCGATCTCAGGAGGGCCACCCTCCAATAATAGGGAAGTGAGCATGTCAATGGCTTCTTTGTCCTGCTCTGTGAGGGAAGTTCCTTGTTCAGGGTTAGTTTTTTTATTATTGTGCCATATTTGAAATATCACCCTCCTGAGAAAGAGGCTGTTGTCCTTGAAGACCTTGAACTCGGACATGGAGGAGGCTGGGGAGAAGGATAGTCCCCTACTAAGCAATTGGATATGTCTATCCTGAAGGTCGAAATCCGAAAGGTTGACCACCTTTAGATCTCTACTCACTGAATCTATTTGTGTGTTTTCTGGCTGTGGGACCTTGTGGATCTCTGTGATCCTGGTTTGTATTGGTTCTCTCTGGTTTTTATTTTGGAGTTTGGTTTTTCTTTTTGAATACCCTTTGGGGGCTCCTGATGTTGAGGGTTGCTCCCACTGGTTTCTGGGTTCGAACCCGGCTCTAAAAAAGACACAGATTTCTCCCCCCCGTCTGAATCACTGCCAGAAGAGTGCCCTCTATTCCAACTAGGGTTCCTATGCTTCCTGAATCCCCCTCTCGCCCTACTTCTACTTCTAACTTGGGTTGGATCAAACAGATCTTCCCTTTCACAATCCAGGATGTTCTGTTTGAACTTGTTCTGCTTGGTTATTTTTAGATTTTTTTGGGTCCGTTCTACTTCCTTTTTAAGACTGTCATTGAGTCTAGTAAATTCCTCTTTTTCTTTGAAATTTTCTAGAGCTGCAGTACTTTTATCTATTTCCAGTTGTAATTCCTGAAGTTGGACTTGTTCTTCCTCAATAATGAGATTCATTAAATGAATGCCTCTGGAAATACAGTCCTGTTTCCACACCTCTAGAAATCTAGGGGTGTGGAGATGTTGGGCTGGTATTAGCCTCTCCCTCAGTCCCCGAGGGATAATCCTATGAGTAACATGGGACTGGAGGGAGGCTATATCCCACTTCCTATTCAGAGATTTGATAATCAAATTTTTATGATGTCTAAATAAATTACTGAGGGGTTCTAAGGTAGAGGGAGCCAATTCAGTCTGTATATCAAAGGCAACTTCAATTTCCTGATCTATATTTGAGTCTATCCGATAAGCCATTTGAGAAGGATCAACAGGGCAATTGTAGACACCAACAGCAAAACCCAAAATCATAATCAATAAAAACCTGTATAAATAAGCAAGTGCCACACCAAGTCACAGCTGACAATATAGTAAGTAATCAGAGTAATAAATGACCATGAGGTCCTACAGGCCAGGAACCAGAAAAGATCATAAGCAGATCCACACAACCAATTGTAAAAAACCTAAAGTGTGTTCCCATATGCGGCCATTAATCAGTAGACAAAAAGTTAAATAAAGTAAGGGAAGGCAATTCCCTATGTATCCTCCCAGAGGTGACCGTTGATCAAACACAATATGCATAAAAAGAGAAAAATGGGAGATAGAGGATCCTCCCAACAAAATGGATCAACTAAGGGCACCAGTGAATTGGATTGCAAAATAGAATAACTTTATTAAGGCACATATGCCGATACAAAGAACATGTGAATGGATGTGGCACAGCAAAATAAAATAATATGATTAAAAACAATGCAGTAGGGGCGTGGTTCGTCAATGGCTCCGTGAGAGGCCGAGCAGTGAGGAGCTCTGCTTGGTGGAAGAGAGCGCCGTGCAGTGAGTGAGTCGGCTCTCCCCCCCCCCTACCCCGCTAGGTGCAGAGCGGGGCCCGAGGCTCATGGAGGACGGTAATGGGGAAATCCAGGCTCAGGGAGCCATAAAGCAGCGGTGGTGGCAAGGAAGCAGGCGGTCATACGCTGAATGTGCAGGACCCTGCCTCAGAGTGAGAGAGGTACAGCATAGGGTGAAAGACCGTGCGGGTCGGCGTGGGGCTGAGGGGCTGTGGAGGAGGAGAGCCGGGGTCGAGTGCCAGCTGGGACAGTAGATGCGGAGGTCGCTGGTCTCCCCTGTATATATTACTCAAGCAGCCAGCCCGGAGCAGAAGCAAGCCCTAGAGAAAAGGACAGACATCACCTCTTATTTTCTGAGACGCACAGTGGCATCACGAAGCACTGTTGGGACCAAGGCATCACAGAAACGCCAAACAAACTCATGAATGGCAGTTCAGCAGAAAGGGCCCAAAGCTACAAACACTCAATCTATTGGGGTCTCTTCTGGTGGGAAGAAGCCTTTAGTAATGGATATATCGCATGAACAAAGGAACGAAGAGCCCAAAGAATCCCTGATTATGCCGCAACAGCCCCAAATACCATCAACAGCGGAGTGGAGTGAGTTTGTAAAGCTGATCCCGACGAAACAGGATATCTAAGACATGGCTGCAGCAATCGTGAGTGACATTAAAATGGAAATATGTGGTTTAAAACAAAAAGTTGACCAAATTGAAGGCAGATTGGTGAATACAGAGTCAGTACAATGTGATTTTGAAGTCAGAATCTCTGAATTAGAAAGTTCACGAGCGCAGTTGCAAAAACAAGTCACCTGGTTGCGGTTGCAGCAGGATGATGCAGAGAACCGCAGCCGGAGGAATAATATTCGACTGCAGGGCTTGCCTGAATACATAAAGGGCCCAGAGCTCAGAACCACGGTAGTGGGTATTTTGAATGGTGTGTTGGAGAGACCCCAAATGGAAAAAATGGAAATTGACAGAGTGCACAGGGTTAAAGCGCCCCGAAGGACGGTAACAGAACTAATCCCAGATGTCCTGATTAGGATTCACCTGTTCTCACTTAAAGAAGACATAATGAGACAAGCATGGACAAAAGGGCAGATTGAGTATGAAGGTTCTCAGCTGAAACTGTTGCCAGATCTTTCACGGGGGACCCTAAAGATGAGAGCCGCAATTAAACCCCTCCTAGAGGTCATAAGAAAAGTGGGAGCAACCTATTTTTGGGGACACCCCTTCCATTTGAAAGTGGTGAAAGACAGAGAAACGTTCTTATTGAAATGGCCAGACCAGCTCCCCAGGCTCTTTACATTTTTGGGGTGCGCCCCGATCCATGTGAGTGACTGGATGGATGTCCTAGGAAACTCCGTGAACTATTACATGAATTAAGCCATACAACATGGGTGAAATTGGGAGCAGATAGGTGTGGGAGCAAAACAGATGCTCAGGACAAGGAGACATTAATACAACGGACCTAGAAGTGCTGCACACAGGTTCCTGGCCGATTCCATGTTTTTTTTTTTTTTTCCGGTTTTTCCCATGCGTTTTTTTTTTTCTCTTTTGTTTGTTTCTGGGGTTCTCCCTATCTCCTCTTCTCCCTCTCTTTCTGGGAGGGGGGAAAGTTAAGATGTGTGGAGGTCCCTGGTATCCCCACACCCGCCTCGAACATTTGCTTTGTCAAGATATGGGCGTTTTTTCTGCATTTTTTCTGTTTTACTTTTTATATGTCCTTACTATCTGAGTCACCCTCGAAGGGGAAGGGGGGGGTTACTTTTAGTGTGATTTGTGTTATTTTTCCATGCTTTTCATGTTTTTCTTATGGGAGATTTGTGGTGTGCGTTTTTGGATTTTTTTTTTTGTTTCACACGAAAGTTGGATATTATATATTTGTATCTGTAGAAATCAACAATAACTTCACAAGGTGTTTTTTTTTTTTTTTTTTTTATAAATTTTTTTTTTGTTTCTATTCGTGCCCCCGCCAGCCATGGAGGGCCGGAGCACGATCTTAAGGGTTAAGAGGGAAGGGGGCACTGAGGTAGAGGTAATTCGAGAGTGTTCCCTCACTTCGTGCGGGACACGCTTAAGACATAAAAAAGAAGATATGTGAGACTTAATAATACCGAATTTAAATCACTATTAGGGTGTATACAGAGGATATAGTGACTCAGGGAATAGTTATGGTTAATAGCAACTAGAAGTGAGTAAGAGAGATCCTCCCAGGACCTAGCGCAAGTCTGAAGGGTTAAGATGGAGTTGAGGGGAGGGTAGATGTTTTGCAGAAGGGGGGGGTGAGGGGGCCCCGGGGCCCTCAAGAAGGGAGATGGGGGGAGGGGGAGGGGAATCCATAGAGTGATAGGAGTAGAAGGCACAAGCAAGGGATCTGACCATGTAGCAATTAAGTCCCCTTTATCTGCGACCTGGCTCGGGGTAGTTTGACTAGATCGGGAGGCGTAAGAGGGGGTCTCTGGGGCGGGGAGGGGGGAGTAGGACATTGACATTATGTGAAGGGAGGCGATTGTCCGCCGAGTTAGAGCTCCTCTAGCTGGACACTTTAAATTTATAGTTTTATTGTCTGCCAGGGATAAGATAGGGACTACATCCTTACCACCACGGTAGGGGTGAGAGGGAGTAGAGCCCATTTTCTTAGCTCCAATTTTTGGAGCCCAGCCTTTTCTTCTTTTTTCTTCCCTCTTGTGTTCTTGAAAGAGAGTGTCCAGGTACAGTGGCTTGCTCGCGGGGTTTTGGGAACCACGGCCCCCTCAGTAGATAGCGCCTGGTTGCGCTGGTTTAGATAACCATTAGAGGGGGGTAGGGGTAGTGGGTATTAAACAGTATATACATACTTGTGTGGGTGAAGGGGGGTTTCTTTTCTTGTCAAATTTTTTTTTTTTACTAATTTTTTTAAATTATTTATTTATTTATTTATTTATTTATTTCTCGCATAGGTTGTGTGGCCGTAGGGGGCAGGGGACCGTTCCACAATGGTGGCTGGAGGTGGGGCGACCCAGGAGGGGGCAGCAGGTTGTAAGATTACGACCTATAATGTGAGGGGACTATCAACCCCACAGAAGCGTAGGAGACTTATGGGAGATCTAAAACGAGATGCTACACAAATAGCTTTCATTCAGGAGACCTACTTCCGCAAGGATGCAGTACCAAAATTGTACAATAAAGACTTTCCATGGGTTTACCACGCTACATCCCCTATTGCTAAATCAAAGGGTGTGAGCATTTTAATATCAAGTGCTATGAATTGGACCCTGAAAGAAGAATTGGCTGACCCAATGGGTAGGTTCGTGTTGGTGAAGGGGTGGATAGGACGGGTAGAGGTCACCCTCGTAAATGTCTATTTTCCCAACTATGAGCATGTAATGTTTTTACAGAAAATGATTCCAGTTGTCTTGGAATTCCTGGGAAGGGCACTTAGTGATGGGAGGTGACTTTAATTATGCCCCAGAACCTCTGTTGGATACCTCCAAAAGAAGTTCATATATGTCATTTGCTAAATTACGAAGGCTACAAAAAGAGATCTCCCTCCTGGGCCTCATCGACCCATGGAGGTTGATGCACCCAGGGGAGAGAAATTACACTTTCTATTCTCCAATCCACAAGGCATATAATAGGATAGACAGAATCCTGGTTACCCGGGCAGACCTGCCGTTAGTGACAGACTCAGATATCGGAGATTTTTCAATCTCTGACCATTTTCCGGTGTATGTGAGTATAGAGTGGGAATCAAAAAACTGTAGTCCAAGATCATGGCGCATAAATGAGGCCTTATTACAATCCTCGGAAACGGAGGGGAAGATAGAGGAGGCGTTACATAACTACTTTTTGGAAAATACATCGGAGTCGCTCTCACCTTCCACGATCTGGGAAGCGCACAAGTGCGTGATAAGAGGGGTTCTGATACAGTTGGGTGCACAGCGTAAAAGAGAGCGAGAGGTGAAAATTAAAGAATATCTAACTAAAATTGAACATCTGAGTAGACAGCATAAGAGAACGCTTGCGGAAGCTCACTTGATCCCTCTTGTGACAGAACCATCTGACTTTGTATTATATTGTTGCTGCCTCCTTTCGTCTGTTTGTTCGGCTGTCCCACGGCCCGTACAGCCCCCCCCTTTGTTCCCCTATGTTTTAGCTGCTACGCTCCAAATTCCTTTAAAGAGGTTGTCACTATGTCTGCAAATTCAATGTGTATTAGCTGCAGATGGAGGGGGGGGATTGTTTCCAGCAGCCCCCTCCTAAAGAATGTCTACTGATTAACTCAGTGCTTTTGTCTAAAATAGGACAGTATGTTAATAGAGTCTGAAACTATTGATAAGCATGTTAATGAGCTCACCTGGCTGTAATTACACAGTCATTGTTCATGTGGTATTCTCAAAGTATATATAAGTGTGTGTTTCTTGCAATAAAAGAGAAGAGAGTTACTCTCGATCAAACCTCACTACAGAGCCTTGTCTCGTACTTGGGGGGGGGGAATTATTGATGTGCTTCATGTATGGCGCATTGGAGTGGTCGATAGCTGTCCGGGTGTTCGGGAGTGGATTATCCTAGACGACTGTAACCCCTTTCATACTTTGGGGTGTCGTAACACCTCTCATGCGGGTAAGAGAGGAATTGAATCAGATACTTTTCCAAAAGACAGTACGAAATATGTTATGGTTGAAAAGACACCTGTATGAATACGCAAATAAACCAGGGGCAATGCTGGCACGAGCATTGAGGGGCCCAAAAAGACGAACTCAAATTTTACGTCTTAGAAATACAAAAGGTGGGGAGGTTCACACTTCAGCTGACATAGCAGAAGAGTTCTGCTCTTTCTATTGGTCACTATATAACCTGCCGGAAATAGGGAGCAAGAAAGGTCCAGAAAAGGGGAAGCAGATAGAGGAGTATTTACGAGACTCGGGCATGCGTACACTTTCAGAGGACCAAGTACTGACTTTGGAAGGCGAGATATCGGGGGAAGAGCTGGCCGCTGCGATTTCACAGACCAAGGCACATAAGGCACCTGGCCCAGATGGCTTTACTTTAAGTTATTACAAGAAATTTGGGGAGTGTTTAAAGAACCCCCTACTATCACATTTCAATGAAGTGGGAAGAAGAGCGGCGTTCCCGTTGGATTCTTTACGGGCGCACATTACTCTAATACTTAAAGAGGAGAAGGACCCCCTGTGTTGCGGCAGGTATCGCCCGATATCTTTGATAAATGTAGACACGAAACTATACGCAAGAATATTATCAAATCGGCTCTTACCATATATGGCAGACTTGGTCCATTTCGACCAAGTGGGCTTTATTCCTACCTGGGAGGCCCGGGACAATACAATCCGAGCCATAGATTTAATACATCGGGCACGTACATCACGGAAGAAGATGGTTCTCTTCGCAGCAGATGCGGAAAAGGCCTTTGACAGGGTGGCGTGGGATTTTATCCGGGCCACCCTGTCATACATAGGCCTGGGACCACAAATGCTGCAATTTATACTGGCACTTTATACGGTCCCTACGGCTGCGGTTAGGGTAAATGAATGGAGGTCGAGTTACTTCCCTATCTCTAATGGCACACTGCAGGGGTGCCCTCTATCCCCGCTTATATTCGTGTTGTGTCTGGAACCCCTATTGTGCAGAATTCAGAGTTCTCCGGATATAGCGGGAATCCAAAGCGGGGGGGGGAACAACACAAGGTGGCCGCGTTTGCGGATGACCTGCTGTTTTTTGCTACTAACTCTTCTCTTTCATTACCAGATATTCTAGACGCCCTGAAAACATACAGTGGGTTCTCTAATTATAAAATTAATGTAACTAAATCAGCGGCACTCAACATATCGTTAGCTGACCAAGAAGAGAGAGCACTTCAAACAGCGTTCCCGTTTCAATGGGCCTCAGATACGCTGAAATACTTAGGGATACAGTTAACGGCAGATCCCGCGGATCTCTATAGAAAGAATTACCTTCTGCTTGTAGGAAAGATTAAGCAGATCTTAGAATATGGCAGCTGTTGGCAGTGACATGGTTTGGGCGCTGTAGCGTTATTAAAATGAATGTGTTACCCCGTATTTTGTATTTAATGCAGACAATTCCAATAGCAGTTCCAAAAGAATTCTTTCAATCAATCAAGGGCATACTCCGCGCCTATATTTGGGCAAACAAATCCCCGAGAATTAAGATGCAGACGTTGGCCTTACCCAAAGTAAGAGGTGGGATGGGATTACCAGATATCCTGAGATATTACAGGGCGGTCCATATAGTAAGGGTGGTAGACTGGCACTGCAATAAACTTACCAAACGATGGGTGGATTTAGAGAATGAGGAATCAGGTCAGCTAGCCCCCCCAGCCTCATGGTCGGTGTTCGAATCAAAAGACGCTATTCTCAAACATCCTACAGTGGGAGCGACTATAAAAGAAACTAAGAGAATTCAGTCGCATTGGAGGGTAGCCCCGGGTATATCTCCGATGACACCGATCTTGGGGAACCCAGATTTTCCCCCGGGGTGTATAAATGCCAGACTCCGTAGGTGGGCTCAGAATGGTAAAAGGCGCCTAGGTGATATATGGCAAAATGGGCCTATGCCTTCCCTAGAAGAACTTAGGACAGGTGCAGGAGAATCGCTAGATTATTTCAGCCTTTATTAGTTGTATAATTATATTAGATCAGTTCGGCAGAAAGGGTATGCACCACGAGAGCTAACGGATCTGGAAAATATGTGTAGAACAGGTAACGCGACGGGCCATTTGATCTCAAGGTTCTATACACAATTGTCAGAAGAAGAGGGAGACCAACAATTGCCGTTTATCCAAAAATGGGAGCAGGAGTTAAACACTGTGTGGTCAAAAGAGCAGATAAATAAGATCCTGAGATTAGTTCACCAATCGTCACTAGATTGTAAGAACCAAGAGACAGGGTATAAAATTCTAACCAGATGGTATAGAGTCCCATCACTATTACACAGAATAAAAGAGGCGGTCTCAGGAAAATGCTGGCGGTGTGGATTGGAGGATGGAAATATGGTACATATTTTTTGGGGATGTAAAAGAGTGCAGCCATTTTGGAATAAGATAGCAGTGGCTATAAAACATATAGCCAACATGGATATACTAGAGGACCCCGCGTTGTGCTTGCTGCATTTGACAGGAAGCTCAGTGCGGAGCTACAGGAAGTCCCTGACTCTGCGTCTGTTGAATGCAGCAAGGGCATGCATACCTATTTTCTGGAAACAGACAGTGATCCCAACTTACGAGTTGTGGTGTGGGAAGGTCAACGAGATTTTTAAGATGGAAGAACTGTCCGCCATATTGGGAAATTCAGAGGATCAAGTTAAGTTGAGATGGAGACCCTGGGTGCAATACTTGGAAGCCAATTCTTCTTAAAGGGAGTTTAAGAGAGGGTCACCCTGGGCGGAGCCTGGTCCAGGCCGCGGGGGGACGGTCCCCATACCCCTTCTGGCGTACGGTAATATAGTATGGAATACATCTTCATACGAAGAAATGTTGGGAATGAGTGTATAAAAATATAAAAAATTTTTTTTTTTTGGTTTAATTGGGGGGAGGAGGGAGGGGGAGGTAAGGGGGGTGGGGTTTGGTCAGATCATGACAATGTTTGTTTGAAATGTATGTATATGTAAAAAATCACCAATAAAGATATACATTTAAAAACAATGCAGTAAACAATGGAGAAACATCAACCCGGGTTGATGTAGAGGACTGATTGATGTGCAGAAGAAGACCTGTAACGGCTGAAAGTGAATATTGCAGGGTCCCAAATGCCTACAGTCAATGACGGATATCAAAAGATATGGAGCTGGACCAGGCACAGTCTCAAGTAGTGGAGGTCACCACATGGGGTGATTTAGGGCGATATGTGATATCACAATTGGGGGAAGGCTGATTAAAATGTAAGCGCACATATATTATTTTACTCTGGTATTTTGTTTAATAAACAGGATTACACTATATATACCTTTTTGTGTGTCCATATATCGTCCATACCTTTGGAGTGTGGGAAGGATTCCAGGGGGATTTGAGTTTGAATATTGGTCTACATCAAGTGTTTATATCCTTGGAGCCAGAAGCAGTTTTTTGGGTCCTTATTTTGCATATGTCCTTGGAGTGTGGGAGAGATCTCTGGGTGACTTGCAATCGGCAGTTTGTCTTTACCAAGTGTTATAGGTCCTTGAGGCCTCAAGCTGTCTGGTGAGCACATATTATTTATTGTTCCCCACTGGGGGAAAATTATCCTACTATTATTTTCTATTGTGTGGAGATCCTAACCGCCATTATCATCACTTTATTATTGGATACTACTCACTTTCATTGGACGTTGGAAGATTGGACTATTTATTATTCACTTATGCACCTAGCACTTTATTCTGACACGTATCATTTGCACTCAATTTTATCTTATGATATTTATTTATGCATTTATAAGAGGCATTAACTTGATTCACGTTTTTATATTTCTGTGTGCCAAAGTTATGTATATTTATTGGTAGTTTTTTTGCAATTAGCACACTTACCGATTTTAAGGTATCCTTAAACAGGGCCTTCGGGAAGGGGCGTGGTTAGGACATGGCGGAGTAGAGACACACATCTACTGAGCTCCCGACTCTCCTCCGCTCCACCGGCGTATATTGAACAAACCAGGAAGAAATGACACTAACTAAAAAACGCAAAACCAAAGAAAACCAGTCTACTCAAATCCGAAGGGGAGATTCTACAGTTTTTTTCCGGTTTCAGTTACCGGTCCTTCAGGATCCAAATGGCCGCACCTCGTGGTCTGCAGACTACAGCAGCGGACACTGTTTGTACAGGGAACGACCATACAGGCTCCTCTATCCCTACCTTGTCTGAGGCACTAGGTGCGTGTGTGGACACCCTGGCTGAATCCAGGTTTGAGGAGGGTGTGCTGTCCTTGCGGGCGGATGCGGAGCTGAGGGCCCTGCTGTAAGCTCTGCCTACTAAGGCAGACATCGCCGCAATGATGGCCCGGATGGAAGAGAAACAACATGCCGCCATCGAGGAGGTGCGAGTTGAGATTCAGGCTGTGACACAGAAGGTGACGGCAGGTGAGTCTACCCTTACCTCCCTGGAAGGACGGGTACGGGCTTTGGAAGCCCATACTAAATCACATCTAGATGCAGAGGTGTCCTTACAACTTCGTATGGAGGAGTTGGAGGACAGAAGCCAACGCAACAATGTGCGCCTGAGGGGTCTCCCGGAGGCTACAGACACGGAGAACCTAGAGGATACTGTAAAAAATATATTTCAGAAAATCCTTGGGGACTTGTACCCTACCAGATTGCAGTTTGATAGGATTCATCAAGCTCTGGGTCCCCGCTCCACTGACCAGACAGACCTCGGGATGTGGTCTGCAGGATCCATCACTTTGTGGATAAAGAGCTAATCTTACATGGGGCCTGGGACAAAGGCACAGTAGACTTGGATGGGGCACCTATTAAGATCCTTCCGGATCTGTCTAAGGCTACATTGCAAAGGAGGGCTATTCTTCGGCCTATATTAGACAAGGCGAGACAACAGGGCCTGACATACCGCTGGGGTTTTCCTCTGACAGTCACCTTCCGCAACCCCCAAGGTTCTTTTACCCTACGAGTACCAAGTGACTTACCAAGTCTTTTCACATTTATGGGTATAGACCCTTTTCAAGTCCCGAACTGGTTGGTCTTTTTCCCCAGTTCGGGGAGGAATAGAGATACAATATTAATAGGAAGGAGGCGACAATTGCGTCAGGAACAGCGGAAAACAACAAAGGTGCCCCCCAAGGTGTTGCAAGAAGGTGGACTGACATGAAGGAAAGATTAAGGGTTTTTTTTTTTTTAAATAGACTTTTTAAACAATTTCCTTACATTAGATGTTTGAATAATATGTGGGAGACTTGATGCCTCTTTCCCCCCTTTTCTTTTTCTCCCCCTCTCCCCCTCTTTCCTCCCCCCTCCTCACCTTCTCATATTGTTGCTCTCTGCTCATCAATATAAATGGTCTGGGTGGATGGATGGGGTTGGAGGGGTGGGTGCAGCCGAGGATGGGTGAACCGGGGGACCACCACACGGGACCAGTGGGGCTCGGACTGAGCCTGCAATTGCCGCCCATCGTAATATTGAATAGTTCACTCCTTTTTTTTTTCTCTTGAGTTATAATAATAACTCTCTTTAAGCACGACAATTACGAGGTCCTATTTAGAGGCCTCTCTTCTTTTTTTTTTTTTTTTTTTGTGTTGCACGAAGTATGAGTACGTTTTTTTTGTTATTATACACTTGAATGATGTCGTTGCATGGCTGGGTCTGGGCACCTACGGGATGTGGGTGGGGCTCCTGTGGGGTATCTGTCCCTGAGTAGCTGGACATTGATGAAGTTATCTGTATAAATGTCATTTATCTATTTTGATAGTTGTGACCTGTATATTTATTGATCCTTGATAATTTTTGTTGATATGGGTACACTTAAATAACGACCTCTCAAATTAGAAGGGAGGAAGAGATGGACTGATATGAATGAAAGGTTAAGGGTTTTTTTTTAAATAGATTTTGTGATCAGTTTGTTTACATCAGACGTTTGAATAACATGCGGTAGACTCGATATCTCCTTCTCCTTTTTTTTTTTTTGTTCCCTTCTTCTTCCCCCCTCCCCCGCTCCTCATATCTCATCTTCTGCTGATCAATTTGAATGATCTGGGTGGGTGGATGGGGTTGTGGGGTTGGGTTGGGTGAGATGGAGTAGTCGGGGATGGGTGTGCTGGGGGGCCACCACACGGTCCCGGCAGGGCTCGGTCTAAGCATGCAATTGTCGCTCATCATAATATTGAAGGGTTCACTCCTCCTTTTTTTTTTTTTTTTCCTTGAGTTATAATAATAACTCTCTTCAAGCACGGGTAATTTTGAGGTCCTATTTAGAGGCCTCTCTTTTTTCCTTTTTTTTTTTTTTTTGTTTTGCACTAATATGATTATGGGTTTTTCCCTTTTTTTTTTTTTCTTTTTTTACACCTGCATGGCTGGGTCTGGGCACCTGTGGGATATAGGTGGGGGTCCCCTGTGGGGTATCTGTCCCTGAGTAGCTGGATACTGATGAAGTTATTTGTACACATGTCATTTATCGGTTTTGATAGCTGTTAAGATCGACCTGTATATTGATTGATCCTTAATAATCTTGGTTGATATGGGTACATTTAATAATGACCTCTCAAATCAGAGGGGGGTCCCTTTTTTTTTTTTTTTGATGGTTTCCCTCTCTTCTTTCTGGAGATGTTTTTTGACCTACAGGGTAATTGACATAGTTGTATAATTCCAGCTCACCCCCCCCCCTTTATTTTTATTTTTTTTTAAAGGGTTTTTGGAGATGCAAGGGAGAATCTCAACCTGATGCGGGTTTTTGAATATACTGGAGGAGCAGGTTGGAGGGGATTTAAATATGACGGCCCATGGGTTCCCGTTCTCTATTGTACAGCCAGCCAGGGGTTAGATCCCCTTCCTAGGCTGACATAGGTGGTCATTGGATTGTGGACAGACGGGACTCGGCCATAATTTCTTGGGTTTTCCCCTTTTGTTTTTCTTTCTTTTTTTTGTCCTCTCGTTTTTTGTCTGGCCACTAAGGCTCCTCATCCATTTTTTTTTGGTTAAAGGCCCCTGATTAGGGTTTGGTAGGAGTAGTGTATAGGGTCTGATTGATAGGTGGGTGAGGGGGGGAAGTGGGTTTTTACTGTAGGAGAGAGACTTTAGGTTGACGAGAGGAGAGAGGCGAATGAGGGTAATAGATATCTTTTTTTTGAGGACTGATAAGTAATCATGGAGAGAGGGATTGGGGGACTGAGGGCTTTAGTCTGGGTCTGTTTTTTTTTGTTTTTTTTTTTTATTGAGGATTGGTAAGTTTTTGATCTTTGCCGGTGGGGTGGGAGGGGGCTCGGGAGAGCGGTGTCTTTTTTCTCTTTCTTTTTTTTTGGGTTTTCTTTTATTTTTCTTATTCTTTTTCTCTCTCTGGCTGCTGTCCATGTCCTGGATCATCTCCCCACTTAGGTCACTACATTGAGGGGTGACCTTAGTCACATAGTGTACACGAATTTTCCCTGTTAGTGGAAGGGTGTTTTGTCTTGAGGGAGAGGAGTGGTTAACGCCACTTCTTCTCACTCGTTTGTGGGGTTTTAGGTTGGGGGTTTTTTTTTTTTTCTTCATCTCGATGATGGAGGATCTCACCATCTTTTCTCTGAATGCCAGAGGTCTTAATGTACCGGAAAAGAGAAGGATGCTACTTAACGATCTTAGGCGATCTAGAGTGGATGTCGCCTTTATCCAGGAGACCCACTTTAAGGGTGACAGAGCTCCCAGGATCACGAATAGAAGTTATAATATAGCTTATCATTCTATGAATGCCGACGCTAAATCCAGAGGAGTGAACATTCTGCTGTCCTCCAGACTCCCCTGGACATTGAACGATATTTTGTCTGATGCAGAGGGACGATATCTGTTTATTAGGGGGAAGGTGGGGGACACACAGTTCACATTTGCAACACTGTACGCACCAAATGACCGTCAAGCAGGGTTTTTTAAGCGAGTGACTAAACTGCTTATGGAGTTTGTGGAGGGACAGCTTATCTTAGGCGGGGATTTTAATGCCCCGCTGCTGGCCCGACTCGATACATCTACGGGTAGATCGGCTATTTTGCCGTCTGCAAGTAAAAATATTGCACAGACGTTCTATAACGCTCAATGGATAGATGTGTGGCGTTTGTTGCATCCCTCGGAGAGGGACTACACATTTTTTTCAGCACCTCACAACTTCATAGGATTTTTCCAAATGTATCAGCGAACTGTTGGCGTTGCGGGGGGGGGGGGGGGAGGATGCAACGATATTTCATATTTTTTGGTCTTGCCCGAAACTCTCAGGATACTGGTCTGAGGTTAGATCTATTGTTCAAAAATGTACGGAATATTCTATTCAGGAGGATCCGGCCTATTTTGTTGCTCCACTTATCAGATATTCCCATACAGAGATATGAGAAATCGGTGGTGTGTCATTTAATCAATGGGGCGAAGGCTTGTATCCCTGCGTTATGGAAAAGTCCCTGTCCTCCTACGGTAAAGGACTGGTTATGGAGGGTAGAGGCTATCAATAAGATGGAAGACTTGGTGCTGACATCACATTGTAAACAGGGGCTGTACCGTGAGACTTGGGAGCTCTGGAACACCTTTATATCGTCAGATGAGGGTGTCTCTCTGTTGCATTCGTGAGTGGAGATGGGGGAGAGATCTCCTCAGTTAGAGATGATGGGTTTCCTTTTTTTTTTTGGTGTTTGTTTTGTTTTAATTAAATGGGGTAAATACGGAATAGACGGGCAAGCTGAGGGCTATCTTACTGCCTGCCGTGATTATATGTTGTGGGAAGGTATATAAATTCAATAACTTAATGAGACCCCCTTGTGGGGGTTCACGGTGGGGGTAGTGAGGATTTGAGTTGTTTTTTTATGATCGTCTGATCTTCCTTTTTGTTGTTATAACTCGATTGATACATACTTGTTTCTTTGTTTTGTTGTAAGCCTTTTATATGTTTTGAAAAAAAGAATAAAAGCTATATTTGAAAAAAATAAACAGGGCCTTCTTCGTGTTCAATATTGATATATATACACGTATCTAGAAGGAAGAAAAGGTCTTCCTGCTACGGGCTGTCCCAAGGGGAGAGTCGTCTAGGAACCCCCAAGTATTTGCATATAGTGGAAGTGTCCCGCAAAAACAGAATAAGGTCGTCTGCATAAAGACCTATAATATCAGTTCTTTCGCCCATAGTAATGCCCTTTAGGAGAGAAGACTGCCGAAATCTCAGTGCCAGGGTCTCAATAGTCACCACAAATAATAATAGGGATAAATGGCACCCCTGCCTGGTACCTCTATGGATGTGTATGGATTGGGACAGCAAACCATTGACTAAAACATGGGAGGGTCTTTATAAAGAATGGATGCCCATTTTTGAAACCTAATACCAAAGCCAAAGGAACGCAGTGCAGCCATAAGAAATGGCCATTCTATTCAGTCAAAGGCCTTGGCGGTGTCTAAAGAAGCCAAAGCACAAGATTCCAGGAAAACCACTTTAAGTTGTATCATTTGTGTCCTACGGATATTGAGGTAGACTTCCCTGGCATGAAGCCAGTTGGGTCTGGGTGAATAATAGTGAGGATTACTTTATTAAGTCGCTTGGCCAAGATCTTTGCAAGAATTTTGTAGTCTATTTTTAATAGGGAAATTGGACGTTATGATGCTCAGTCTGTTAGGTCTTTATCAGGCTTAGGCACGAGAACCACAGTGGCCAAATACATTGATGGTGACAGTCTCCCCTCCCTGAAAGCTGCAGAATATATTTGTGGCAGGATAGGAGCAAGGATATCTAGATATCTACAGTATATCTCCAGAGGCAGACCATCCGGACTCGGAGCCTTCCCCTTACCCATAGATGGCATTGCCTCCCTGACCTCCTCCTCCATTATATCTGCCTCCAGCCCCTCTCTCTGTACCTGGATCAGTGCAGGGAACAGATCTGAAAGGTAGTAATCAATTTCTTGGCTGATGTATGTGTAGCCAGGTGGAGAAGTGGTGTTGCGGTGTAACTAAAGCCGGGGTGTTGTTCTTTTAAGAATTGTGATTAGTACGGGTCTCTCCTATGAAAGGGGTGAGTTGGATTATGGGGGAGTAGTTTGAAGAAGTATAAAGACTGTGCAGGATGGAACTGGCTGAACTACACTCCCAGGGAGCAGAGGGATCCACGGAGGATTATGGGAAAGAAAATTAATAGGGGGCGAAGTCGGATGCATGCTCTCTTGCTGCGGGGACCTTGTGGAGAGCGGAGGTACTGAGAGAGGAGCAGGAATGTTGCTGTGAGCGGAGCGATCAGAGGCCTGAGCTGAGAGAGTGCATCCGAGAGACAGTGGGAGTCACGGTGAGGTGACTATCCCTGTGCGGAGGCCTGTGGGACAGAAGCGGTGCAGAGTTGGGGGAGAGAGGCCTAACCACTGTGAGTGCGGAGAGAGAGTCTGTGACGCAGTACGGAGGAAGGGAGAACCCTGAACGGCTGAGACTGTTGCCAGTGGACACATCTGAGATACTGTAGTGCAGTGATGGCGAACCTTGGCACCCCAGATGTTTTGGAACTACATTTCCCATGATGCTCATGCACTCTGCATTGTAGTTGAGCATTATGGGAAATGTAGTTCCAAAACATCTGGGGTGCCAAGGTTCGCCATCACTGCTGTAGTGTATGGCGATTTGGAGAACCACAAGTATATTTAAAGTTATACACACTGATCATATTTAAAGCAGAACCTGGATTCATTTATACCCCTTTCCCTGTGGATTACAAATACATATTCACCTAGCACCGATATCAATCGATAGTGACAAGGGAGAATGATCTGATACCCCCCTAGGGAGATACGATATGGAGGACAATTTGGTCAGTAGTTTATCATTACCCAGTGCCAAGTCAATCCGCGAGAGGTACCCCCTACTGGGAATAGACCAGCAGTAGGCCTTAGTGTGAGGATTAAGCACACACCACAAGTCATTCCAACCAAACTCAGCAATCAAAGAGCGAAAAGCAGTTGGGGACTAGAGGTGTGGGGCCAGGAGGTCACCATGTCTATCCATACCCAGATCAGAAAGAAGATTGAAATCCCCCAGACATAGAACATAGACTTTGGGGTACATAGCAGCAAAGCTCATTGCCTCCTTAATAATATGTAAATTAGCAGGCGGGGGATTATAAACACCCAGAATAACAAATTGAAGCACATGCACCTGGGCACGTATAAAGACAAACCTTCCATGGGGGTCTGTTTTCAGCCGCAAACACTCCCAGGGGATTGAACGATGCACCAAAACAGACACCCCCCCTAAAGTAGGAGGAATGGCATGAGTGACCCGACCATTGCAACAATGGTTTCCTGAGGTAATTTGCATGTTTAGGAATGAGATGTGTTTCCTGAAGGCACACTAAGTGCGCGTTAGATTTTAAAATTGTGGTAAATACCTGGGAGCAGGAGTCTGTCAATGGCGCCAGTCCTGAGTGTGTGCTAGAGCTCCATGGAATACCGTCCAGAGAGATGACCTTAGAAGCTCCCAGTCCTCCGGCCCCCAAGAGCGGCTAACCCGTACCCTTGGCTCCCCCTCACCTGTCCCCCCCGGACCTGGAAAAAAAAACTCCTGTGGGAACATCTCACCCAGATCATATGCTGGATACCGGACACCGGAGAAGCGGTAGCTGATCTGCGAGCAGCCGAGCACTGGAAATAGCCCCGGAGACAGAGGGGGCGGAGGCTCTGCTGGGTGTAGGAGAGCAGCGTGTGTTGGCGTCCTGGGGAGGGAGACACTGCTACTGCTGGACACTTGATCAGGAGCACGGCTGGGGAGCCTTGAACTACAGCAGAGAAGGAGACAAACTGCGACTGGGTCGTAAAGGAGTGGTGAGAGGGTGAAACCCCCCCCCCCCCTTTATTTTCTATATAATACAAACTGCAAGTACTGCCGCAAGTATTGTTAAATGTGAACACTATCAAGTTAACCCTCGCTGTTGGATGTTTTTATAAACTGCACCACGTTGGAGACCTGAGCATAGCAAAGTTTCATTATCCCTAGCTGTGTGAAATGCTTTATTAACCACTGTACCACTGGAGGATTTTGCTGTCTTACGTCTGGGCCACTTTTTGCGATTCGGCGCTGTGCAAATTTAACTGACAATTGCGCGGTCGTGTGACACTGTACCCAAACGAAATTTATGTCCTTTTTTTTCCACAAACAGAGCTTTCTTTTGGTGGTATTTGATCACCTGTGCGATTTTTACTTTTTGCGCTATAAACAAAAAAATAGCGTTTATTTTGAAAAAATAATATTTTTAACATTTTTTTATATGAAATTCCCCCCCCCCCCCCCCCCAAAATGTAAAAATCAAATTTTTTTTAATTTTTGGCCAATTTGTTTTATGCTACCTATGTTTGGTAAAAAAATCAGAATAAGCGTATTTTGATTGGTTTGCGCAAAAGTTATTGCGTTTACTAACAAAGGGAAAGATTTCTGTCATTTTTGGTGTTTTTTTTTTAACGCGGGACTGCGACATTGCGGCGGACAGATAGGACCCTTGACTGACATTTTTGACACTTTTGGGGGTACCAGAGACATTACTGCAGTAATCAGTGCTATATATATGCACTGTTACTGTAAAAATGACACTGGCAGGGAAGGGGTTAATTTTATTGGCGAGGGAGGGGTTAATGTATGCCTGGTGCTTACTAACGTGTGTGGGGGGAGGTGACTGAGTGACACAAGGACAGATCGAGACCCTGCAATCTGACCCTGCCTGTCACTTAGGAGATTCGCCCGCTTTGTTTACACAATCGGGCGGATCTCCAAACTAGATTCCCCGACGATCGGGGAAGAGCAGCGGCGATCGCCGCCGCTCCTCCCCTGGCCCGACTCCCGCTCCCTGCGCCGCCGATAGAGGGGAATGTCTGGTGACGTAGACCTACGTCGCCAGACGATAACGAGCCACTGTGCCGCAGTAGCAGCACAGTGAGCAGTGGGGAAACGGTTAATGTTGGATGGTGTGCAGCCTGACCTCCCCACACACGTTGAGTAGCTCCCCTCAGCACAGCCACACACTCCAAGCCAGCTAATTGCTCAATATGACACACAGAGCCAAACAAACTGGCAGCTTCAGCTAAATAAAAGATTCATAAGCATAAGATAGTGAATCTTCATTATAATAAAAGGCAGCAAGTCAACAATATTAAAGAAATCAAGATTTACTTTTTTGGAGAAAAAGAGTAATTAAGAGGCTATCCAGCATCATCTAGCCCTTTTCACCCTAAACTTTCCACTGCATGCCTGCTTTATCTACTGAATTTCATTTATCTTAGCCAGTTTGCCTTAGACCTGGTGTCAGTGGCTCCGTAGAGTTTTACTCAACATGCCTCCATGATCCGAGAGGTGCTTCCGCCCTATGCAGCCAGTGACTTTCCTCCCTCCTCTATGCCTGGTGGTGCGAGAGCACAGGGGATTAAGGAAGACAACAGCAGAACCGATATATCGGCATACTTTTTGAGACATACCCCTCTGACTGGTCAGTCAGCAAAGGACCGCTCCAAGATGGCGCCGACCCGCCCGCCCGCAGCGGGACATGCTGCGGGTAAATGGACTGAGAAGGGAGGCGCTCCTCTGATGGAGACACAGGACGTCCGTGCTAAGAGTCAACATCATTTAGCCTCTCCAATGGTTTCCCACTTGGAAGGTGCGGCGGTGTCTCCGATTCAGTCAGCCTTGACATGGCGGTCTCAGACTACGGAATGGCAGGAAATCCTCGCTACCATACCCACTAAACAAGACATCACAGAGATGGCGGCATCCATCGTAAGTACTCTCACTCAAGAGATTAACTCACTTAAACAACAAATAGACCATACAGAAAACAGAGTGGAAGTGGTAGAATCAGGACAAACTATATTATCTTCCAAAGTAACTGCGCTAGAAATTTCAAACACAGCAATACAAAGGCAGATACAAATCCTGCAATTACAACAAGATGATGCAGAAAATCGCAGCAGACGAAATAATATTCGGTTACGTGGTCTCCCAGAGTCAATTCAGGGACTAGAATTGAGGTCTAAAATAACCGCAATCTTTAATGAGCTCTTGGAACTTCCCCCACAGAGGCAATAGAACTGGACCGGGCTCACAGAGCACGTGCCCCCCGAAGTCTAGGCAAAGACCATCCATGGGATGTGCTAGTAAGAGTACACTTTTTCTCTATTAAGGAAGAGATTATGAGGAAAGCCTGGGCAAGGGGTCCTATGGAAAACTAGGGGTCCACTATACGTTTACTTCCAGATCTTTCCCGACGCAGATGAGAGCCCTCCTAAAGCCTCTATTGGAGGTAATACACACAGCGGGAGCCACCTACCACTGGGGACATCCCTTCCATTTGGTTGTTCAAAAAGGGGGGTCCTCTTATGTCTTATGCTGGTTGGACCAAGCAACAGGACTTTTCACCTTTTTGGACACCCCACCAATCCCTATCCCTGATTGGTTAGAGGACCCTCGTAACTTAATGTCTTTAATCCCCCTACCCAACAGATCTCAAAATTCAAGGGGCCAACAACAACATGGAACTGACATCTCTAGAAATATACGGGAAGACCCCGGGCCCACTGTATGAAGAGATCAAATCAATAACATTGTGTGCATAAAATTCTTAGAAGTCTTTTGATATTCTTGGGCCCCTTAGGGGCCAAGGGAACTTGGAAATAGAGGAGGGAGGGATATGTGATAAACATTAAGTGGGGGGGGGGGGGATACAGGGGAGTAATGGACCTATAGGATGGATCAAAAGGAGGGGAGTAGATAATGTGATATAGCTATTATTGTTCCTTAATTAAGACCATAATATCCTCCCATATTGCCTCAACTTGCTCTCCCTTGTCTTCATCTCCCCATATGTTTCATTAAGATATAGGGCGGACGCCTGCGGGCCGGGGCTATGTGTATTCATATTTTGTATTTTTTCTTTCTATTTTTGTTTTTTTCTTGTACACTCTACGGAGCTATTGGGCCTTCTATATTAAATATTAACCCTTATTTAGATTTATTACGTGCAGACCGATAGGAAGAACAATAGAAGTATAGATAAAAATATTTATTTTTTTTTCTTCTCTCTTTTTTCTCTCTTTTTCCTTTCTCCCCCACCCATCCGGCGGGGACGAGGACACAGAGGTGAGGCATGGCGGTTCCAGCAGGTGAGACAATATCAAATCTTAAATTGACCACTCTAAATGTTCGAGGGTTGTCCACCCCCGAAAAACGCTCACGACTATTATCTGATATGCGACGAAGCCATACCCACATAGCATTTTTTCAGGAAACCTATTTTAAGAAAGATTCGATCCCCAGACTGTATAATAGGGATTTTCCCTGGGCTTACCATGCCCCTTCGCCCATCCCTAAAGCGAAAGGTGGGAGTATAGTCATATCCAAAAATATCCCATGGGCATTTAGGGCCCTACAGGCCGACCCCCAGGGTAGGTATCTGATGATTAAAGGGATATTGGGACAAAGAGTAATTACTCTTGTGAATGTATATTTTCCCAATGCCAATCAAATATCCTTTATGCAATCTCTCACATCGACCATATTGGAGTTTCGTGAGGGGCATCTGATAATGGGGGGAGACTTCAACTTTTCACCAGAGCCCCTCATAGATACTTCACGAGGAATATCCCAGGTATCTTACTCTCGATTAAACAGATTGAAAAAGGAAATATCTCTGTTAGACCTGGTTGATCCATGGCCAATAATGCACCCGGGGGAGAGGGACTATACCTACTATTCATCTACACACAATACCTATTCTAGAATAGATAGATTTATGGTATCCCAGAACGACCTCCCTCGGATTGCTGCTACTCATATAGATTCATTTTCCTTTTCAGATCATGTACCTGTTCATCTACTGTTTAAGTGGGACTCTGGACCACCGAGATTAGCGACATGGAGATTAAATGAATCCCTCCTGCAGATTCCCACTGCCAGGGCTGAAATTGATGCAGCCGTGACAGAGTATTTCGCCAAATAACACTGATTCGTTACAAACACCCAGGATAATATGGGAAGCACATAAATGTGTTATTCGGGGAGTAATAATGAGGATAGGCTCCAGACACAAGCGGGATCGAGAGAGGGCGGTAACCGCGCTTTTAGAACGTATTACAACATTAAGCTTCTCCCATAAACAGTCTCTGGCGAGAGAACACCTAGTACCCCTTATGAAAGCACGGGAAGAGCTAAATAAACTTCTATTTCAGAGAACAGTTCGGAACCTTATGATAACCAGAAGAAAATATTATGAGTTTTCAGATAAACCGGGGACAATGTTGGCGAGAGCCCTGCGCGGGCCACAAAAACGCACAGTAATTTCACATATACAAAACACAAACGGTCGGAAAATTCAATCCTCAGTTGAGATTGCAGAGGAATTTAAGGCGTATTATAAAGCTCTATATAATTTGCCACCTATAGACGCAACCAAAAACATACAGGAGAAAATCAATGAGGTGATGGCATATATACAAGCATCTGGTATGCCTCCCCTGTCGCTAGAACAGACGACAGCTATGGAGGGTAAAATTACAGAAAAAGAACTGACCCTGGCTCTGTCTCAGTCTAAGCGACATAAGGCTCCCGGCCTTGATGGATACACCCTTCCATATTATCAACAATTTATGCAACATTTGAAGACCCCTCTATTATTATATTTCAACTCGATCGGAGAAGGAGGACGTATGCCCCTAGATTCTCTGAGGGCCTATATAACTTTGATTCATAAGGAGGGAAAGGATCCATCACTGTGTGGGAGTTATCGCCCGATCTCCCTGCTCAATACCGACCTTAAAATGTTCGCCAAGGTATTGGCAAACCGATTAATACCCTATATCCCAGAATTGGTACATTGGGATCAGGTCGGTTTTGTTCCAACCAGGGAGGCGAGGGATAACTCGACCCAAGTGGTGGATCTGATACATAGCGCCCGATTAACGCAAACCCCCATGATGTTACTTTCTACAGACGCCGAAAAGGCCTTTGACAGGGTGGCATGGGAATTTATCCAGGCCACCCTGTCATACATTGGCCTAGGACCGTGGATGTTGGGCTGCATAATGGCCCTATATACATCACCCACAGCGGCAGTACGTATTAATGGGTGGAGATCTGATTTCTTTGAGATTAACTATGGTACGCGACAAGGCTGTCCATTATCCCCTTTGATTTTCATCTTAACCTTAGAACCATTCTTGTGTACAATACGCAGGGATGGAAATATCACAGGTGTCCAGGTGGTGGGCGGGCACCACAAGGTAGCAGCGTTTGCTGATGATTTGATTTTTTTGTGACTAATCCTATTAAATCTTTGCCGCATATACTGAATGCACTTAAAGCGGAGTTCCGGGCACAAAAAGGATATTTTTTTTTGTGCCCCTCCACTAGTACAACATTGTAAAGATGGTGTCGCGCTAGTCCATATTTAAAATGCTGATAGGTAAATTGAAGATTAGGAGATAAGTCCCAATAGTGCTGGCAGAATCCACTTCTACTATATGATGAAGTATGTGAGGTAAAGAAAACCATCACCAAGCAGAGTGACCAGGTACTCTTACCAGCTACATAGACCCATGCGGGTCAAACCAAGCCCAAACAAGGATGCTGTCACAAACCGGGAAGACCACCTCCAAAAGCCTCCTTCCAGTACTCCTACATCCGGGTTCCCCCGATTCCTCCTTTGGATACTCGGAATATACAAAAGACAAAGCTCCTCATAGCGTAGTATGCTCAAACACATTTATTTAGATAATAAAAAGCTGCTTACACTCTCCACAGATGAATCATGGCACATCGGTAGCGTGGGTTTCAAACCGACAAAATGGCCGCCGCTTCCCTCGTCTGCGCATGCTTCTCGGCTCCAGCCAATCCCGATGCGTTTCGTCAGAGGATGACGTCGTCAGGGGTGTGGCTTGGGTCCGAGACGCTCACCAATAAATAGCGGAGGGAGGCGGGGCTGGTCGAGCGTGGTCCGGAAGTCCGCCCATCGAAGGAACACAGTGACCTCCGGAAATAACACATAGCCCGGAAGTGGACGCTTCTCATGGCGTCATAGAGACCGGATATCGCTCCCAACTGTCTGCAACTTATGTTCACCCACGAAGGGCAGACAGATATGGGCAAAAGACAAAATGATGGCAATATTTTACCATATATCGGTCTACTAATATTATAGATATATAAACGAAGCATCCCAAATTAAATTAGGATTATTTCTCTATAATCCAAAAAAGCGCAAACCTGGAAGCGGCTCCATCTTGTGGTCAAGAAACCCATTGCATCACAATTTTAAAACTCAAAACATATGCATTACATTTTAAAAGGTAACAGTAAATATTTTGTAAAATTGTAAATACTAAAATAGCATTTGTATAAAAGCACAATAGTTCTATATATGAAACTATTCCATGGAGGAACATACATGGAAATTAATATATATGAAACTATTCCATGGAGGAACATACATGGAAATAAATAGGAAACAAGGGGAATTACTAAAATCACACCAGAGTGGGAGAACCTATTAATTATTGATGAAGGCGTTCAAATCCCACTCGATATTCAAACCAAAGGGGACGTAGCACTTCATCCTGTAAATCCAGGAGGTTTCAAGCTTTGTTACCACCTCTCCAATTCGCCTCAAAGCGGTCAATTCCCAAAAACAATGTACCCCTAGGATCCCGATTATGACAAAGGTCATAATGACGGGATACACTGTGTTTCGGGAATCCTTTGGCTATGTTCGCAACATGCTCTTGTAAGCAAACATGAAGCTGGCGAATGGTACAGCCTAAATAGTCTTTACCACATGGACACCTCAATAGGTATACCACATGTGTAGTACAGCAGGAAATAAACGGTCTTATTTTGTGAGTTTCCTGCGTAATTGATGACTGAAAAGACTCAATTCTTCTACCTCCTGCAATGTTTACTTTGCAAACATTACACTTCCTACAGGGATAATATCCTCCCCTCTCCTGGAAGAAGGAAACCTTTTTGGGTGGATTTTTAATGTTTTGCGCTATTTGTAAACGCAATGGTGGTACTCCTCTAAACACCACCGGGGGTGCCTCAGGAAGAGAGGGGCCCAAAACGCTGTCATTGCGCAAAACTTGCCAGTGTTTCTTAAGAATTTTCTTAACAGAATAATGTTGTACCGAATACGAGGAAAAAAATGCATGCTGGAAAGCATCATTCTTAACCTTCGGCTTCGGTCTCAACAGATCAGACCTTTCCCTCTGATCGGCCTTAAGAAAGGCTCTGTCCAACTCTTCCTGTAGGAAGTGTAATGTTTGCAAAGTAAACATCGCAGGAGGTAGAAGAATTGAGTCTTTTCAGTCATCAATTACGCAGGAAACTCACAAAATAAGACCGTTTATTTCCTGCTGTACTACACATGTGGTATACCTATTGAGGTGTCCATGTGGTAAAGACTATATAGGCCGTACCATTCACCAGCTTCATGTTCGCTTACGAGAGCATGTTGCGAACATAGCCAAAGGATTCCCGAAACACAGTGTATCCCGTCATTATGACCTTTGTCATAATCGGGATCCTAGGGGTACATTGTTTTTGGGAATTGACCGCTTTGAGGCGAATTGGAGAGGTGGTAACAAAACAAGAGGTGTTTCCAAGCTTGAAACCTCCTGGATTTACAGGATGAAGTGCTACGTCCCCTTTGGTTTGAATATCGAGTGGGATTTGAACGCCTTCATCAATAATTCATAGGTTCTCCCACTCTGGTGTGATTTTAGTAATTCCCCTTGTTTCCTATTAATTTCCATGTATGTTCCTCCATGGAATAGTTTCATATATATTAATTTCCATGTATGTTCCTCCATGGAATAGTTTCATATATAGAACTATTGTGCTTTTATACAAATGCTATTTTAGTATTTACAATTTTATAAAATATTTACTGTTACCTTTTAAAATGTAATGCATATGTTTTGAGTTTTAAAATTGTGATGCAATGGGTTTCTTGACCACAAGATGGAGCCTTCCAGGTTTGTGCTTTTTTGGATTATAGAGAAATACTCCTAATTTAATTTGGGATGCTTCGTTTATATATCTATAATATTAGTAGACCGATATATGGTAAAATATTGCCATCATTTTGTTTTTTGCCCATATCTGTCTGCCCTTCGTGGGTGAACATAAGTTGCAGACAGTTGGGAGCGATATCCGGTCTCTATGACGCCATGAGAAGCGTCCACTTCCGGGCTATGTGTTATTTCCGGAGGTCACTGTGTTCCTTCGATGGGCGGACTTCCGGACCACGCTCGACCAGCCCCGCCTCCCTCCGCTATTTATTGGTGAGCGTCTCGGACCCAAGCCACACCCCTGACGACGTCATCCTCTGACGAAACGCGTCAGGATGGGCTGGAGCCGAGACGCATGCGCAGACGAGGGAAGCGCCGGCCATTTTGTCGGTTTGAAACCCACGCTACCGATGTGCCATGATTCATCTGTGGAGAGTGTAAGCGGCTTTTTATTATCTAAATAAATGTGTTTGAGCATACTACGCTATGAGGAGCTTTGTCTTTTGTATATTCCGAGTATCCAAAGGAGGAATCGGGGGAACCCGGATGTAGAAGTAGTGGAAGGAGGCTTTTGGAGGTGGTCTTCCCGGTTTGTGACAGCATCCTTGTTTGGGCTTGGTTTGACCAGCATGGGTCTATGTAGCTGGTAAGAGTACCTGGTCACTCTGCTTGGTGGTGGTTTTCTTTACCTCACATACTTCATCATATAGTAGAAGTGGATTCTGCCAGCACTATTGGGACTTATCTCCTCATCTTCAATTTACCTATCAGCATTTTAAATATGGACTAGCGCGACACCATCTTTACAATTATTGCTTTAGATATATGTTTCCTATCTATTTGTGTCAGCAGCTTATCCAGGATTGAATTATTGTATGCATTGAGTTTTTGGTGCAAAACCCACATGATTTTAGCGCAGTAATTTACTTTTAATATTGCTAGTACAACATTACCTGAAAAGGAATTGGATAGTTATTTTTTTTTTTTGTTTACTTACCTTTTAATTGAAGATCGTAAATACTCACCTCAGAGTACTTCCTCCCTCGGAGCCGCGGCTCACCCCGTCACTTCCTGTCTCGCTATGATTCCTGGGAGCTGAACGTCATCGCTCCTAGGAATCAATGCAACGGCACCGGCCCCGCTCGTCACTTCCGGGCGACGCCGCATTCCCCTGCTAAACAGCTTCTGGGCATGCCCAGAAGCTGTTTAGGAATGCGGCGCCGCATCGGAAGTGACGAGCGGGGCCGGTGCAGGCGCATTCTGGGACAAGAAGACGCGGAAGAAGACACAGAAGAGGACCGCGCCGGCTTCAGCTGCCCACAAGAGAGATGGAAACGCTGTGGAAGAAATTTTATAAGTAAGTATTTCTTCTAAAAGGTAAGTGCGAACCGGGACAGATCAGAGGCTAGCCATTGTGGAATGTGCTAGCCCTGACTGTCCCGGGGGTATGTTTGTTAAAAATTGACTTCTGTGCCCGGAACTCCGCTTTAAGGTACAGTATATGGCAACATATCTCACTATAAGGTAAATCTCTCTAAATCTACTGCCTTGGATGTCTCAGTGCCCCTGGACACCTGGAGATCTATATGTACAGCCTTTCCTTTCCATTGATCCACCAGCTCGATAAAATATCTTGGGGTGAACATTACGGCAGACCCTGGGGATCTTTATTCAGCAAATTTTCTGCCTCTTCTGGGGATTATGCGTTTGAATATTCAAAGCTGGCAAACACTCGCACTGACTTGGTTTGGCCTATGCAGTGTACTCAAAATGAATATATTGCCACAAATCTTTTACGTTATGCAAGCTCTTCCAATATCAGTCCCGTTTTTTTCTCAAATACAAGCACTGTTTTGATCTTTCGTGTGGGCCTCCAAATCCCCTTGGATTGGGATGCGGATCCTCACTCTCCCTAAAGATAGGGGGGGGGGGGGATTGGTCTACCAAACCTTCTCCAATATTATAGGGCCTTACACCTTATGCGAGTATTAGATTGGCATTGCAATTCCACTACAAAACAATGGGTATCTCTAGAGAATGGGATGGCTGGCCGGCCTGTCCCTCTGGCCCCCTGGACACCAATCATGGCAAATTATATACTCTATTCGCAGCCGACAAATGGGCCTACAATACGTGAATCCCGTAGGGTACAAAGCCACCTGAAGATAGCGCCATTGATATCTCCAATGACACCAATTTTAGGCAACCCTGAATTCCTCCCAGGCTGCATGAACAACAGAGTGACTGCTCTGGCTCAGGCAGGGAGGGTGCGCCATAAGGATGTTTGGACAGAGAAAGACCCGCCATCTCATTCGGAGATAAAGGCATGGCCAGGGCTGAATCTAGATCCTTTAAGTATCTTACAAATCCGACATTTTCTTTTACACCTCCAAAGGCAGGGCTATACCCCGCGAGCATTGACCCAATTCGAGACCTTATGCAAGGGAGGATCATCTATACCACATGCATCTTTTTTTTATGCGATGTTGTGAGAAACAGTGAAGGAACATCCTTTGCCGTATATACGACAATGGGAGTACGATCTCAAAGTCGCCTTCACCCCCACACAAATTAAAAAAATTCTATTAATGGTACATAGGTCCTCCCTTGCTAGCAGACACCAGGAAACTAGCTACAAAATTCTCACCCGCTGGTACAGAGTCCCTGCACTCTTGCATAAAATGGATGGGTCGATTTCAGATTGTTGTTGATGTGGTGCTGAGGGAGGCACAATGATACATATTTTTTGGACCTGTTCCTCTTTGAGGGATATTTGGAGGGAGGTCGCTCTGGTGATTAAGGAACTTACCTCGGTGGAGGTGGACGAGGACCCAGCACTGTGTCTGCTTCATCTTACGAGGGGATCAATTAGGAAATATAGGAAGTCTCTAATAGCTCACTTACTCAATGCTGCGAAAGCCTGCATTCCAGCAATGTGGAGACAGACATGTCCCCCTACGCGACAAATGTGTACTGCAAGAGTAAATGAAATCCATCGTATGGAACTCCTAACCGCAGCATTAAACAATTCTGAGGAGCAAACTAGACTACACTGGACACCATGGTCACAATTTATAAGCTCCGATGAGTATATACAGCAAAATCTGTAACTCTAGGGATATTTCCCCTATGTGTTTAAGGAGTGAGCCTCTAGACTCCTCTGACCCCGCCGGAGTCGATGGGGGTTTTCCCTACTCCCTTTTTTTTTTCTTCTCTCTCCTATTTTTCTTTCTTTTTTCTTCCCTTCTTCTATCGGTCTGTGGGTAGAGCCCCCAAGGGGGGGACAAATGGGATACGTACGGAGAGGTAGAAGGAATGATACATAAAATCTGACATATATTTTTCTTTTTTACTATGTTCTTTTATAAAGTGAAATTAAATACTGTGATTGTTTTGATAATAACAGCTACACTTGGTTCGGATGTTTTGGGTTTTTTTTTTTTATTCTTTCTTCGCATATATAATGGTTTCTAGTTTTACACCAAATGATTTCACTATATTAGCTATCTACGATACACATTATTAAAAATATTTACACCTTTTTTTTTCCCTTTTTCCCCTCAAATATATAATGGATATAAAGTTATACACTAAATGATTCTACATTAGCTATGTACGACACATATCACTAAAATATTTATACGTGTTAGTAATTTATTTATTTTTTTTGATGGTGAAATTACACTATAATATGTTTATGTATCACACAAAATGCACAGCTTAAAATATACACAGTTCTTATTAATTTTTATAAATGCATATTGGGGAATTATCCCCTCTTTTCCCTTTCTTTTTCTCTATTTTAAGTTTGGAGTTTGTGAGATCACTTTTCACGGATTGTTTCACATTGGTTGTGTTTAATCTTATTTTTCACGATTGGAATTGGAATAGTATTATATTGCATTGTATTGAACGTGGTATTTTCCTGTTTTAAGAAACATCTGAAAGACGAATTGTACTGTATCCTTAAAGAAAAGAATTTAATAAAAATGCTTTAAATTAAAAAAAAAAAATACCTGGGAGCGTTTGTGGTGAACCCATCCCCCCTCACATTCCAAGACAAAAAAAAAATTACTAGTTTTAGCCATCATACATCTGATAAAACCCTATCAAAAATTCAGGGGGTAAAGCAGACTTCAATTGCAATGTGGGAAACTGCATGTTAGTGAAATCACTTATGTACCGATAAACAATTAGGCAGGCGACCCGAATTACAAGGCCAGTCGCCAAACTATGTACAACTGAAATAACTACCATTAACTGGTTTAACATATAATAACATATTTTTAACGGGGCATTGCCCCCACAATGCATCCGCATATGTGAGGGCAAAATGTGGGGTCAGTCGTCTCAAGGCTCTCATATTAAAACATATGCAACATTGCTAGTAGAAAGTTAAGAAACAGTTCCAGACTTAGGTGTTGAAGGTAGAGATAGTATCACTAACAGAGGACGCAAATCTCTACCAGAAATCTCAAATAGTACCCTCATGAGATGGATCAGGAGATGTGATTCCGAAAGTAGAGTTTCAGGATTGGTCAGAAGAGGGCAGCAACTCACAAAGTTGGAAGAGGAAAAGTTTAACTCAAAAAGACATGAAGGTTAAGAAAGTAATATAGAAACAGGGACAAAGTTATTCTATTTTAATGCTGTATAATAGGTTGATGCTCCAAACTGTGGGGACAACAAAACAAAAAATTTGAAGAAAAAAAACAAGGTCTATCCCCCAACTTTTGCCGTAAATCCAGCAAAGGCACACACTTGATAAATATAAAATAGTGTTGCGCAAAATAAAAATCTGCCTAAAAAATAGTAATATGGTGTGTGAATAAATACGTGCAACTTTCAAGCTACGGATTCTAATTCTAAAAATATTTCGTTATATAAAATCCATCGTTAAGAGGTAAAATATTTTTGCTGTATATAATCCTGAAGATGTGTTTAAAACAATAGTGCTATAAGAAAGTGCTATGTGCTAGAGTGCTCTAGTTTATCTCAATAGTTTCTAATCCTTTATCCATACATAGAGTCGAGCGGACACTTGGATGTCCGTGTTCGGCGGGTTCGGCCGAACTTGAAAAAAAAAGTCCGGGTCCGTGTCCCGGACTTTTCCCGAACTTTACCCGGACACCGAACCCTATTGAAGTCAAAGGGGACCCGAACTTTCAGGCACTAAAATGGCTCTAAAACACCAATGGAAAGGGCTAGAGTGCTGCAAATGGCAGCAAAACGTAGTTAAGAGCATGGCAAGTGCTCTGCAAACAAATGTGGATAGGGAAATAACTTAAAACAACAAAAAAAACTGAAAAATAAAACAATTTTCTTCATCTGTGAAGGACGAGGCCCATATGGAGTAGGAGGGAGGTTGTTAGGAATGCTTCCTGAGCACACTGATGTGCTGTCATGATTCTGCAATCTAAAGGGTTAACCTAGAGCAGACTAATTGCAGTAATTGGCAAACAGGCTGCCTTATTTAAACAGCTGTCTTGTCTGCAGCTCTTCCTGTATTCCTGAAGCCTGCTTCCTGTTACCTGTTTGATATCCGTTTTGACCTTTGGCTTGTTCCTGACCTCGTTGACCTGCTGCCTGTCCTGACCCCCGGCTTGTTTGACCATTCTCTCGGACCCTGAGGACTGCGACCTGGTATCCACACGCAGCAAAGTCCATCCTCACCACTAGAGGCCCTGGCGAAAACCGGTGGATACTTAGATTCCGCACCTCAGGTTAGCCTGTGTCACTTACCTTGGGGGGTCCCGTCTAAGCTCCGCCCTCCGGCACACGTGGGGCCTTCTTCTGCCATCAGGCTACCACTTGTATCCCTAACAGTACAAGACAGCCATGACGGAGCCTGCAAGAGAAGCCTCACCGTTGGAAGAGATCTGCCAACACCTCACAGCCCTGTCTCAAGCCGTAAAGTCGATTCAAGACGCCTACACACAGCTAGAGGAACGGCTGCGCTCTACGACACTTCAGGGGGATCCTCCTGTATTATCTGCTTCCTCTCCTGCTGCAGCACCCTCTGGACCTGCTTCTGGCCCTACTGTAGTGATGCTGCCACCAGAACCTCGAGTTCCTGCTCCAGAAAAATATTCCGGGGATCGCGGTAAATTCTGCGCATTTCGCAACGCCTGCCAGCTGTATTTCTCCCTGCAACCTCGAACCTTTTCTTTGGAGACCACCAAGGTGGGGTGTGTACCGATGCAGGCATATATATGGATTTTTAATCTGTAGACTTTCTTTCGCTTTTCGCCTTTGCGGCGTCCCCTCGGACAATACGGGGGCAGGATAGTTAGGCATCGTTCTTGAAGCTAACTATTAGTTCCGTTCACAGGCTTTTAATCTTGTTGATATGCATATCGCTACTCATTGCTTACAAGCACATCCTCTGCTGACACCGAGGGTGGAACTCTATCGTCACTTCCGGTCCATGTGACCGGAAGTAGACGCTATTGACTGATACACAGGAGCGTCCTCCCGCATGTCCAATCCGGACACTTGACGGGCGGACGTGGGGGGCGGGAGACGTAAGAGAGGCGGATTGGCACCAAACCCATCTCTATTTAACCAACAAACAAATGTGCAGACCACCATTGCCAGCTGATACACGGGGATATACTTTCCAGCAAATCTTTGATTCTTTATGATCCGTATACTCTTTCAATCTGCGCTGATGGAACAAGGTAAAACTTCATGGATTTTAAATATATTTTCCCCCTATTTTGATATCTACCTTTTGGTCAAATTTGACCTCTTTTAATAATGCAAAATGGGTCAATTTTCCTCATTATATCTCCCCTATAGACAGGGTCTCTGAGACTGGTATCCAGTCAGTGGAACCCCCAAACAGCGCTATTTAAAGAGACGGCTAATCATTTCATATCAACATCCCCATGGCATATCCAATCCTTTGAATACCACACGTCAACCATCTCCTTGGAAGCTTACTTATATTTTGCTACATACATATTTCTTTGAGATTATTCATCTCATCCTCACAGGGTAAGTCTTCCCTGGTGAAAGCGATTTTCAGACTCATCTGATCTGTCAAATTTCATTAACCCCTTCTTTTTCTTTATTTCTCCCCTTGTATTCTCTTTATCAACCTCTTTTTATGTCACAATCCTCTTATCAACCTTGGATAGCAGTGTTCCCTTATATATATATCACTGGGACTCTTAAACACCGATTGGTATCTAAAGCCTTAATCTTCCTCTTCACAGCACGGGTGATATTTTGAATATTTCACACTCTATCCATCCTACAATCTTTTTTCAATTCCACAATTGGTTTAAATAACCCAGATGTATTTTCTGTAATATTGTTTCCTTGCTCCTAGGTTTCAAATGTTATCCCTCCATTCTTTCCCCTACCCCCTCCTCCCCAGTCCTTCCCCATCTATGTTCCTTTGAAAGACACATACCCAGTCAACAGACTATATATATGTATTCAGTAAGCATCAACGATACAACAATGTTATAGGTAAGCTTTTCTTGCCATACATCTTTGAAATATTCTAATCTTCTCATCTTTCATCCTGTCATCTGCATTATGGATGCTATATACATATGAATAACCAATGAATGAGAAATATTAATGAAATATGATATCTTCTTAACTAAATACAAAGCCTTTGCATATTCTCACACCACCTCTTTTCTCATCTGGCCCCCTCCCCAGGGCGCTCTGGACTCCCTACCCAGTGGCCGCCAGGGACCTGGCCAACACGCCCCCCCTTAAGCTCTTCTGACTGACTACTATATATACAAGAAACTTCTTCTCTGTTTTTTCTATTGTCTTTTTACTTTTTGTCTTTTCTTTTCCCCTTTCTCCTTCTCCTTTTTCCCTCTTCCTTTTTTCTTTCCCTTCCCTCTCCTTCCGCTTTCCCCCCCCTTCTTTCTTTTCGCCCTCATACTCAATATGTGGTTAAACGAGATAACATTTATTGTGCCTTTATATAAAGATAGAGATGAAATGTTATAAAGTAGAAAATATTGGATATATATTGGTTAAAAGGAGAAAATATTATTTTTAGCCATACAGAGAGAAATAATATTCCTTATCTGGATAAGATAGAACGTAATAAACCTGGAATTATTTCTGATTTTAAACCTATACTTTTCAAGTTTGTGAATAATGTGAATATACATCTTCTTCTGAAAACTAATGTATATACTATTTACTTCTCAGAAAAATTAATGTTCTTAACTTGCTGGAGCCCGAAGAAGCATTATCTGCGAAACGCGTAGTTCCAGCTCCCTTTCTATTTGTACAGCCCCTATCATTGGGCTTCCTGGAGTGTAATGAATATAATTAATATACTATCTTTGTACTGTATATGTATGTCTTTCCCTTTTTCTGGTATTATTTTGTAAACAAAAACTAATAAAATTTGTATCCATTGTTTTAAATATTGTTTGGAAGTGTGGAAATATTTTTTTCAGTATATGTGGCACATTTAACCACTTAAGCCCCGGAGGATTTTCCTGCTAAACGACCAGGGGGTATTTTGCGATTCGGCACTGCGTGACTTTAACAGACAATTGTGCGGTCGTGCGACGCTGTATCTAAACGAATTTGGCGTCCTTTTTTTCCTACAAACAGAGATTTCTTTTGGTGGTATTTGATCACCCGTGCAATTTTTACTTTTTGCGATATAAACAAAAAAAGAGCGTACATTTTGCAAAAATAACAATATTTTTCAAATTTTTTTTATATGAAATTCCCCCCCAAAAAAATGTAAAAATCAAAATTTTTTAAAATTTTCGGCCAATTTGTTTTATGCTACCTATGTTTGGTAAAAAAAATCGCAAAAAGCGTATTTTGATTGGTTTGCGCAAAAGTTATCGCGTTTACTAACAAAGGGAAAGATTTCTGTCATTTTTGGTGTTTTTTTTTTTAACGTGTAATGGCGGCGATCTGCGATTTTTTTTGCGGTACTGCGACATTGGGGCGGACAGATCGGACCCTTGACTGACATTTTTGACACTTTTGGGGTTACCAGTGACATTTCTACAGTAATCAGTGCTATATATATGCACTGTTACTGTAAAAATACACTGGTAGTGAAGGGGTTAACTTTATTTGGGAGGGAGGGGCTGTGTGTGTCCCTAGGGGCGTGCTTTCTACTGTGATTGGCTGTGGCTTGAGCTGTAAGGACACTGATCAATGGATCTACATAGTACATCCATGTGATCAGTGTTTTTACAGCGATGAGAATGACAGGTGGCTTGTTTACACAAGCTGCCTGACATTCTCCCTCTCCCCCGCCGATCGCCGAGTGACCGGCAGACATCGGGTCCGCTGGTCACATGCGCGGGGGGGGGTCCGTGACCGCGCGGGAGCGGGAGCGCGCCTCCGCAGGCGCGCGCTCACTCCCCAGAGCCTCACAGGCGAGCGACGTAGACCTACATCACTCTGCCTGTGAGGGGCTGACTGCCGCAGTAAATATACTGTGAGCAGTCGGCAAGCGGTTAAACCCCCAGGCTCTGTGGCTGGCCTGCATTTCCTTGTCGTGCAGACCAGCACGAGCCTTTACCCTCTACACACAATTTTTGCTCTTTGGGGGAGGTGCCAACGAATATCTGTTTAAAAAGCCGCTATCTCCCCTACCACAATTTTCCTTGTTTCTTTGGGGAGTCAATTTCCCACTCATATTTGGGTGGAGATAATGGCTAAAATGTTTTCACACGTCCATTTATTCGATTTCCTGTTAAATCAATGACTATGTTTGAAATCGCTTTTTGAACTTATAGGTGATCTCGCCCCCTAGTGACAGGGATGTGACATCAGCTATCGGTCTATTTACTAAGGATAATCTATTTGAATAATTGGTAAAATTTAGAACTTGAACAGTGTGTAATGTTTATGGGCAACCAAGCACTCTTTTATCTTCCTAACTTCTCTCTTACTTTTCTTACACTCCCTGAGTGCTGCTCTATATACTAGGTTTCGGTACTTCCTCTCCCTGTTGGTTTTTTTTTTTGTTTTTTTTTGTTTTTTTTCAGGATCATCATGACTGACTATTTAGGTAACATGTGGTCTAACTACATGCTACAAATCCAAACGGAAATCAGGGGATCCAACAAAGAAGACTCTGAGATCTCGCAAATTACAAATCGCTTGAAACAACTTCTGATCCGTAAGACGACTTTCTTTTGGCATGCTACTTATTTTCAACAATATATTCAGTCTAAAATTGTCCCAATTGGTCTCAGGATTCAGATCTTCCCAACTATCCACTCCATCTCTCCATGAGGGGTAGATGGGAGGATAACCTGACAAAATGCTCTATTGAGATGATGCAAATACTAAAAGAATATTATGAGGCCGAAGCCCTCATACTAGACAAAGAAATCGTTGAGATTGTTAATCAATTAGCAGCCTTCCAGAATAAACCTGTCTTTAAGGAAAAAAACTTAGAAATCAAAAATGCAGTGGAAAAACATAGTGGTGAGATTATTAAAAGGAAGGACAAAAAAATGAATAGAGACCAACAAGCGTTTAGATCAGGCAGAGCCTATAAATGGGATAAAAATTCCAACAGATATAATAGACCTAGAACTTTTAACTCCCAAACCCAGGAAGATGGCAATTGGTCAGATTCCTCTGCCGCATCATCAACTTCATCTAACTTTTGGAACACACGCTACGAGACACGCCCTGATAAGATCACTAAGAGTAGACTCGATAAAAGAAAAGATGAGGTAAGAGATCTCCACAATGATCCAAAAACTTCCAACCAAACGTCACACACTGCAAAAGCCCCTAGATTGGGACCAAACACGGGTACACCGGCAATGAGTAATACACAAGGAACAAGTAACACCCCCCTACCCAATATACAAGGGGCAGCTGGGGGAGCTATCCCCAAAAGTTACTCCACAAATCCACAAGATAGTGCTTTTTTAGAGCAAATGACACTAGGATTACTAGGTCCAATAAAAATCCCCCCGACAGAGGAGAATCCCAAAAACAAGACATAGACACATTACAGGTAATCAATATATCTGGAATCGAATTAAAAGCTGAGGAAATCAGAGTACTAGAACTAGGGCTTAACTTCTGCCCATCCAGTGACCTGGATAAATTCGAGTTCATAAAAGATATGAATCTCTTTGCACGGAAATTCAATTTTAGAAATCTAATAGAAGGACCAGATATAAAGAAAAAAGAGGCCCCAATGGAAGGCCTCCTATCGAGTTGGAGGGATTGGACAAAAAAAGATTACAAGGCTTTGAAGATCCTCACCGAGTTGGAGGATGAATCGGGTCCCTCCCTGGATGGGCCCCCCTCCTCCATATCGGTGGAGACGTCAAAAGCTAAGCAAAACACATCCCAGCCTTTTAAACAAAAATCAAAACCATTCCCAAGTCAAACCCACCCAAAAGTAGATTTATTTGTGCACCTAGTAACCAGAGATATAAAACAAATGAAACCCCAAAAAAAGGAAAAAAATGTATCTGAAATCGAATACCAGGCTCTAAAAGATCTACAGGCGAGAAATGATATCATCATTAAAGCAGCCGATAAGGGCGGAAATGTAGTTGTTCTAAACGACACACAATATACAGAAATGTGTATGGAGATCCTTAACAATCGAGCCTGGTATTCGAGAGTAAGTTGTCTTGAATTACAAAAAACCAAAGACAATTCACACAACTCATTAATCAATACCTTCATTGGGGTATTATCACTAAAGAACTAGCAGACTTTCTTATTATCAAAGAACCGACCACCCCTACCTTCTATGCGTTGCCAAAAATGCACAAGGGGAAAACGAATCCCCCCAGACGTCCCATTGTGTCCGGTATTAATAGCCTTACAAAAAACGCAAGTTCGTATGTGGATGCATATTTACGTCCACACGTAGAGGCATTACCATCATACCTCAAGGACACGATGCACATGTTATTGACAATCGAAGGGATTCAAATAGGAAAAGACACGCTTTTAGTCTCTATAGACGTAGAATCCCTGTACTCAAATATACCCCATACTTTAGGGGTGGAAACAGTGGAGACCTTCCTTGATGAAAGGGGACTCGACCACAGACGTTTGAACAAATTCATTCTAGATTTATTATTTTTCATCCTCACACATAATGTCTTCGTCTTTGATGGTTCCCACTACCTCCAGGTACAGGGAGTAGCGATGGGGACCAAGTGTGCCCCATCCTACGCAAACCTGTACCTGGGGGGGTGGGAGCGTTGGTTGTTCTCTCAAGAACACCTCCTACCATTTATGGAATACATCGAGATTTGGAAACGATATATCGATTACATTTTTGTTCTGTGGTCGGGTCCCCTTGACAAGTTGAAGGCCTTCACTGATATGCTAAACAATAATACCTTTAACCACTTTGCAACCGCTCACAGTAATACTACTGCGGCAGAGTGGTTCGTTATCGTCCAGCCACGTAGTATTAACGTGACTGGACACTCCCCCTTCTGGGCGGCGCTTGCGCGCCGCCGGAGGCTCGCTCCCGCTGTTTTCATTCACAGCGGGAGTCGGGCCAGGGGAGGAGCAGTGGCGATCGCCGCTGCTCTTACCCGATCGTCGGGGATCGAGTCTGGAGATCCGCCCGCTGTGTGTAAACACAGCGGGCGGATCTCCATAGTGACAGGGAGTGACAGATCGGACTGTTCAGCATAGCTGGACATCCGATCTGTCCATGAATCACATAGTCACCTCCCCCCCTACACGTCAGTAAGCACCAGGCATACATTAACCCCTCCCTCTCCAATAAAATTAACCCCTTCCCTGCCAGTGTCATTTTTACAGTAACAGTGCATATTTATAGCACTGATTACTGCAGTAATGTCACTGGTACCCCCAAAAGTGTCAAAAATGTCAGTCAGGGGTCCGGTCTGTCCGCCGCAATGTCGCAGTCCCGCAAAAAAAATCGCAGATCGCCGCCATTACGCGTTAAAAAAAAAACACCAAAAATGACAGAAATCTTTCCCTTTGTTAGTAAACGCAATAACTTTTGCGCAAACCAATCAAAATACGCTTATTGCGATTTTTTTTACCAAACATATGTAGCATAAAACAAATTGGCCAAAAATTTTTTAAAAAATTGGTTTTTACATCTTTTTTGGGGGGAATTTCATATAAAAAAATGTTAAAAATATTGTTATTTTTTCAAAATAAACGCTCTTTTTTTGTTTATAGCGCAAAAAGTAAAAATCGCACAGGTGATCAAATACCACCAAAAGAAAGCTCTGTTTGTGGGAAAAAAAGGACGTAAATTTCGTTTGGGTACGGCGTCGCACGACCGCGCAATTGTCAGTTGAAGTCGCACAGCGCCGAATCGCAAAAAGTGGCCTGGACGGAAGACAGCAAAATCCTCCGGTGGTAAAGTGGTTAATTTACATTTCACATATATTTTTGACAAACACAAAATTCCCTTTTTAGATCTAGAGATCTACAGAGACTCTAATGATACAATCGCTACAACTTTATTTAGGAAACCCACAGCGACCAATTCCTTATTACATGCAAACAGCAGCCATCCCAAACATGTTATAGAAGGCATACCCACAGGACAGTACTATAGAATTAGACGCAATTGTTCACAAGATGTAACCTTTGAACAAGAGGCCAAACAACTTCAAACAAGATTTCTCAATAGAGGCTACAGCAGGAAAAGTACAAAAAGGGCATACAAAAAGGCTAGAGACAGTCCCAGGGATCTCCTTCTATTTCAAGGAGAATCCGCTCCAACCCTGAATAAAACCAAAATGATAACTAAATTCTGCTCCCAATCGGACCAACTGAAAAAAATTCTAACGAAACACTGGCATCTGTTAACAGAAGATAAGGTCTTAAACAACTTTGTGGAAACTAAACCTAACCTTATATTTAGGAGAAATAAATCAGTTGGAGATTTAGTCACAGTTAGTCATTATGAGAGAAATAAAAAAAAGGATCCCTGTGCGAAGCTCCAACATGGGACTTTTCCTTGCCGCTCCTGTACTTACTGTAAATTTATTGCCACTAAATCGCAACAAAAACTACCAAATGGAAAAACCTTTATATCAAGACATTTTGTCACGTGTGAAACGATTGGCGTTGTCTATCTGTGGAAATGTGAATGCCCAGCCTTTTATATAGGCAAAACTAAACGCCATTTCTGGGAACGTATTAAGGACCATGTAACATATACAAAAGGAGGGGACTTGGAAAGTCCCATAGCTCGTCACATAGCGTACGCACACAGGTACAAACGACCTAAATTTTGCTTTTTTGCTTTAGAAAGAGTCCACCCAGGCCCCAGGGGTGGACCCTTTAACAGTGTTATTCTTCAAAGAGAATCTCGTTGGATTTTTAATTTGAATGCCTGTACTCCCCCAGGTTTAAATGAACAGCTAAGCTACGCACCATTCTTGGAAAAATAACACTGTCCCCTCTAATCTGGGTTTTTTTTGAGAGGCTCACCACCTTAAACGGTAGATGGAATAATTCCATTATATTTTTCCCATACTGGGATGAAACTTGTCAGTCATGATGTTCCTGACCTCTTTACCTGTTTTATGTTTGTTTAATGTCTGTCTGGCTAGGTGTCACTTGTTTTTTTTTTTTTTCTCTCTTCTCTCTCCTCCCCTCTTTCTTGTACATAACTAGCTATCAGGAGACCTTTTGTCCTGGTATCATTAAATCCCACCCTCTTTTTGTAAGCCTTTAAACATAGGGGTTATTATATGCAAATTACTTGCAAGAAATAGATCTTCAAATGTGCCAATGAACGTATTTTATGTAGATATATATCTAATTCTGTACCCTATATTGAAAGAGTAATATATCATTCTGTCTATCTATTGATACTCGAATATGTCCGTCTAATATACATATATTTTCTAATTACCGATGGTGATCAAATTAAGTCTAATCCAAATGCATTTTATTCTAAAAAAATTGGTGTACCGATGCAGGCATATATATGGATTTTTAATCCCCTTTGGGATCTTCTGTAGACTTTCTTTCCCTTTTCGCCTTTGCGGCGTCCCCTCGGACAATACGGGGGCAGGATAGTTAGGCATCGTTCTTGAAGCTAACTATTAGTTCCGTTCACAGGCTTTTAATCTTGTTGATATGCATATCGCTACTCATTGCTTACAAGCACATCCTCTGCTGACACCGAGGGTGGAACTCTATCGTCACTTCCGGTCCATGTGACCAATGTGGTCCAAGTAGACGCTATTGGCTGATACACAGGAATGTCCTCCCGCATGTCCAATCCGGACACTTGGCGTGTGGACGTGGGGGACGGGAGATGTAAGAGAGGCGGATTGGCGCCAAACCCATCTCTATTTAACCAACAAACAAATGTGCAAACCACCATTGCCAGCTGATACACGGGGATATACTTTCCAGCAAATCTTTGATTCTTTATGATCCGTATACTCTTTCAATCTGCGCTGATGGAACAAGGTAAAACTTCATGGATTTTAAATATATTTTCCCCCTATTTTGATATCTACCTTTTGGTCAAATTTGACCTCTTTTAATAATGCAAAATGGGTCAATTTTCCTCATTATATCTCCCCTATAGACAGGGTCTCTGAGACTGGTATCCAGTCAGTGGAACCCCCAAACAGCGCTATTTAAAGAGACGGCTAATCATTTCATATCAACATCCCCATGGCATATCCAATCCTTTGAATACCACACGTCAACCATCTCCTTGGAAGCTTACTTATATTTTGCTACATACATATTTCTTTGAGATTATTCATCTCATCCTCACAGGGTAAGTCTTCCCTGGTGAAAGCGATTTTCAGACTCATCTGATCTGTCAAATTTCATTAACCCCTTCTTTTTCTTTATTTCTCCCCTTGTATTCTCTTTATCAACCTCTTTTTATGTCACAATCCTCTTATCAACCTTGGATAGCAGTGTTCCCTTATATATATCACTGGGACTCTTAAACACTGATTGGTATCTAAAGCCTTAATCTTCCTCTTCACAGCACGGGTGATATTTTGAATATTTCACACTCTATCCATCCTACAATCTTTTTTCAATTCCACAATTGGTTTAAATAACCCAGATGTAATATTGTTTCCTTGCTCCTAGGTTTCAAATGTTATCCCTCCATTCTTTCCCCTACCCCCTCCTCCCCAGTCCTTCCCCATCTATGTTCCTTTGAAAGACACATACCCAGTCAACAGACTATATATATGTATTCAGTAAGCATCAACGATACAACAATGTTATAGGTAAGCTTTTCTTGCCATACATCTTTGAAATATTCTAATCTTCTCATCTTTCATCCTGTCATCTTCATTATGGATGCTATATACATACGAATAACCAATGAATGAGAAATATTAATGAAATATGATATCTTCTTAACTAAATACAAAGCCTTTGCATATTCTCACACCACCTCTTTTCTCGTCTGGCCCCCTCCCCAGGGCGCTCTGGACTCCCTACCCAGTGGCCGCCAGGGACCTGGCCAACACGCCCCCCCTTAAGCTCTTCTGACTGACTACTATATATACAAGAAACTTCTTCTCTGTTTTTTCTATTGTCTTTTTACTTTTTGTCTTTTCTTTTCCCCTTTCTCCTTCTCCTTTTTCCCTCTTCCTTTTTTCTTTCCCTTCCCTCTCCTTCCGCTTTTCCCCCCCTTCTTTCTTTTCGCCCTCATACTCAATATGTGGTTAAACGAGATAACATTTATTGTGCCTTTATATAAAGATAGAGATGAAATGTTATAAAGTAGAAAATATTGGATATATATTGGTTAAAAGGAGAAAATATTATTTTTAGCCATACAGAGAGAAATAATATTCCTTATCTGGATAAGATAGAACGTAATAAACCTGGAATTATTTCTGATTTTAAACCTATACTTTTCAAGTTTGTGAATAATGTGAATATACATCTTCTTCTGAAAACTAATGTATATACTATTTACTTCTCAGAAAAATTAATGTTCTTAACTTGCTGGAGCCCGAAGAAGCATTCTCTGCGAAACACGTAGTTCCAGCTCCCTTTCTATTTGTACAGCCCCTATCATTGGGCTTCCTGGAGTGTAATGAATATAATTAATATACTATCTTTGTACTGTATATGTATGTCTTTCCCTTTTTCTGGTATTATTCTGTAAACAAAAACTAATAAAATTTGTATCCATTGTTTTAAATATTGTTTGGAAGTGTGGAAATATTTTTTTCAGTATATGTGGCACATTTAAACCCCCAGGCTCTGTGGCTGGCCTGCATTTCCATGTCGTGCAGACCAGCACGAGCCTTTACCCTCTACACACAGGGTTTGTTATCTCCCTGCTCCCAGGCGAACCCCAGTCCTGGGCTCATCGGCTCCTTGAAGAGGGCAGCCCCCATTTAAACTCCTTACGGTCGTTTTTTGAGGCCATGGCACAGCTCTATGATGACCCGCAGTGATCCTCCACCGCAGAAGCTGCGCTTCATGTTCTTCAACAGGGTCGCAGGCCCGTAGAAGACTACGTCACTGACTTCCGCCGCCTCAGTTCCGATACATCCTGGAACAAAGCAGCACTCCGGTATCAGTTCCGTCTCGGCTTGTCGGAAGGACTGAAGGACGAGCTGGCGCGGGTAGGTGTCCCCGACGCCTTGGAAGATTTGATTTCCCAGGCCATTCAAATCGACCGGCGGCTACGGGAACGCAGAGCAGAACGATCTCTGCAGCAGTTTAGACCAGCCTGGACGCTACCACGAGTTGCTCCTCCTCCATACTTTTCTTTCACTGGGTCAGCTCCTACCAACCCCGCTCCCGCTGGAGTCGCCTCAGTTATGCCTGAACCTATACAACTTGGGATCATACGGCTTGCTTTGTTCCCGGAGTAGAGACGCCGTCGCCAGTTGGGTAACCTGTGCCTGTATTGTGGTGAAGCTGGCCACTATGTGCGCTCCTGCCCGGCAAAATACCATAAGTTCCTGCCGGCCTCACCATCCAGTTGTGTGGCATCCATTACCAGTTCCTCCCACCTAGCCTTTCCTGTGTCATTACAGCTTCCGGAAGGACCCGTCCCAGTTACAGCAATCATTGACTCGGGAGCCTGCCGTTGTTTCATTGATCGCTCGTTCGCCCTGCAACATGGCGTACCTCTCCGGCTCAAGACCCAGGACCTCACCATCTTCCTGGCTCAAATCCGGGCCCATGACCCAAGAAACGTTTCCCCTTCCTATGGTCTCCTCCTCCGGCCAAAAGGAACTGATTAGCCTGGATGTTATCAAATCCCCCTTATTTCCCATTATTCTGGGATTACCGTGGTTGCAAGCACATAACCCACAAGTCAATTGGATCACAGGCACCATCCAGTTCCCATCTCTGTACTGCAAGAATTCCTGTCTACCCGCTCCTCCTGAATTCCCCAAGACTCTGTTCTGTCTTGAATCCGAACCTGATGTATGTTCTGTGGTGCCCAAAGCATACCATGATTTCCTGGATGTATTCAGCAAACGGGGAGCAGAGACCTTGCCCTCCCCCACCGTCCATATGACTGCCCCATCGACTTGCTCCCAGGAGCCATAATCCCATTCGGCCGGATTTACCCACTTTCTGAACGTGAGCTGGACGTCTTAAAAGACTATGTAGACGAAAGTCTGAAGAAGGGATTCATCCCTCCCTCTACCCCTCCAGCAGGGGCAGGTATCTTCTTCGTAGAGAAGAAGGACCACACCCTCCGACCCTGCATTGATTATAGGGATTTAAATAAAGTTACTATTAAAAACTGTTATCCCCTTCCTCTAGTCCCTAACTCTTTCAGAGACTCAGATCTGCCGTCCTGTTTACTAAGCTGGATCTTTGTGGGGCGTACAACTTGGTGCGCATCCGAGAGGGCGACGAATGGAAGACTGCTTTCCGCACTAGATTCTGACATTTCGAATACCTGGTAATGCCATTTGGCCTTTGTAATGCTCCTGCCACGTTCCAACACTTTGTGAACGACATCTTCAGGGATTGGTTGGATATCTTCGTCATCGTATACTTGGATGACATCCTAATCTTCTCAACATCCCTAGAGCAGCATCGCGAGCACGTTCGAAATGTCCTCGGTCGCCTTCGCCAGCATGGTCTCTACGCCAAGGCCGAGAATTGAGTTTTTGAGCAGAACAGTATCCCGTTTCTGGGGTTAATAATTTCCACAGATGGAATAGAGATGGATCCTCAGAAGGTCTCTGCCATTCTGGACTGGCCACCTTCATCAGACAAAAAGGGAGTACAGCGCTTCGTTGGCTTCGCCAATTTTTATAGGAGGTTCATTAAGGGGTTCTCCAACATCATAGCCCCTATTACTCACCTTACTAAGAAGAACGTCCGCTTCCAGTGGACCCCAGAAGCTCAGTCCGCCTTCTCGGTTCTTAAAAAACATTTTACCTCTGCCCCTATCTCCTGGAGGTAGACGCATCGGAAGTTGTGGTCGGGGCAGTCATCTCCCAAAGACAGGGAACTAGAGACTTAACTCACTCAATAGCCTTCTTTTCCCGTAAACTCTCTCCCGCGGAGAAAAACTATGATGTCGGGGACCGGGAACTCCTGGCTTTCAAAGCCGCTCTCGAAGAGTGGAGATATCTACTGGAAGGAGCATCACACCCGATTCTTATATTTACCAATTATAAGAACCTTGAGTACTTAAGATCTGCAAAGCAACTTAGACCCCGCCAGGCCCGATGGGCACTCTTCTTCTCCAGATTCTCGTTCCATATTACCTATCGGCCCGGGTCGAAAAATGTCAAACCGGATGCCCTGTCCCGGATGTTTGATAATCCTAAAGAAGATTTGGTACCTGACACTATCCTGTCAGAGAAAAACTTCCTGCTCCTGCTCACTAGCCTGAAATCCCATCTTGAGCAAGCTGCTGCCAACATTTCCGGTCCACCTGGGATACCCCTGTCACGCAAGGATGGTTTGTTGTGGGCTAAGGACAAAATCTTTGTCCCGGAGGGAGTCAGAGTTTCGGTTCTAGCTCCCTGCCATGACCACCCTCTGGCTGGCCATTTTGGCGTTCATAGGACCCTTGACCTCATGCAACGCACCTTCTGGTGGCCTGAAATGGAAAAAGACTGCAGAAGTTATGTGTCTTCCTGTGTTTCTTGCTCCAGGAGTAAAACCACCAGAAGTAAGGCGTGGGGTCTCCTCAGACCACTCCCCATCCCTGACCGGCCCTGGCAAACTATCGCCATGGACTTTATCTTGGAACTTCCACCTTCAGCCGGGTGCTCCGCCATTTTTGTGGTTGTAGACCGGCTTACTAAGATGGCCCACTTTCTACCCCTCAAAGGTACCCCCTCTGTGAAAGAAACTGCAGAAGTCTTCATTAGGGAGATCGTGCGACTCCACGGGGTACCCACGAACATTATCTCGGACAGAGGGGTACAGTTCACATCCCGCTTTTGGAGGGCCTTGTGTAAGCTACTAAAAATTTAATTATCTATGTCTTCAGCTTACCACCTGCAGACGAACGGGCAAACAGAGAGAACGAACCAGACCCTGGAACAATATCTCCGATGCTTTACCACCTTCGTCCAGGACGACTGGGTAGCATTACTACCATTTGCGGAATTTGCCTTTAATAATTCACGACATTCTGTCACCGGGCAATCTCCCTTCTTTGCCAATTATGGGTTTCATCCTTCCTTTCTGCCCGACTTCCCATCTGATTCCGGAGTGCCCGCAGTTCAGGTCACCATTGACTTCTTCACGAGTAACAACAAACTTCTGCAGGACACCTTGGCCAAGGCTCAGATAGCATCCAAAAGAATCTTTGATGGGCAAAAGAGGGGAGAGCTGATTCTCCAACCAGGTGACCAGGTCTTTTTATCCACAGCTAACCTCCGCTTGGCCTGCCCATCCAAGAAGTTGGCTCCCACGTTTATCGGCCCATTCCCTGTTAAAAGAAGACTCAATGCCGTGTCCTATGAGTTATCCTTACCTGATACCCTACGGATCCATCCTATGTTCCATGTCACTCTTTTAAAACCCGTGGTTCCCGACGCCTTCCCCGGCAGAAGCCCTGGACCTCCGGAACCAGTGATGGTGGATGGCGACATGGAGTACGAAGTTGAGGCGGTACTTGATTGCCGGAAAAGAGGTAACCAGCTTCAGTTCCTTATTAAGTGGAAGGGTTATGGGCTGGAAGACAATTCTTGGGAACCTGAGAGTAACATTCATGCTGCAGACCTGATCCAGGCGTTTTTTCTTGCCCATCCTCAGAGAAGCAGTTTTGTTGGGCACCCGGAGGTTGCCTTTAAGGAGGGGGGGGGCAATGTTAGGAATGCTTCCTGAGCACACTGATGTGCTGTCATGATTCTGCAATCTAAAGGGTTAACCTAGAGCAGACTAATTGCAGTAATTGGCAAACAGGCTGCCTTATTTAAACAGCTCAGAAGCACTGTGTCTTTGCTGTCTTGTCTGCAGCTCTTCCTGTGTTCCTGAAGCCTGCTTCCTGTTACCTGTTTGATATCCGTTTTGACCTTTGGCTTGTTCCTGACCTCGTTGACCTGCTGCCCGTCAAGACCCCCGGCTTGTTTGACCATTCTCTCGGATCTCCCTTGTCTGCTTATCTGCCTTCGGATCTTGACCGGTTTCCCCTTGGTGGGGCGACCCTGAGGACTGCGACCTGGTATCCACACGCAGCAAATTCCGTCCTCACCACTAGAGGCCCTGGCGAAAACCGGTGGATACTTAGATTCCGCACCTCAGGTTAGCCTGTGTCACTTACCTTGGGGTGTCCCGTCTAAGCTCCGCCCTCCGGCACACGTGGGGCCTTCCTCTGCCATCAGGCTACCACTTGTATCCCTAACAGAGGTTGAGGTGGTGGTGGATGTGGCGGTGTAGGTGGAAGCGGCGGTGGAGGAGGACGAGGTAGCCAACACTGCTTTTTTTCAGTCATTTTAAATGAGGGTACACCCCCAAAAGAGTGAGAAAGATCAAAAATATAACAATGGCTGGGTAAGGTCGGTATCCATCTCTATTCTGCACAAGGTACGGAAAAGTCCTGTGGGATCCATGCCTGGTTCATTTTAATGAACGTGAGCTTGTCCACATTGTCTCTGGACAGGCGGCTGCGCTTGTCTGTGATAACGCCCCCAGCCGTGCTAAATACACGTTCAGATAATACACTGGCTGCAGGGCACGCCAGCACCTCCAAGGCGTAAAGGGCAAGCTCAGGCCATGTGCCCAATTTGGAGACCCAGAAGTTGAAGGGGGAAGACTCGTCATTCACTACATGTAGGCGTGTGCACACATACTGCTCCACCATGTTGGTGAAATGCTGCCTCCTGCTAAGACGTTCCATATGAGCTGCTGGTGCTGCTGTTTGTTGTGGTGTGCTGACAAAGCTTTTCCACATTTCGGCCATGCTAACCCTGCCTTCTGAGGTGCTGGTGGTGCCCTGGTTGCGTTGGCGACCTCTTCCTCCTCCTCCTCTGCCTTGGCCTTGTGCTTCCACTGTGGCCCCGCTGTCAGGTGGGAATGCCAGCAGCATCGCGTCTACCAGCGTGCGCTTGTACTCGCGCATCTTGCGATCGCACTCCAGTGAGTGAATTAAGGACAGTACGTTGTCCTTGTAACGGGGATCCAGCAGCGTGGCCACCCAGTAATCAGCACAAGTTAGAATGTGGGCAACGTCGCTCATGTGTGCCAGGCTGCCCAGAGGCAACGAAAGGCTGTCCTCTGTGGGAGTTGTATTGTCTGTGTCCTCTGTATCCCCCCAGCTACGCACCAGTGATGGCCATGAGCTGGCCTGGGTGCCACCCTGCTGTGAACATGGTTCCATCTCCTCCTCCATCTCCTCCTCCTCATCCTCCAGAACTATGCCCCTGCTGGACAATTGTGTCCCTGACGTTTGTGTGTGCAGGAACCCACCCTCTGAGCCACTTGTGAATGACTGCCCTGAAAGCCTTGGAAATGTTACCTCTTCATCCTCCTCCTCCTCCACCTCCACATCCTCTTCCATCATCGCCCGAATCGTTTTTTGAAGGAGGCATAGAAGTGGGATAGTTAAGCTGACAACTAGGTCATCGGCACTGGCCATGTTGGTGGAGTACTCAAAACAGCGCAACAAGGCACACAGGTCTCGCATGGAGGCCCAGTTATTGGTGGTGAAGTGGTGCTGTTCCGCAGAGCGACTCACGCGTGCGTGCTGCTGCTGAAACTCCACTATGGCCTGCTGCTGCTCGCACAGTCTTTCCAGCATGTGCAAGGTGGAGTTCCACCTTGTGGGCACGTCACATATGAGGCGGTGAGCAGGAAGGCCGAAGTTACGCTGCAGCGCTGACAGGCGAGCAGCAGCAGGGTGAGAACGCCGAAAGTGCGTACAGACGGCCCAAACTTTCTGCAGCAGCTCTGACATATCGGGGTAATTTTTAAGGAACCTCTGCACCACCAAATTCAGCACATGTGCCAGGCAAGGGATGTGCGTCAAACCGGCTAGGCCCAGAGCTGCTATGAGATTTCGCCCGTTATCGCACACCACCAGGCCGGGCTTGAGGCTCGCTGGCAGCAACCACTCATCTGTCTGCTGTTCCATGCTCCTCCACAACTCCTATGCGATGTGTAGTTTTTCCCCCAAACAGGCAAGTTTTAAAACTGCCCGCTGTCGTTTACCCCTGGCTGTGCTGAAGTTGGTGGTGAAGGTGTTGCGCTGACCGGATGAGGAGGCAGTAGAGGATGAGGAAGCGGAGTAGGAGGAGTTAGGAACAGGAGGCAAACTGAAGCGCCCTGCAATCCTCGGTGGTGGAAGGACATGCGCCAAATTGCTATCCGCCTCAGGCCCATCCGCCACTGCATTTACCCAGTGTGCCGTTAGGGAGATATAACGCCCCTGACCATGCTTACTGGTCCACGTATCGGTAGTTAGGTGGACCTTGGCACAGATGGCGTTGCGCAGTGCACACCTGATTTTTCCCCCACTTGGTTGTGCAGGGAAGTGATGGCTTGCCTGGAAAAGTAGTGGTGGCTGGGCACGACGTACTGTGGGACAGCCACCGACATAAGGCTTTTAAAACTGTGCGTCTCCACCAGACGGAATGACAGCATTTCAAAGGCCAAGAATTTTGAAATGCTGGCATTCAGGGCCAGGGTGTAATGTTCCGGTACCTATGGTACCCTTGTTCCTATAATTCTCCTCTCTTTGCGTCCCATCTTGTATATACAAAGGACGCATACACCTTTAAGACCGGATGACATCACTGCCGAGCGCCGCTATGAGCGGCTATTTCAATCGCCGGTTTGCTCTCACTCATCGCTCGTTCAAACCCACATGTTCATCGCACCTACGCCTGAGAAGTCGGAGCTGCTGACATACCTTCCTCGCTGAACTAAGCCGGAAACCTCGCTGGTGATCCGTATCCCGCTACGGGATCACCCCCTCTCCTCTGGACATTGTATTTCCTAACCTATCTAAGTGATAAGTACCCCGCAGGGGATTCTTACTAACCAATCTCCTACTGTCATCTACTGCAATTACCAAGACTATCTGTATCTATCTATTCACTATCATCTGCATAAGACTGTTAGCTCTTGGGACTACCTTGAACTATCCTTGCACTAGGTTACTCTGTCTAAAGTATACTCCATCTGTGTCCTCTTACCATCTGCACTATACTTGACATCAGAACCTATCTGCTTACCATCACCTGCAACTCTCCTATACTACTTCTAGTGCTCACCATACAATAGCCTGTCTCTCATCTATATATCCTCATATACTCTATCCCTCCATTAAACATCTATTAATATATATATAGTATATAACAGGCTGTACACGGTGATGAAGTCCTGAGAGTTGGATATGTTGTTCAACACATTCTCTACAAGGCTACTGAGTGTAATAATTCTGCAGCTGTAAATCCATCCGCAAACAAAAACGCATGAACGTTACAGATTGAACGAGCCATTAAAAAAAATATGGATTCAGCAGAATTATCCACTCATGTACTACAATTAAAACAACAAGTAGATGCATTGATCCATGCACTTACAGAGGTAAAAAATGACAATCAAACCTTGAGACAGCAGCTTGGCCGTCTCACACAGCCTCCTGCTGCTCAGCCCCGTGAGCCTAAGATAAACCCTCCTATAGTGTTTTCTGGTGATCGGAGCAAATTCCGTGAATTTAAAAACGCATGTCAATTGTTTTTTTTGTTAAAACCTCTAACCTACACCACTGACCAAATTAAGGTTTGTACCATCATCTCCTATTTAACGGGTGAACCCCGGGCCTGGGCAGATGCTCTCTTTGAAAAGGATGATCCACTCCTTAATTCTTATCTCTTATTTCTAGCACAACTTGCTACTTTATATGAAGACCCCAACAAGCAGAGTACCGCTGACACCCAGTTACGGGCCCTAAAACAAGGAAGGAGACCTGTTGAAGATTTCGTGGCGAATTTTAAAAGATGGTCCCCTGATTCAGGGTGGAACGACACATCTTTGCGAACGCAGTTTAGACTCGGCCTATCTGAGGCCGTTAAAGACGAGCTCGCCCGAGCGGATTTACCTGGCACTCTAGAGGGACTGATCCAGACCAGTATCAATATTGACAGACGACTACGAGAAAGAAAGGCTGAGAAGATGGGCTCACCATTTTCCAGTCCTTCTCGGATGTTGCCTGCAGACCCTACTCCTATGGAAGTAGGAATGATACGTCCACTTCTGACCCTTTCTGAACGTGCCAGGAGGAAAACCGAACATCTTTGCATGTACTGCGCATCCCCGAATCATCTGGTAAACGACTGTCCTCTTGTCCGCAGAAAAGGGGGTGAGTGTTCAAATGTCTTGCTAGGGGGACTCACAACTTCCTTTCCTAAACCTTATCTTTTTGTTCAATTAACATTGCAGTGGGACCAAACTAGGATCACCACCAAGGCTATGATTGACACAGGATCTTGTGGAAACTACATTGACATTTGTTTTGTCTCCCTTAATAAAATACCTATTGTTTCAAAACCCAAACCTGTCTCCGTTAGTTTTATTAACGGTACACCTTTATCCTCTGGTCCTATCACCAGTCAGACACAGGCACTTCTTGTAACTGCTGACGAGTCTCATGTGGAGACCACCACCTTTGATGTATTAACTTCGCCACATTTTCCAATCATTTTGGGACTTCCCTGGTTACACATACATCAACCAATCATCGATTGGAAAACAAGAACGTTAGCCTTCTCTTCTCACTATTGCGAGACGACGTGTAACCTCCCCACACATGATGGGATCCTGTCTGTACTGCCAGATGACATTATTCCTAAGTGTTATCAAGATTTATCGGAGGTTTTCCTCGAGAAAAACGCTCAAATGTTACCTCCTCACAGGGACTATGATTGTTGTATCGATCTGCTCCCTAATAGCAAGTTGCCTTACGGACATGTATATCCTCTCTCACAGGATGAACTCTCTCACCTTAAAGAGTATCTGGATGAAAACTTGGCAAAAGGATTCATCCGACCTTCTACTTCCTCCACTGCTGCTGGGCTTTTCTTTGTCCGCAATAAGGACTCTAGCCTTAGGCCTATCATTGATTTCAGACAATTAAATGCCATCACAATAAAGGATCGTTATCCTTTACCTCTTATTCCTGAACTTATCGAACAGGTGCGTGGGGCTTCTTTCTTTTCAAAATTGGACCTAAAAGGGGCATACAATTTAATTCGAATCCGTAAAGAGGATGAATGGAAGACGGCATTCAGAACCAGATACGGACTGTTTGAGTACCTTGTAATGCCATTTGGGCTATGTAATGCCCCCGCAGCCTTCCAACGTTTTATAAACGAGATATTCCGAGACTTGCTTGATGTTTGTGTGGTAGTATATTTGGACGATATACTTATCTATTCTCATTCCTTACCTGAGCACATAAAACATGTGAGACTTGTGTTGTCAAGACTACTTGCACATAACTTATATGTTAAATCAAAGAAATGTCTCTTTCATAAAGAGGAGGTACTATTCCTAGGATATATTATATCTAAGAGTGGAATCAAAATGGACATGAGCAAAATATCCTGCATTCTGGATTGGCCTGTGCCAACCACTAGCAAAGCATTACAAAGGTTCCTAGGATTCTCTAATTACTATAGGAAATTCATTAAAAACTTCTCTGCGATTGTGAAACCTCTCACACAACTTACAAGCACGAAGAGACCATTTAATTGGTCAAAGGAAGCAAATGGAGCATTCTCTCTGCTGAAATCAAGCTTTACTACTGCCCCCATACTATGCCATTCAGACCCATCCCTTCAATACATCTTGGAGGTAGATGCGTCTAATATGGCAGTAGGAGCAGTTCTCTCACAACGACCAACAAACACCTCACCTCTTCACCCAGTTGCTTTCTTTTCAAAGTCATTAAGTAGCCCCGAGGTGAACTACCCAGTAGGTGAGAAGGAGTTATTAGCCATAAAACTGGCATTAGAAAATTGGAGACATCTACTTGAGGGCACTCAATTGCCAATTCTGATATATACTGATCACAAAAACCTCCAATACCTTCAGACTAATAGAACTCTTTCCCACCGGCAGGTACGGTGGTCGTTATTCTTTCTGAGATTTAATTTTTTAGTAACTTACATGCCCGCAGACAAAAATAAAAAAGCGGATGCACTCTCACGACTAGCCGAGAAAGATTGCACTGAGGTTTCCTCAGTTCCTATAATACCACTTGAACGTATTATCGGAGTCGTTCGCTCACTGAAGGAGGAGATTTTGCACAGCATAGGGTTGGATTCACCTCCACCACAACTAACTACTGATGCAGAAGGCTTCCTCTACTACAACGATAAATTATACATACCCCCTACTATGCGAACCAAGATCTTAGAATTGTCGCATGATGTACCTATGGCAGGACATATGGGTATGACTAAAACTCTCAATCTACTCACTAGGCAATTTTGGTGGCCAGACATGAAGACAACCGTAAAAAAGTTTGTTTCATCTTGTGATATCTGTGCAAGGTCTAAAATTGACAACACGAAACCATCAGGATTACTTTGTAGTTTACCGATACCCCAGGTTCCGTGGGAAGTGGTATCCTTGGATTTCATAGTGGAACTACCACCTTCCAAAGGATTCAACACCATCTTGGTATCAGTGGACCATCTGACCAAGATGGCACATTTCACCCCTATCCGAAAACTACCTTCATCCAAACAAACAGCAGAATTACTTGTGAAACATGTCTTTAAGTTACATGGTATTCCAAAAACACTGCTGTCTGACCGTGGTTCACAATTCATCTCAAAATTTTGGCTAGTTCTATGTCAGATACTGCGAATAGAGCGTAACCTTACTTCTGCCTACCACCCTCAGACCAACGGACAGACAGAGAGAGTTAACCAGTGCATTGAACAGTACCTGCGTTGCTATACTTCGTATCTACAGGACGATTGGGCAGATCTCCTCCCACTGGCGGAATTCGCCTATAACAACGCTACTCATAGCACTACTAAGCAAAGTCCGTTTTACCTGAATTATGGGTTTCATCCCACACTCCTTCCTCCACGTATCTTACCATCAAGTAATCCAGTAGCATCTGATTATCTTGCCCAGATAAAGGATTCTCTGGGATTATTCAACAATGCAATATCTCATGCTCATAGCCAACAAAAAAAATACTACGACCTCCGTAGGAAACCCTCTCCCCAATATGCCATTGGGGATCTTGTTTGGCTTTCTACAAAAATTCTAAGACTAAAGATCCCTAGTAAAAAACTTGGACCTCTATTTCTGGGACCTTTTCCAATAGAGAAGCTTATTGGAAAAGCTGCAGTACAACTCAAATTGCCAGTAGACCTCAAGATACATCCTGTCTTCCATGTGTCTCTACTGAAGCCCCATGTTCCTAACCAAGGAATAAGGCCTACTATCTCACCTCCACCTCCTGTACAAGTGGAGGGTGGAGAAGAATTTGAGATAAAAGAAATTTTGGATTCCTGTTTCAATAGAAGAAGACTCCAGTATCTTGTACGATGGAAGAATTATGGGCCCCAAGATGACACCTGGCTGGATACCTCCGATATCCATGCCCCTAGACTGATTCGCAATTTCCACTCGAAATATCCGGAAAAACCAGTTCTAGAGGCCTTCCGGAGCCGGCCTTAAGGGGGGGGTACTGTAATGTTCCGGTACCTATGGTACCCTTGTTCCTATAATTCTCCTCTCTTTGCGTCCCATCTTGTATATACAAAGGACGCATACACCTTTAAGACCGGATGACATCACTGCCGAGCGCCGCTATGAGCGGCTATTTCAATCGCCGGTTTGCTCTCACTCATCGCTCGTTCAAACCCACATGTTCATCGCACCTACGCCTGAGAAGTCGGAGCTGCTGACATACCTTCCTCGCTGAACTAAGCCGGAAACCTCGCTGGTGATCCGTATCCCGCTACGGGATCACCCCCTCTCCTCTGGACATTGTATTTCCTAACCTATCTAAGTGATAAGTACCCCGCAGGGGATTCTTACTAACCAATCTCCTACTGTCATCTACTGCAATTACCAAGACTATCTGTATCTATCTATTCACTATCATCTGCATAAGACTGTTAGCTCTTGGGACTACCTTGAACTATCCTTGCACTAGGTTACTCTGTCTAAAGTATACTCCATCTGTGTCCTCTTACCATCTGCACTATACTTGACATCAGAACCTATCTGCTTACCATCACCTGCAACTCTCCTATACTACTTCTAGTGCTCACCATACAATAGCCTGTCTCTCATCTATATATTCTCATATACTCTATCCCTCCATTAAACATCTATTAATATATATATAGTATATAACAGGCTGTACACGGTGATGAAGTCCTGAGAGTTGGATATGTTGTTCAACACATTCTCTACAAGGCTACTGAGTGTAATAATTCTGCAGCTGTAAATCCATCCGCAAACAAAAACGCATGAGCGTTACACAGGGATCGCGGGTGGGTAGGGGGGTACTTCCTCTTCCTCTGAAGTGTTTGGGAAATGGAATGCTGAACGCTTCCACGGGACATTGTGGAGATGGTTGGTGACCCAGGTGGTGGTTTTGCTGACAGATCTTCTGTTTGCGGGGTGGCAGGTGTCGGTATCACTACAGAGGTGGATGAAGAGGCAGAGACTGCAGCAGAAGAGGAAGCAGGAGGAGCCAGAGACCTTTCTTGGTTTTGAAGGTGTCTACTCCACTGCAGCTCGTGCTTTGCACTTAGATGCCTGATCATGCAGGTTGTGCTCAGGTTGAGAAGGTTTATGCCTCGCTTCAGGCTCTGATTGCACAGGGTGCAAACCACTCGTGTCCTGTCATCAGCACATTTTCTGAAGAACTTCCACGCTAGAGAACTCCTTTGAGCTGGCTTTGGTGCGCTTGGTCCCTTGCTGCGTTGTGCAGTAGCAGGCGTAGTGTCTAGGGCACAGCCGCTCCGCTTCTGCACCCTGCTCCCTCTTCTGCTGTGCTGGTGGCTCTGTGCGACCACCGCCTCTTCCTCCAAACTACTCAGGTCACCTGCATGACCTTCATTCTATGTGGGGTCGAGAACCTCATCGTCCTCCACATCATCTTCCACCCAGTCTTCACCCCTGCCCTCCTTGTCGGTCTCCACAATTCTGAGTGCCGCAGCAGTTGGCACCTGCGTTTCGTCATCATCGGAGACGTGCTGCGATGGTCCTTCTATGTACTCATCTTAAGAAATAAGTGGTTGGGCATCGCTGCACTAAATCTCTTCCACTTCTGGGACAGGGCTAGGTGGATGGCCCTGGGAAACCCTGCTGACAGAGTCATCAAAAAGAAGAAGAGACTGCTGCATGACTTGGGGCTCAGACTGCTTGCCTGATTTGCAAGGGGGTGAGGTGAAAGACGGTTGGACATCGGCTGCAGGTGCCAACTCTGACCTTTCTGCAGTAGACTGGGTGGGAGACAATGTGAAGGAACTGGAGGCACTGTCAGCAGCAAACCAATCTACTATCGCCTCTACTCGTTCTGACCTCATCACTTCTAGAGGCTCATGATGCCCTACCAAATACTGCTGCAGGTTCTGTCGCCTACTCACACTTGAGGAAGGTGTTTCACTTGTGCGTGTAGCTGGCACAGATCGACCACGTCCTCTCCTTGCAACAGGAGCTCTACCAGCAGCACCATGACCCAGGCCACGGCCCCTATTTGACGGTCTCCTCATATTTCTGTAATTTATGATCTTGCCCTAGAAAGGTGTTTATTGAATAGCGGAACAAAACAACAACAGTATCGCACGGGTGTATCTCACAGTCAAATATGCAAACTATGCCGCAATTTAATTTTTTTTTTACCCCAAAAGGGTGTTTATTAAATAGCGGAATAGAAAAACAGTATATATAGTTACATAGTTACATAGTAGGTGAGGTTGAATAAAGACAATAGTCCATCTAGTTCAACCTGTGTAGGTGTGTGTGGCTGTAATCATCTCACATACCCCTGAATGTTCTGATCCTTGAGATGTAAGTCTAAGAGTCTTTTGAAAGCCACCATACTACCCGCAGAAACCACCTCTTGTGGTAGAGAATTCCACAATCTTGTTGCCCTAACAGTAAAGAACCCCCCGCGTTGCCTGAGGTTAAAACGCTTCTCCTCTAATCGCATTGTATGCCCTCGAGTCCTCATGCAATCCCTTTGAATGAACAGCTTTTTTTCTAAGCTGGGATCCCCATTAAGATATTTATAAATTGCTATCATGTCCCCCCTCAGACGTCTCTTCTCCAGGGAGAATAAATCGAGCGATTGTAGACGCTCTTCATAGTCAAGGTCCTCCAATCCCCTAATTAGTTTAGTTGCCCTTCTCTGGACTCTCTCCAGCTCCAACACATCCCTCCTGAGGACTGGCGACCAGAACTGGACGGAATACTCCAGATGCGGTCAGACCAGAGTTTTATAAAGTGGAAGGATTATAGTCTTATCTCTGGAATGCATCCCTTTCTTTATGCATGCTAATATTCTGTTGGCTTTGGAAGCTGCCGCTTGACATTGCATGCTGTTTCCTAATCTATCATCAACCAAGACTCCCAGATCCTTCTCCATTTTTGATTCCCCCAAGGGCTCCCCTCCTAACGTGTATTGTGTTTTTATGTTTTTAGTCCCCAAGTGCAAAACCTTACACTTCTCCACGTTAAACTTCATTTGCCATGTCGTTGCCCACTCTGTTATTTTGTCCAGGTCATTCTGTAGGATATCTGCTTCATGTTGTGAAGTTATTGCCCTGGCCAATTTTGTGTCATCTGCAAAAACTGATATCGAACTACTGATCCCGACCTCAATGTTGTTTATGAATAAATTGAACAAGGTTGGTCCCAAGACTGAGCCTTGGGGGACCCCGCTTACCACCTCAGACCAGTCTGAGTATGCGCTGTTTATTACTACCCTTTGGACACGCCTTTTTAGCCAGTTCCGTATCCAAGAGCAAACCCTGCTATCGATACCTGCAGACCTTATTTTATAAATTAAGCGCTTGTGGGGAACTGTATCAAACGCCTTAGCGAAATCCAAGTACACCACATCCACTGGTCTCCCCCTATCTAGCTCACAGCTCACCTCCTCGTAGAATGTTAGGAGATTGGTTTGACAAGAACGCCCATTTGTAAACCCGTGCTGATTACTGCTGATGATGTTGTTGTCTTTAGCAAACTCTACGATATAGTCCCTTATCATCCCCTCCAGAAGTTTACATACTACTGATGTCAAACTGACAGGCCTATAATTTCCCGGGATATGCCTCTGGCCGTTTTTGAATATTGGAATCACGTTAGCTTTCTTCCAATCCCCTGGTACATCTCCTGTCCTAATACTGTCAGCAAAGATCAGGAACAGTGGTCTCGATATAACTTTACTGAGTTCCTTGAGTACTCTCGGATGTATGCCATCCGGTCCTGGTGATTTGTTTGTGTTAAGTTTATCCAGCCTTTCCCTGATTTCCCCCTCTGTTAGCCATGGTGGCAAGTCCTGTTTATTACTACTAACCATACAGTCATGGTCAGTGTACCCCTCCTTTTCCTGTGTAAAGACTGACGAGAAAAAAGCATTCAGCACGGTTGCTTTTTCAGTGTCCTCTGTAACCATCCTCCCATCATTGTTAATTATGTGTGCAATATGCTCTGCCCTACTTTTTTTCTGTTGATATATTTAAAGAATTTCTTTGGTTTTTTTTTACTATCCTCTGCTATTTGTCTCTCAAAGTTGATTTTAGCCATCTTGATTTCTTGTTTACTTTTCTTATTTGCCTCCTTGTATTGCTCGAAAGCCGATAGTGTGCCCTCTGATTTATACTTCTTGAAGGCCAATTTTTTACCCCTAATAAGTTTTTTGACGCTACAGTTTAGCCAGCCAGGTTTGGCTTTGTCTCTTCTAAATTTATTTCCCATAGGAATGCACTGCAAGATGCCTTTGCCTAATATGTTCCTAAAACATTCCCATTTTTCCTCTGTGGTCAGGGATCCCAGGGTTTGGTCCCAGTTTACCCTTTCCATCAATGAGTACAATTTTGGAAAGTTTGCCCTTCTGAAGTTTAGGGTTCTTATGTTCCCCACTTGCCTTGTTATATTGTTATTTATACTAAATGTGATCATCCTGTGATCGCTAGAGCCCAGGTTGTCCTGGACTCCTACCTCCGAGATTATGTCTGGGTCATTAGTGAGCAATATACAAATACAACGGATGTATCTCACAGTCAAATATGCAAAGTATGCCACAATTTAATTTTTTTCACCCCAAAAGGGTGTATATTGAATAGCGGAATAGAAAAAAGGATATAAAACGGTGTATCTCACACGTACAAACACAGACTTGGCCCCGATTACAATTTTTTGTACCCTAAAGGGAGGATGGGGAAGAGGAGTAGGAGGAGTTCGGAACAGGAGGCAAACTGAAGCGCCCTGCAATCCTTGGCGGTGGAAGGAGATGCGTCAAACAAATTTAAAAGGTGTATCTCACACATAACGATACAGACTATGCCGTAATTTAATTTTTTACACTCCAAAAGGGTGTATATTGAATAGCGGAATAGGAAAAATTTTATAAAATGGTGTATCTCACACGTACAAACACAGACTAGGCCCCGATTACAATTTTTTGTACCCTAAAGGCAGGATGAGGATGAGGAGTAGGAGGAGTTCGGAACAGGAGGCAAACTGAAGCACCCTGCAATCTTCGGCGGTGGAAGATGCGCCCCAAAAATTGGAAAGGTGTATCTCACACGTACCGATACAGACTATGCCGCAATTTAATTCTTTTTACCCCAAACGGTGTAGGTTGAATAGCGGAATAGAAAATATGATATAAAAAGGTGTATCTCACACGTACAAACCCAGACTAGGCCCCGATTACAATTTTTTGTACCCTAAAGGCAGGATGAGGAGTAGGAGGAGTTTGGAACAGGAGGCAAACTGAAGCACCCTGCAATCCTCGGCGGTGGAAGATGCGCCCCAAAAATTGGAAAGGTGTATCTCACACGTACCGATACAGACTATGCCGCAATTTAATTCTTTTTACCCCAAAGGGTGTAGATTGAATAGCGGAATAGAAAATATGATATAAAAAGGTGTATCTCACACGTACAAACCCAGACTAGGCCCTGATTACAATTTTTTGTACCCTAAAGGCAGGATGAGGAGTAGGAGGAGTTCTGAACAGAAGGCAAACTGAAGCACCCTGCAATCCTCGGCGGTGTAAGATGCGCCCAAAAAATTGGAAAGCTGTATCTCACACGTACCGATACAGACTATGCCGCAATTTAATTCTTTTTACCCCAAAGGGTGTAGATTGAATAGCGGAATAGAAAATATGATATCAAAAGGTGTATCTCACACGTACAAACCCAGACTAGGCCCCTATTACAATTTTTTGTACCCTACAGGCAGGATGAGGAGTAGGAGGAGTTTGGAACAGGAGGCAAACTGAAGCACCCTGCAATCCTCGGCGGTGGAAAATGCGCCCCAAAAATTGGAAAGGTGTATCTCACACGTACCGATACAGACTATGCCGCAATTTAATTCTTTTTACCCCAAAGGGTGTAGATTGAATAGCGGAATAGAAAATATGATATCAAAAGGTGTATCTATCTCACACGTACAGACCCAGACTAGGCCCCGATTACTATTTTTTGTACCCTAAAGGCAGGATGAGGAGTAGGAGGAGTTCGGAACAGGCAGGAGGCAAACTGAAGCACCCTGCAATCCTCGGCGGTGTAAGATGCGCCCAAAAAATTGGAAAGGTGTATCTCACACGTACCGATACAGACTATGCCGCAATTTAATTCTTTTTTACCCCAAAGGGTGTAGATTGAATAGCGGAATAGAAAATATGATATCAAAAGGTGTATCTATCTCACACGTACAGACCCAGACTAGGCCCCGATTACTATTTTTTGTAGCCTAAAGGCAGGAGGAGGAGTAGGAGGAGTTCAGAACAGGCAGGAGGCAAACTGAAGCACCCTGCAATCCTTGGCGGTGGAAGATGCGCCCCAAAAATTTGGAAGGTGTATCTCACACATACCGATACAGACTATGCCGCAATTTAATTCTTTTTACCCCAAAGGGTGTAGATTGAATAGCGGAATAGAAAATATGATATCAAAAGGTGTATCTATCTCACACGTACAGACGCAGACTAGGCCCCGATTACTATTTTTTGTACCCTAAAGGCAGGATGAGGAGTAGGAGGAGTTCGGAACAGGCAGGAGGCAAACTGAAGCACCCTGCAATCCTCGGCGGTGGAAGATGCGCCCCAAAAATTTGGAAGGTGTATCTTCCACGTACCGAAACAGACTATGCCGCAATTTAATTCTTTTTACCCCAAAGGGTGTAGATTGAATAGTGGAATAGAAAATATGATATAAAATTGGTGATTTTTCAATAGCACATATGAACACAGCAGTGTCTTATGTCACGGTCAGTTCTGCAGCAGGCTATGAAGGGAAAAAAAAAGAAAATTCCCCTTTAAGTTTGTCATTTTTAAATAGATTAGTACAGACTATGCCACAATTTAATTTTTTTTAACCCAAAAGGGTGTATATTGAATAGTGGAATAGAAAAAAGTGTATAAAATTGAAAATCACTCAATAGCACATGTGAACAACACAGCAGTGTCTTATGTCACGGTTAGCTCTGAGTCAGCAGCAAGCAAGCTATGAAGGGGGAAAAAAAAATTCCCCTTTAACTTGTAGTAAAATATAGCTGATGAACGCTGCACACAACTGACTAATAAAAATTGATTTTTTTCTCCCTCCTCCTCAGTGGGCTCAAGTGAGGGCAAAAAGATTGTTCACTTCACCACCCCCCACACAGCAAAATTGATGTAGACTGTCCCTGCCTAATCTCTGCAGCCTGTCCCTAAAATGCTCAAAAAGATCATTCACTGCACCACCCCCCAAACAGCAAAATCGATGTAGACTGTCCCTGCCTAATCTCTTCATCCTGTCCCTAAAATGCTCAAAAAGATCGTTCACTGCACCACCCCCCACACAGCAAAATCAATGTAGACTGTCCCTGCCTAATCTCTGCAGCTTGTCCCTAAAATGCTCAAATAACTTTCCCTGCCTACACTCCGACTGGTCCCTGCATTCTTTTCGGACACAATTTTTCACTGTCTGTCCCTAATCAGCAGCCAGCACGTAGGATGTGTGCTCTCTCCCTAATACTACAGCAGAATGATGCAGCGCGCTGGGTCTCGAACTTATAAAGACATGGTCACAAGCTTCAGATGGCCAATCACAGCTACTAATACATTAGTAGGCATGGCTGGGATGGCTTAAGGCACACCAGTTAAACGCTTGTTGATTGGCTGTTGATTAAAGCCCGCCATTAAAAGCGCGCCATTACATACAAAACAGGAAATAAAATGACCGAACACAGATTTCAAACCCGAACATACAGTAAAGTTTTCGGGTCCGTGTTCGGGTAACAAAAATCCAATTATTCGGTACGAACACACTACTTAAAAGCCTTCTTTAGTCAAAATAACTGCATTTGGTCACCAAAGGTCTGAAAAAAATTTAGTCAAAATGAATGTATTTTTGTCTTTTAGAGCCTTAAAAAGCCGGTTTTAGACAAGAGTTGTCTAAAACCGGCCATTTGGGCTCCAATGGCCTGAAAAAAATGTTTTCATCAAAACAACTCAATTTTGGTCTCCAAGTGTCTAAAAAGCCTTTTTTAGTCAAAATAACTGCATTTGGTCACCAAAGGTCTAAAAAATGTAGTCAAAATGACTGTATTTTTGTCTTTTAGAGCCTTAAAAAGCCGGTTTTAGACAAGAGACTCCCAATGGCCTGAAAATTTTTTTTTGATCAAAATTACTCTATTTTGGTCTCCAAGTGTCTAAAAAGCCTTTTTTTTTAGTCAAAATAACTGCATTTGGTCACCAAAGGTCTGAAATTTTTTTTAGTCAAAATGACTGTATTTTTTGTCTTTTAGAGTCTTAACCACTTAAGCCCCGGAGGATTTGGCTGCTAAACGACCAGGGGGTATTTTGCGATTCGGCACTGCGTGACTTTAACGGACAATTGCGCAGTCGTGCGACGCTGTACCTAAACGAATTTGACGTCCTTTTTTTCCCACAAACAGAGCTTTCTTTTGGTGGTATTTGATCACCTGTGCGATTTTTTGATCACGCGCTATAAACAAAAAAAGAGCGTAAATTTTGCAAAAATAGCAATATTTTTCTCTTTCAAAATTTTTTTATTTTGTTGTAATAATAACAAGAACAAAGGAAATACAGCAACTGGGTTACAGGGTAAATGCACAATAAAGAAGAATAACAAAAGTGTGCAGACTGCTTGGATTGTGCCAACAGTACAATATCTAAATAGAGCTTTTCCAAGAGTTTATGATACCGGATATGAGCAGGAAAACTGATTCCAAAAAAAAAGAAACAGATAGGTGAAGGAAACATCCAGTATACATGTAGTCCGGCCTAGGCTATGAGTCAAAAACCCCAAGAAGACTGCAACAGCCTTTCCATGACCCTCCCTTCCCCAACAAGTTTAAAAGAGGGGGGAAGGTGTCATGTGCCCTAACTTAGGGGAACAAATTGTGAATAATAAACAACCCCGTTCATAGTAATAAGAAGAAATAGGGAGAGAAAGAAAGAGGTAAAGAGCAGGGAAGGAGAAGAAGAAGAGGGGGGGGGGGGGGAAAGAGTTCAGCCGTGAACCGGAGAGGCACGCCCAGAGAGTGTAATTTAAGCCAGGCCCGGAACTAGTGAAATTCCTGAGTAGGCAGCCCAAGGTCCCCAAACCATTTCAAATTTAGTTAACGTATCCGTTAGGGTGGCTACCATCTTCTCTTGTGACATGATCCACGTAATTTTATTTCTAATTTTCCTGATAGACACCGTGCGTTGTTTCCATGCTGCCGCGATAGTAATTTTGGTCCCCAGAAAAATAAAGAATATCAGTTGTTGTGTATATTTGGGCGTTTTAGGTACTTTAGCGTTTAACAAAGCAATGGCCGCCTGTCTGGGGATTCCATATCCAATGACTTTAGAGATCATGTGGAATACTCTATTCCATGTGCCCCTCAGTTGCGGACAATCCCACCACACGTGGAGCATATTTCCAGGATTTTGGCATCCCCGGAAGCAGAGTGGAGAGGAGGAGGGAAACATTTTATGGATTCTCGTGGGAACCAAGTACCAGCGAGTCAGAACTTTTATGTTCGCCTCAATCAAGGATATGTTTCTGATGCCCTTAAAAGAGCGAAAAAACATGTGTCCCCACTCCTCTACCTCCCATGACTCCGTTAGATCCTTTTCCCATGCTTCCATGTAGGGTAGTCTAGTTCCATCAGACATAAGAGATAAATATATCAATGATATGCCACCCCTTTGTGCCTCCGAGTTTCCGCACCACGTCTTATACTCCGTAAATGCCATAGGGGGCACCATCCCCACAGAAACCGATTGTAGAAAATGAAAAATTTGGCGAAACCTGAAGGTTTCCGACTTGGGCATCTCTAGTTTGTCAATGCAATGTTTCAGTGAGTACGGGCCCCCAGGCGTGAAAAATTGCCCTATACGGTATAAGCCCTTATCTAGCCACCAACGAAATGCCGTGATGTTCATACCCGGTGGGAATTTCGGATTATTGAATATATGGGAGAGCGGTTGAATGGGGGAGATCAGGGCCGGCAGAGTTTTCAAGGTATCCCAAAGTGCAAGAGACGCCGAGAGTGTAGGGGCTAGGATAGGTGGTCTTACTTTAGAGGGGATCCACAGAAGGAAATCCAAAGTATACGTTGGTACCGCCTGTCTCTCCATTCGAACCCAGTCCGGTTTTTCAAACCGTGAGTACACAATTGAAAGTTGCGCTAGCCTCGCAGCCTGATAATAAGCCCAGAAATTCGGGACACCCAGTCCCCCTTGTTTCCGCGGCTGAAATAGTATCTTGCAGTGCAGCCTGTGGCCCGATTTTCCCCAGATAAATTTTATTACTGTATTTTGGAATTTTTTCAGTTGATCCCTGAGTACCGGGATAGGTAATGCTCTAAAAAGATATAATAGTCTCGGAAGCACGTTCATCTTGATCGAGTTGATTCTGCCCAGCCAAGAAAGATTATGGGAAGACCAGTCCGCCAGTTCCCTCCCCAAGGATTGATAGATTGCTGTATAGTTCAGTTTATGGAGAAGTTCTATTCTGGACGATAAGTTATACCTAAATATTTAATATGAGACTCACTCCACTGGAACTTGAAAGAGGATTGGAGAGAAAGGACTTCCCGGGAGTTGACCGAGACATTAAGAATGGAGGATTTGTCATAATTTACCTGTAGTCCCGAAACTTTCGCAAATTTGTCTAGTACTGAACAAATGTTTGGTAGGGTGGTTGTAGGGGATGAGACAAATAAGAGAAGATCGTCCGCAAACAGAGCACATTTGTGTTCAGAAGGCCCGCAAAAGACTCCTTTGATGTTGGGATCCGCACGGATGGCCAACGCCAAAGTTTCTATGGCGATTGCAAAAATCAGAGGTGATAGGGGGCATCCTTGCCTTGTGCCTTTTGAGATTGGGAAAGGGTCTGAATAGAACCCCTGATACCTAACCTTAGCTGTGGGCGTGGAATATAGTGAGCGCATGATACCCATAAATTTACCACCAAATCCCCATCTGGTTAGGAGCGTGAAAAGGTATGACCATTCTACAGAATCAAACGCTTTCTGCAAGTCAACTGAAAGCAACAGTCCCTCCTGGCGCCTCGAACCATCCCACCCTGATTGGAGTACTGTGATAATATCCACTGCCCTTCTAATTTGGTCTGGACCCTGCCTACCTGGCATAAAGCCCACCTGGTCTTTATGAATATATGTAGTTATAAAAGAGGATAATCTATTAGCTAGGATTTTAGTTAGTATTTTCAAATCGTTATTTATCAGGGATATGGGTCTATAATTGCTAACCTCTCCAGGATCTTTGTCGGGCTTGGGGATAACGGAGATGAAGGCCGAGTTACTGTCTCTGTCTAGTGGGTTGCCCGAGCGTATTTCGTTGAAATATCTGACTAAGTGGGGGGTTAACGATGGTTGGAAAGTTTTATAATATAGGTTAGGAAAGCGATCCGGGCCAGGTGCTGAATTCAATTTTAGCGATTTGTCGGGGTTATTGGGGGTTGATTAAAATAATAATAGAAAAAAAAGAAAAATGATTTAAAAGCCATGTATATTCATATTATGCATAAAAGGTTCTGAACAGGATGGCGTCCATCTTGTTTTTAAGGTGAAACAAAGTTCATATATATACTTGTTAAACAAAATGTCTCTCACAGGCTTACAAAGGGTCTATGGTTTCAACAGAGATCTTTGTATTTCTATGTAATCGTAAATAAGATTTCTTTTGACATCTCGATCAGATAAAACTTAGTCAGTCTGACGCTATGTTAAGGGGGGATATCTCAGTCTGTCTATAAGTATATAACAATGGACAATACCCCAGTATATTCTAGCAGACATTTAAAGATGAACCATATAAGTTTTTATAGAAAACATCATCATATGTAAGATGTATATTAACGGTAATACATTGTATTCTTATTAATATAGAAGTGTGAACTTGATACTTATATAATATTAGATATATAATATATAAGTATACTTTTCTATGATGTGTAAGGACTTGTGCGTCTTAAAAACAAATTACTTCATGTTAAGGCATGTGGTAGGAGTGTTTATATAAGGATTGCTTTGGACTGGTTTAGTGCTCAAGGTGTCGTAAATATTCCCAAACCTAGACTATATCTGACAGCCCTTTGGCATGGTCAAATAAGTAATGGCTTTTCACTAGCCGACAGGTCAATAGGTCATCAGATAACAAATTGTTTTAATTATATTAAATACAAAATCTAATGAACGGTACAATACTGCCCTCTGGAGACGAAATACCAGGTGCAGTCTTGAGATAATTTGAGATATTCCAATATAAAAATATTATATTGTGTTAAATAATATAATTATTGAAATGGCATTACTTGCCAAGATGAATGATGGAAATACAGGTGGACATTTATGTATGTACTGGAAGTCTGCGCAAAGTTTTATGTTGTGTTATATGATTAATCTCACATATAGAGAAATCATTTAACTTTATTATCCAAGTATGGGGTTAATTATCAAAAGGGGTGTGTCTCTGACCTCACTAGTTTAGGTATAGAATATCCCGACCAATTGGGATAATGTTTCATCCCTATGGGTTTAACTTATGGTAATTTTATAGCTCTTTGTTCTTACCATATAAAAGACCAACCCAGATGAGAGACATGACTTTACACTACTGACAACACACCTCACACTTACATCACACACGCTAATACATTACTCGATAGACTCATTCAGACATACTCTACCTTGATCCACATCATTCATCTGAAACTTGAAGGGAGATCTTAAGAAAGGCATCCATCTTAGGACTCTGGTAACGATTTGAAGCTAGCGGCTATCTTAAGTGTGGTAATTATGCCTTGCTATGTTATTTGATTTTATTCAACAATTGTTTATTCTTTCCTTATATATGTTATATTGCATATTTAAGGGTAATGAGATTACAATCCCAGCCGTATAAACCATGGTAGATTTTTCTCTAAAAAGCTGATTTTTGTTTTTATACATTTTATTAATATCAGGTTAAATGCATTATTTGCAATTTTAAGTCTTCCGTTTTGCATGGCTTATTCTCATTCCTTCTGCAGTGGAATGACTTTGGGCCCTGTGATTCGCAGACCATTGTAGTCTGTTTATATAGAACATTAATTTATGGCTTGTACTATACCTGGGAAGAAATGGTAATCTTGCTTTCATTTTGTTTTGGTTTCACTTTGTTTCACTTTAATTTTGTTTCAGTTTCACTTTCATTATTGAGCTAAACATCACATTGCATTGATTATTTGAAGTTAGTATTTTTTTTGTAGAGTTATCTTTTTATGTCACTTCCTGTTTGATCATATATTGTGTTTACATGTCTGGCGAATAAATATTTTTATATATATTCCACACTGTAGACTGTACTCACTAAGATTGGTATATGCTTTTAAAAAGAAATTAATCAATTAAAAAGAATTCACGACATTGATTTATGGCATAAGTGGAGACTCTCCTTTCTCACAGATCTTTGCTTATTAACCATAAATAAATACACTGCTATATTCAGAGCAGTATAAATATTCTGACATAAGTACGAGCGCAAGATATTTATTATTAAATATTCTTACGTATAATGGAGGCCCCAGCGAGATAATTATTGATTTCTTACATATGCCAATCATAAATATTGATCAGGTGACATAATCAATAACTTAAAAAAAAAAAAAAAAAAAACATTTTTTTTTTTTTTTTTTGGAATTTTTTTTATTAATTGCAATGTGATAGAAATGCATTAAAAATGTCAACAGCAGGTAATGTTCATGCTGCCAACTCTGGCAAGGTGTCAGTCAATAGTGGTAATGCCACAACCCTAGTAGATTTGGCACAGATCATAAATGTGTGGAAGCACCTCTCTGAGTCTGAAATGGTGGAATATGTAAATGCTGGTTAGAGTCATATATCAAAATCCTCAAAAGTCGGGCCAATAAAGGGCATCTGACATGGGTAGAGGACAACCTGTATGTATGAACTCACCAATAAGCTTATCTAACACCAAAAGACATCAGGAAGTGTGATCACATACTTTTTGGTCATGGCTAATCTTACTGTATCTTTATGAGGAACTGCACCAGAAGGCTCAGCAAAAAAAGGAGTTTAGTAAAGTTTCAATCTCCACTCCAAATAAATGAGAGAATGAGATTAGGAACCTCCTTGAGCAGGTGAAAGTAACCTCTATTGGGACACATACGTTAAGAGAATGTAGCGTGAAACTGCAAAATAAAGTAGAATTGTGGCAGAAGTTTTATCAAGTAAGCTGTAATGAAAGTAACCATTTGAAAGTGAAATGTAAATGATTAATGCAATAATTAGGAAGTTTTGAGCAAGGAAAAATGTTTCTAGCAGAAAGTTGCCGAGTAATCAGCAGTGGAAAATTTTGAAAAAAAAAAAAAATAATAAAAATGTAACTGTTCATGTAATGACAGGAACTCATAAGTAAATACATAGGAGAGTTCCAAAGGTCATGGTGTCCATGCAAAAGGGTAATGCTTAATTAGTCCTGCATTTTAAATATGAAGTAATTATTCATAGACCCAGATATGACTCCCAGTCTGTTGGTTATGACCCAGACAAGGGGGGGAGTCAGGCAAAGAGTCCATGTCCTACCCCAGCCATATTCCTAATATAGGAGGGCAGAAATTGGGCAGCCATGCATAAATAGGTATGAGTCATATCAGGTCACTGCAAAAAGACTAGCACCCCTAAAAAGACACCATAAACCTCCATAAGAATTTAAAAGTTTTAAAAAGAGTACTGTCCTGATTTTGTCATGAAAAGGTCCTTAGACATTATTGATTACCCTGAGGCCTATGAAAACAACTGTCTGTGTTGTGCCTGCAGGATGTCATTTAAAAGTCAGCCCATACAAAACCTTAATGCTGCTAGAGCTGTTATCTAAAATTTAAAATGTACACAACACCAAAGCCCCATTGAAATTTTTTTTTCTGCTGTACTCAAAAGTGCTTAACACCCTTCAATGAAGGTCTGAGTACAACCATCTGAAATTTATATCCCTGTGCTTTGAGGCATTGCCCATGTCCATAAAAATAATAAGTTTGGCAAAGGAGCAAGATATGCCACCTAGGCCCCAAGGGGAACACCGGATACCTTAAACAGGACACCGGACATCCCATTAACAAGGGGGAGGGGGGACACCCGCAAATAAATAGGAATTTGCCCCATCCTTGGGTTCCCCAAAATCCTCGGGAAAATTAAGTGACATTAAGGCCCAGACCTCACGCCAGAACCGAATAAATGGTTCTGATGGGGATCTGTCCCATCTGTCTGTACCCGAGAGATATAGGCACCGCAGGAGGCGGAGCCAATAATTTAATTCTGTTAAAGTTTTCAGCAGAATAGAAGCCAAGTTGGATCAGCTGATCACTTGGTTCACTCAGGGCACTGCAGCCCTGAACTAAAATAAATTCCTTTTTAGGAACAAATCCTATGGCCAGCCAAAGGCCACAAAATCCTTAAATGCCCAAGTGATAAGGAATCAGTAGGGATACACTGAATAGAGGTATAGGATACAGAGGTTCTAACACCATTTTATTCCAGGTCACAGCATTGAGGATCCTGAAATCCCTATCAGGGAATCTTGGTTGTTATATACTAACTACCCTCCTATTTTTCAGTGGTCACTTCATCCCTCTGACTCAAACAGGTCGCTCAAAGCGGACATATTTTGAAAAATCGCCAATGACGGTGATACCAAGGAGGATCAAACCCTAATGACATAATGCAGTCAAGAGGTTAAAGGTTGTATACGGTAACCAAGAAGGAATCCTCAATGCCAGGTAGTTTTATTGCCTCCAATAAATTGCATTGATGCCCCATAGGGGGAGATATTATATATTTTTTTTCCTAAGTAGTAGGTAAATTTTAACAAAATATTGTATTATTTTATCATTGTCCAATGTGTAGTTTCCATGGTGATAAATACATCCCCATGTTAATAAGCCCCAGAAGTCAGTCGCCCTAGGAAAGGTTGCATATATAGTCTCACCTTCCGTGGTGCTCATATAAAGGACTGATCACACGGTGGATTAAAGGAGAACTCTGAGAAAGCTTAGGGTACCAACATCGCATTGAAATGTCAATTGATAAGAATGTATATTCATACTATATGTTTCATCCAATAGGAAGAGCTTAACCTTCCATGCCAGGTCGTTGATTGGTACAGACGATGATGTTTGCCAAAGACACAGCGATCGGATGGGTCATCTCTCCTTAAAGCCCAGCTCTGGATGGAACACCTCATTGAATTGGATCCCTCTTCAGGAATCAAGCTGCGAGACGCTCCAGATTCTTGTTGACGGAGAGGAAGATTTGTTTCAACAGATCTTTGTGCATTTGATCCGAGGAAATCCATTGAGAGGAATCGCACTACCTCCTGTTTTCAGTTGAAGGAGATGTGAGAATGGTGCATTGCACATGTGAGAAAACCTCAGTCGAGGTGTATGACACTCTAGACCATGCTGAAACCATTCATTATCCAACCAACATCCAAGGTTGAATGTCCAAACAGATTTCTCGGATTCCTGATTGCCAACATCGTTTTACTGCGCTTTGAATGGTAGTTGCTAATGCCATTGCGGCAGTTAATTTCTGTCTCCATCAAGACTCTACAAGCTGGAGATGCAGATTTCAAGGAACATTTGAGTTTCTTTACCAGGAGATCAGAATTTAAAGAGACTAATAAGGAACAGTTTGTGACATAGCTAACACCAGCAAAGTCGCTACGAACTGACATTTTGAACTGATTTTTTTTTCTCAATTTTTCATTTTTACCGCTTTACTTAAAAGTTATGAACAATTCCCAATATGAACTATTCTCTTACAAAAAGAGAACAAGACATTTTTTTTTCCCTTTTACTACTCCTTAAAAAGCTTTCTTTCCAGATAGGCCTAAGTTGCTCACTTGTCTACTGGGAAGAAAGGGGGGGATATGTCGGGGTTATTGGGGGTTGATTAAAATAATAATAGAAAAAAAAGAAAAATGATTTAAAAGCCATGTATATTCATATTATGCATAAAAGGTTCTGAACAGGATGGCGTCCATCTTGTTTTTAAGGTGAAACAAAGTTCATATATATACTTGTTAAACAAAATGTCTCTCACAGGCTTACAAAGGGTCTATGGTTTCAACAGAGATCTTTGTATTTCTATGTAATCGTAAATAAGATTTCTTTTGACATCTCGATCAGATAAAACTTAGTCAGTCTGACGCTATGTTAAGGGGGGATATCTCAGTCTGTCTATAAGTATATAACAATGGACAATACCCCAGTATATTCTAGCAGACATTTAAAGATGAACCATATAAGTTTTTATAGAAAACATCATCATATGTAAGATGTATATTAACGGTAATACATTGTATTCTTATTAATATAGAAGTGTGAACTTGATACTTATATAATATTAGATATATAATATATAAGTATACTTTTCTATGATGTGTAAGGACTTGTGCGTCTTAAAAACAAATTACTTCATGTTAAGGCATGTGGTAGGAGTGTTTATATAAGGATTGCTTTGGACTGGTTTAGTGCTCAAGGTGTCGTAAATATTCCCAAACCTAGACTATATCTGACAGCCCTTTGGCATGGTCAAATAAGTAATGGCTTTTCACTAGCCGACAGGTCAATAGGTCATCAGATAACAAATTGTTTTAATTATATTAAATACAAAATCTAATGAACGGTACAATACTGCCCTCTGGAGACGAAATACCAGGTGCAGTCTTGAGATAATTTGAGATATTCCAATATAAAAATATTATATTGTGTTAAATAATATAATTATTGAAATGGCATTACTTGCCAAGATGAATGATGGAAATACAGGTGGACATTTATGTATGTACTGGAAGTCTGCGCAAAGTTTTATGTTGTGTTATATGATTAATCTCACATATAGAGAAATCATTTAACTTTATTATCCAAGTATGGGGTTAATTATCAAAAGGGGTGTGTCTCTGACCTCACTAGTTTAGGTATAGAATATCCCGACCAATTGGGATAATGTTTCATCCCTATGGGTTTAACTTATGGTAATTTTATAGCTCTTTGTTCTTACCATATAAAAGACCAACCCAGATGAGAGACATGACTTTACACTACTGACAACACACCTCACACTTACATCACACACGCTAATACATTACTCGATAGACTCATTCAGACATACTCTACCTTGATCCACATCATTCATCTGAAACTTGAAGGGAGATCTTAAGAAAGGCATCCATCTTAGGACTCTGGTAACGATTTGAAGCTAGCGGCTATCTTAAGTGTGGTAATTATGCCTTGCTATGTTATTTGATTTTATTCAACAATTGTTTATTCTTTCCTTATATATGTTATATTGCATATTTAAGGGTAATGAGATTACAATCCCAGCCGTATAAACCATGGTAGATTTTTCTCTAAAAAGCTGATTTTTGTTTTTATACATTTTATTAATATCAGGTTAAATGCATTATTTGCAATTTTAAGTCTTCCGTTTTGCATGGCTTATTCTCATTCCTTCTGCAGTGGAATGACTTTGGGCCCTGTGATTCGCAGACCATTGTAGTCTGTTTATATAGAACATTAATTTATGGCTTGTACTATACCTGGGAAGAAATGGTAATCTTGCTTTCATTTTGTTTTGGTTTCACTTTGTTTCACTTTAATTTTGTTTCAGTTTCACTTTCATTATTGAGCTAAACATCACATTGCATTGATTATTTGAAGTTAGTATTTTTTTTGTAGAGTTATCTTTTTATGTCACTTCCTGTTTGATCATATATTGTGTTTACATGTCTGGCGAATAAATATTTTTATATATATTCCACACTGTAGACTGTACTCACTAAGATTGGTATATGCTTTTAAAAAGAAATTAATCAATTAAAAAGAATTCACGACATTGATTTATGGCATAAGTGGAGACTCTCCTTTCTCACAGATCTTTGCTTATTAACCATAAATAAATACACTGCTATATTCAGAGCAGTATAAATATTCTGACATAAGTACGAGCGCAAGATATTTATTATTAAATATTCTTACAGATTTAATAACCTCTGTGACCTCAGACTCTGTAAAGGGCGCATCAAGCTCAGCTCTATGGTCAGAGGATAGAGTAGGAATATCGAGATCCGAGAGAAAAAGGTCCAGTTCCAAATCAGCCCCTACCCTATCTGAAGAGTACAGGTTTTTGAAATAGTCTGCAAAGGCCGGCAGGATGCGTTTGGGGTTTTGAGACTTTTGACCCCCTGGAAGAGAGAACTTGGGGATATGGGTCGCACGAACTTGAGGTTTCAGTTTAGATGCCAACATGGACCCAATTTTATCTCTGTGGTGATAAAACTTGGCTCCCTGCCGAGCTGGTGAGGGCAAGGTTAAGTGCAGCCCTGGCCTCATCCAATGTACGTATGGGAACAGAGGAGGGTTTTGCCTTATGTTTAGTGAGCAGGGCAGAATAGTCCTGTTCCAATTTATCAATATGTGCCCGTCTTTCCCGTTTAAGTTTTGAAGCCATGCGGATCAAGGTGCCCCTAATGGTGGATTTATGAGCCGCCCACAACATCTCCGAGGACGTGTCCCCGGTATCGTTGAGAAGAAATTATACGGAGATAGCCTTTTCGATTTCGGATACCCTGCAGGGCTCGCTAAGCATAGATTCGTTAAGTCTCCAGTGGAAAGTGGCATTAACGGGATGGGGTCGGGAGATAGTTGTCACAACCATGGAGTGATCCGACCACACCGCGTCTACAATGGACGCGGAATGGACATACGGCAGCAAGGTAGTAGACATGAGAATGTGGTCGATGCGTGCGTAAGTCTGGTGTGGGTGGGAGAAGTGGGTATAATCTTTGGTTGTGGGATTGAATTCCCTCCAGCAATCTATCAATCCGGTTTGTTGAAGCAACTTGGCAATTTTCAGGCTGAACTTAGTGGGTCTTATTGACTGGGCTCCCGGGGGTCTAGACTTATCCAGGCTGAAATCGAAGGCTGTGTTGGAATCCCCCCCAAAAATTATATGGCCCTCCAAATGGGGGAGAAGTATTTTAAACATATTTTGGAAACATTTTAATTGATTGTAGTTAGGGGCGTAGTATGATACGAAGGAGTATAATTGGCCATCAATCGTGCCCTTAATTAGCAAAAATCTACCTCCCTCATCCGCTAATTCCAAAGTACAAGTGAATCTACAAGACTTGGCGAATAGAATCGCAACTCCGCAAGTTTTGGTGTCCGCACTAGCTAAATAAAAGGTGGGGAACTTGGCATGTAGGAATCTGGGTTTATACGATTTCGGGAAATGAGTTTCCTGAAGTAGCAAAACATCTATTTTCCTATGGTGCATCTCCTGAAATGCTTTCCTACGTTTCACGGGAGAATTGAGACCCTGAGCATTATGTGTAGCTAAGCGGAGACGTGGAGCGGAGACCTTAGAAGAGGACATTTTGTCGGAAAGAGAGAAGCCCATGGAACGATAAACAACTTACCTCATTAGTAGTGTGTATATCATAGATAATGCTGAGGCCTGATGAGATGGTACCTGGCGTGGTGCGAGAGGCAGCAGAACCACTCCAGAGCACGGCTGCAAGAAAAGGAAGAAAGAGAAAGATTAGAGAAGAAAGAAGGCGCAGATCAACGTCCAAAAAGGACATTCGGCATCGGATTGCGATCTGCATCAATCCGAACCGGTAGGTAGTCAATGTCCCGTCCCCCTGATGTGGGAAACGGGGTCTGTCACACCGGGAAGACCAGAATATAGAGTTCCCTGGTGACAGGTGGAGGCGTCATCCGACCACTCCGACAGGGTCCCGCCCATCTGAAACATAACAAAAAAGCATCAAAGTGCGCATAAAAAGGTGAACCAAGTTAACTAAACATAGAGAAAAAAACCCCCAGGCATAGAGATCGCCATAACTGTAAACCAATATGAGTTGCAGTTGATCTAGGCATGCCTCATGGGGGCATGGTGAGATAAGCTACATATTAAGATGGAACATACGTTGTGGGAAAAGCTCCTGACCCCACTTTGGGGGAGAAAAAAAAAAAAAAAAAAGGAACTATTAAAGTCACAGCAAGTCAGGTATAATCAGATGTCAAATGGACCACAAAAAGAGATGTCCACAGAGAACCACGTTCTCAAGGTTGAGAAATGTGAAAAAAAATATAAAATGACCAGAGATTTCACGGAGGATTACTGTCTTTGGATCGCTTGAATTTGGTTTTGGTCCACACGGGCGTCAGAGGACTCGTTGGGATCGGGCGTTTAGAGGATCCTGGGTTGGTAGACGGGTGATGTTGTTTCGGGGATTGTGAGAGAATATTGAGGTGAAGGAGCAGTCTTTCGCCGTCTTGAAGACTGGAGAAGGAGTATGTTTTATTCTTTAGGGAAAACTTCAATGCAAAAGGAAATGCCCACCAATACTTAATTTCTTTTTGTGTCAAGACGGTAAGCAGTGGTTTCAATGCCCTTCGTCGTTGAATGGTAGACGGAGCAATATCAGCGAAAATTTGCACCGGGTGTCCGAGACATGTGAGCTGAGGGGCATTGCGTGCCCTTTTAATGATTTCCTCTTTAACTGTGTAAAAGTGAGGTTTAACTACCACGTCTTTCGGGTTACCGTCCTTTCTAGGAGGGCCTAAAGCCCTGTGGGCTCTATCCAATTCAAGTTTGTGATCCGGTATCTCCGGTATGAGATCCTTAATCAGACTGTGGATGGCAGCAGGGATATCTGTGACTGTGTCTGGAAGCCCTCTCAGTCTGAAGTTTTCCCTGCGTGAACGATTTTCCAAATCTTCTGCTTTAAGCAAGGCAGAATCCACTTGCTCCTGCAGGGTGTGTATTAGGGTGGAATGTTGATTAGTTTTTGCGATCGTCATGTCCAATTTATTTTCGATCGCTTCCATACGCGATCCCAGATTCTGGAGATCCATTTTGAGATCAGAAGTGATCTTAGATGCGACTTGTGTGAGACCATCGTTCAGGAGGACCGACATCCTAGAGATGATATCATCTGAATGTGAGGTGTCAGGCTTGGCGGAGCACAGTAGGCCAGAACTGTGCTGAATGATGGCGGGAGAATCACAGACTGGGGACAGTGAGTAATCCGCCGCCATTCGTCCCAACAGGGATTCTGTGGATGCCGGGGATGGAGTAAGAAGCAAGTGAGTACTCACTGCGCCCTTTGGGGTGAGGTACTGTGCACCGCCGATGTCGAGATGTGCCTGTGAGGGTTCCCCTTCCTCCATCTCTGCTGTGTGAGGCGCCGGATCCGCCATCTTGGCTCGAGCGGTCTCCGACTGTGCAGCTTGGTATTCCGGTCTGAGGTCTCTCCTAACTCTGCTGTGTGGCATGTACCGGTTCCGGGGATCGTAGGGAATCAGGCTGGCGTCTCCGGGTGCGGATAGGTGTCCGTTCACCGGCTTGGGGCGGGAGACAGTGTCGGGGTGGCACGGAGCTCCGGGCTTAAGCGGCCATCTTGAAGAGCTCCGCGCATGCGCCTCTAAATAGCAATATTTTTCACATTTTTTTATATGAAATTCCCCAAAAAAAATGTAAAAATCAAAATTTTTTAACATTTTCGGCCAATTTGTTTTATGCTACCTATGTTTGGTAAAAAAAAATAGCAAAAAGCGTATTTTTATTGGTTTGCACAAAAGTTATCGCGTTTACTAACAAAGGGAAAGATTTATGTCATTTTTGTTGTTTTTTTTTTAACGCGTAATGGCGGCGATCTGCGATTTTTTTGCGGTACTGCGACATTGCGGTGGACAAATCGGACCCTTGACTGAAATTTTTGACACTTTTGGGGTTACCAGTGACATTTCTACAGTAATCAGTGCTATACATATGCACTGTTACTGTAAAAATACACTGGCAGTGAAGAGGTTAACTTTTTTTGAAAGGGAGGGGCTATGTGTGTCCCTAGGGGCGTGCTTTCTACTGTGATTGGCTGTGGCTTCAGATGTATGAACAGTGATCAACGGTTCTACATAGTAGAACCGTATGATCATCCTTCATACACAGGGGAGAATGACAGGCAGCTTGTTTACACAAGCCGCCTGACTTTCTCCCTCTCCCCCGACGAACGCCAAGTGACCGGCGGACATCGGTCCGCTGGTCACACGCGTGGGGGGCCCGTGACCGCGCGGGAGCGGGCGCGCACCTCCGCGGGCGCGCGCTCGCTCCCCAGACCCTCACAGGCTAGCGACGTAGACCTACGTCGCTCTGCCTGTGAGGGGCTGACTGCCGCAGTAAATACACTGTGAGCAGTCGGCAAGCGGTTAAAAAGCCGGTTTTAGACAAGATAACTTCATTTTGCTCTCCAATTGCCTGAAAAATCTTTTCGGTCAAAATGACTCTATTTTGGTCTCCAAGTGTCTAAAAAGCCTTTTTAGTTAAAATAACTGCATTTGGTCACCAAAGGTCTGAAAATTTTTTTTAGTCAAAATGACTGTATTTTTGTCTTTTAGAGTCTTAAAATGCCGGTTTTAGACAAGATTACTGCGTTTTGTCTCCAATGGCCTGAAAAAATTTTTTTGGTCAAAATTACTGTATTTTGGTCACCAAGTGTCTAAAAAGCCTTTTTTTTTGTCAAAATAACTGCATTTGGTCACCAAAGGTCTGAAAACATTTTTTTGTCAAAATGACTGTATTTTTGTCTTTTAGAGCCTTAAAAAGCCGGTTTTAGACAAGATTTTAAGACATTTGGGCTCCAATGGCCTGAAAAAAATTTTTGGTCAAAATGACTCTATTTTGGTCTCCAAGTGTCTTAAAACCTTTTTTTAGTCAAAATAACTAACAACAACAGGGGTGTACTGGCGCAAAAAAATTGAAGGATAACCATCAATAAAAACCTTCTAAAGGAACCATATAGGACAAATGGAAAAACTATAAATGCATAACACATATAATAAAGTCCATAAAAAACAGCAGGTCTGTGAACACTTGAAGGCAGCTCTGTCACAAGTGAAGAAGATGAACTTGCAGAGTGCTATGGGAGAAAGACAGGCGCCACTCTAAGTGTAATATGACTTTGTGTTTATTGAAAATTCACCATATTACATACTCACAATCATCTAAGTAGCAAACAGCAGTGGATATACATCTAGGGGGTGCGATGAATCCGGGTGCCTCTGCAGAAGAAACCGACTGGTCCACTATGGAGATCCGTTAAAGCCAGTGTAGATCAGCATATCCCAGACCCTGGGGACACTGTCAGAGCTTCCGGCGGCGTACTTCCGGCTTGGGCGTGGAGCGTGATGACGTAAACAGGCGACGCGTTGTCAGAGCATGCACTCCTTCCTCAGGCCTCTAATGGCGCCATCTTAGAGAAGGGCATTTTATAGGGCAAAGGAACTAGACTACCGCTGGGTCCTAGACTGAGTCCATTGCTATAGATTCATTACTAAAAACACCTGAGCAGTAGTCATGACTTGGGATAAGTCATGGACAATTATAGGTAAAAACATATTTGAACTGGTCATATAACACAATACACATTATGAGAAAATACATACTAATTTAAAAACAATGTGTCTGGAACCGATCTTGAGTAACATTACAAATAATTAATAAAAAATAAAATAAAAATATATAATGAATAAAAGTAAAAATAAATATAAATATGAATAAAAAATAAAAATAGAAAATAAGAAATGAATAATAAAAAATAATAATAAAAATAAAAATAATATGAAAGGGAAAAATAAAAAGGAAAAATAATAAATTAAATTAATTATATATAAATAATTCAATATATGTCAGATATCTATCTAATTGATGAAAACAGAAGGAGTCAAGTGTACATATGCATATCATGTGTGTACACTCTCAGCCTATAATAATAAATCATCAAATTAAAATTACACTAAATTGAGATAAGATAAAAATCACAACTATCATAATGTTAAGGCTCCCATAGTCAAAATAACTGCATTTGGTCACCAAAGGTCTGAAAAAATATTTAGTCAAAATTACTGTATTTTTGTCTTTTAGAGCCTTAAAAAGCCGGTTTTAGACAAGATTTTAGACATTTGGGCTCCAATGGCCTGAAAAGTTTTTTTGGTCAAAATAACTCTATTTTGGTCTCCAAGTGTCTAAAAAGCCTTTTTTTAGTCAAAATAACTGCATTTGGTCAGCAAAGGTCTGAAAATTTTTTTAGTCAAAATGACTGTATTTTTGTCTTTTAAAGCCTTAAAAAGCCGGTTTTAGACAAGATTACTGCGTTTTGTCTCCAAAGGTCTAAAAAAAATTTTGGGTCAAAATGACTGTATATTTTGGTCTCCAAGTGTCCAAAAAGCCTTTTTTTTTGTCAAAATAACTGCATTTGGTCACCAAAGGTCTGAAAACATTTTTTAGTCAAAATGACTGTATTTTTGTCTTTTAAAGCCTTAAAAAGCCGGTTTTAGACAAGATGTGTCTAAAACCGGCCATTTGGGCTCCAATGGCCTGAAAAAAAAATATTGGTCAAAATGACTCAATTTTGGTCTCCAAGTGTCTAAAAAGCCTTTTTTAGTCAAAATAACTGCATTTGGTCACCAAAATATAGTCATTTGGAATAAAAAAAAATGTTCAGACCTTTGGTGACCAAATGCAGTTATTTTGACTAAAAAGGACTTTTTAGACACATGGAGACCAAAATAGAGTCATTTTGACCAAAACAAATTTTTCAGGCCATTGGAGCCCAAATGGCCGGTTTTAGACAAATCTTGTCTAAAACAGGCTATTTAAGACTCTGAAAGACAAAAATTCATTTATTTTGACTAAATTTTTTTTCAGACCTTTGGTGACCAAATGCAGTTATTTTGACTAAAAAGGACTTTTTAGACACTTGAAGACCAAAATAGAGTCATTTTGACCAAAAAAAAATTCAGGCCATTGGAGACCAAATGCAGTTATCTTGTCTAAAACCGGCTTTTTAAGACTCTAAGATACAAAAATACAGTCATTTTGACTAAAAATTTTTTTCATTCACAGGATACAGAAGTAAGTAACGGCCGTAAAAGGCCCCAAAAATTAGCCCACATGTTTTTACCTGACAGCTAAGAACGCAGTATTCTGTGGCTGAAGGTACATTAGGCATTCATAGGATACAGAAGTAAGTGTCGGCCAGAAAAGGCCCCAAAAATTAGCCCACATGGGTTTACCTAACAGCTAAGAACGTAGTATTTGGTGGTTGAAGGAATATTAGGCCTTCACAGGGTACAGAAGTAAGTGTCCGCCTGTATAGGCCCCCAAAATTAGCCCACATGGGTTTAATTGACAGCTAAGAACGTAGTATTCTGTGGCTGAAGGTACATTAGGCATTCACGGGATACAGAAGTAAGTGTCGGCCGTAAAAGGCTCCAAAAAATTAGCCCACATGGGTTTACCTGACAGCTAAGAACGTAGTGTTCTCTGGCTGAAGGTACATTAGGCATTTACAGGATAAAGAAGTAAGTGTCGGCCATAAAAGGCCCCAAAAATTAGCCCAAATGGGTTTACCTAAAAGCTAAGCAAGTAGTATTCTGTGGCTGAAGGTACATTAGGCATTCACAGGATAAAGAAGTAAGTGTTGGCCATAAAAGGCACCAAAAATTAGCCCACATCAGTTTACCTGACAACTAAGAACGTAGTATTTGGTTGCTGGAGGTACATTAGGCATTTACACAGTATACAGAAGTAAGTTTTGGCCTGTATAGGCCCCAAAAATTAGCTCACATGGGTTTAACTGACAGCAAAGAACGTAGTGTATTTGATGGCTGGAGGTACATTAGGCATTCACACAGTATACAGAAGTAAGTGTCAGCCTGTATAGGCCCCAAAAATAGCTCACATGGGTTTAACTGACAGCAAAGAACGTAGTATTTAATGGCTAGAGGTACATTAGGCATTCACACAGTATACAGAGGTAAGTGTCGGCATGGATTGGCCCCAAAAATTAGCTCACATGGGTTTACCTGACAGTTAAGAATGTTGTATTTGGTGGCTGAAGGTACATTAGGCATTCACAGGATACAGAAGTAAGTGTCAGCCTGTATAGTCCCCAAAAATTAGCCCACATGGGTTTTACTGACAGCTAAGAACGTAGAATTCTGTGACTGAAGGTACATTAGGCATTCACACAGGATACAGAAGTAAGTGTCGGCCTATATAGGCCCCAAAAATTAGATCACATGGGTTTAACTGACAGCAAAGAATGTAGTATTTGATGGCTAGAGGTACATTAGGCATTCATACAGTATACAGAAGTTAGTGTCGGCCTGTATAGGCCCCAAAAATTAGCTCACATAGGTTTATCTGACAGCAAAGAACGTAGTATTTGATGGCTGAAGGTATATTAGGCATTCACAGGATACAGAAGTAAGTGTCAGCCTGTATAGGCCCCAAAAATTAGCTCACATGGGTTTAACTGACAGCAAAGAACGTAGTGTATTTGATGGCTGGAGGTACATTAGGCATTCACAATTTACAGAAGTAAGTGTCGGCCTGTATAGGCCCCAAAAAATTGCTCACATGGGTTTAACTGACAGCAAAGAACGTAGTATTTGATGGCTAGAGGTACATTAGGCATTCACACAGTATACAGAAGTAAGTATCGGCATGTATAGGCCCCAAAAAATTGCTCACATGGGTTTACCTGACAGCTAAGTATGTAGTATTTGGAGGCTGAAGGTACATTAGGCATTCACAGGATACAGAAGTAAGTGTCGGCCTGTATAGTCCCCAAAAATTAGCCCACATGGGTTTAACTTACAGCTAAGAGCGTAGTATTCTGTGGCTGAAGGTACAATAGGCATTCACAGGATACAGAAGTAAGTGTCAGCCTGTATAGGCCCCAAAAATTAGCTCACATGGGTTTAACTGACATCAAAGAATGTAGTGTATTTAATGGCTGGATGTAAATTAGGCATTCACAGTATACAGAAGTGTCGGCCTGTATAGGCCCCAAAAATTAGCTCAAATGGGTTTAACTGACAGCAAAGAAAGTAGTGTATTTGATAGCTGGAGGTACATTAGGCATTCACAGTATACAAAAGTAAGTGTCGGCCTGTATAGGCCCCAAAAATTAGCTCACATAGGTTTAACTGACAGCAAAGAACGTAGAATTTAAAGGATGGAAGTACATTAGGCATTCAGAGGATACAGAAGTAAGTGTCGGCCTGTATAGGCCCCAAAAATTAGCTCACATGGGTTTAACTGACACCAAAGAACGTAGTGTATTTGATGGCTGGAGGTACATCAGGCATTCACAGTATACAGAAGTAAGTGTCGGCCTGTTTAGGCCCCAAAAATTAGCTCACATGGGTTTAACTGACAGCAAAGAACGTAGTATTGGATGGCTAGAGGTACATCAGGCATTCACACAGTATACAGAAGCAAGTGTCGGCCTGTATAGGCCCCAAAAATTAGCTCACATGGGTTTACCTGACTGCTAAGAATGTAGTATTCTGTGGCTAAAGGTACATTAGACATTCACAGGATACAGAAGTAAGTGTCGGCCATAAAAGGACCCAGAAATTAGCACACATGGGTATACCTGACACTTACCTTCAGCCACAGAATACTTCTTTCTTAGCTGTCAGTTAAACCCATGTGGGCTAATTTTTGGGGCCTATACAGGCCAACACTTACTCCTGTATCCTGTGAATGCCTAATGTACCTTCAGCCACAGAATACTAAATACATTCATTTTGACAAAAAACTATTTTCAGACCATTGAAGACCAAATGCAGTTATCTTGTCTAAAACCGGATTTTTAAGACTCTAAAAGACAAAAATACAGTCATTTTGACTAAAAAAGTTTGTCAGACCTTTGGTGACCAAATGCAGTTATTTTGACTAAAAAAGGCTTTTTAGACACTTGGAGACCAAAATAGAGTCATTTTGACCAAAACATTTTTTTCAGGCCATTGGAGCCAAATGTCAAAATCTTGTCTAAAACCGGCTTTTTAAGGCTCTAAAAGACAAAAATATAGTCATTTTGACTAAAAAAGTTTGTCAGACCTTTGGTGACCAAATGCAGTTATTTTGACTAAAAAAGGCTTTTTAGACACTTGGAGACCAAAATAGAGTCATTTTGAGCAAAACATTTTTTTCAGGCCATTGGAGCCAAATGTCAAAATCTTGTCTAAAACCGGCTTTTTAAGGCTCTAAAAGACAAAAATATAGTCATTTTGACTAAAAAATTTTTTCAGACCTTTGGTGACCAAATGCAGTTATTTTGACTAAAAAAGGCGTTTTAGACACTTGGAGACCAAAATTTTGATTGAATTTTTTTTCATGCCATTGGAGCCCAAATGTCTCAAATCTTGTCTAAAACCGGCTTTTTAAGGCTCTAAAAGACAAAAATACAGTCAATTTGAATATTTTTTTTCAGACCTTTGGTGACCAAATGCAGTTATTTTGACTAAAAAAGGCTTTTTAGACACTTGGAGACCAAAATAGAGTCATTTTGACCAAAACATTTTTTTCAGGCCATTGGAGCCAAATGTCTAAAATCTTGTCTAAAACTGGCTTTTTAAGGCTCTAAAAGACAAAAATATAGTCATTTTGACTAAAAAATTTTTTCAGACCTTTGGTGACCAAATACAGTTATTTTGACTAAAAAAGGCTTTTAAGACACTTGGAGACCAAAATAGAGTAATTTTGACCAAAACAATTTTCAGGCCATTGGAGAGCAAAATGCAGCTATCTTGACTAAAACTGGCTTCTTAAGACTCTAAAATACAAAAATACAGTCATTTTGACTAAAACATTTTTTCATTCACAGGATACAGAAGTAAGTGTCGGCCGTAAATGGCCCCCAAAATTAGCCCACATGTTTTTACCTGACAGCTAAGAATGTAGTATTCTGTGGCTTAAGGTACATTAGGCATTCACAGGATACAGAAGTAAGTGTCGGCCATAAAAGGCCCCAAAAATTAGCCAACATGGGTTTACCTGACAGCTAAGAACGTAGTATTTGGTGGCTGATGGTATATTAGGCATTCACAGGGTACAGAAGTAAGTGTTGGCCTGTATGGGCCCCAAAAATTAACTCACATGGGTTTACCTGACTGCTAAGAATGTAGTATTCTGTGGCTAAAGGTACATTAGACATTCACAGGATACAGAAGTAAGTGTCGGCCATAAAAGGACCCAGAAATTAGCACACATGGGTATACCTGACACTTACCTTCAGCCACAGAATACTTCGTTCTTAGCTGTCAGTTAAACCCATGTGGGCTAATTTTTGGGGCCTATACAGGCTGACACTTACTCCTGTATCCTGTGAATGCCTAATGTACCTTCAGCCACAGAATACTAAATACATTCATTTTGACAAAAAACAATTTTCAGACCATTGTCTAAAACCGGATTTTTAAGACTCTAAAAGATAAAAATACAGTCATTTTGACTAAAAAAGTTTGTCAGACCTTTGGTGACCAAATGCAGTTATTTTGACTAAAAAAGGCTTTTTAGATACCTGGAGACCAAAATAGAGTCATTTTGACCAAAACATTTTTTTTTCAGGCCGTTGGAGCCAAATGTCTAAAATCTTGTCTAAAACCGGCTTTTTAAGGCTCTAAAAGACAAAAATATAGTCATTTGGATTAAAAATAGAATTTCAGGCCATTGGTGACCAAATGCAGTTATTTTGACTAAAAAAGGCTTTTTAGACACTTGGAGACCAAAATAGAGTCATGTTGACCAAAAAATTTTCCAGGCCATTGGAGCCCAAATGCAGTTATCTTGTCTAAAACCGGCTTTTTAAGGCTCTTAAAGACAAAAATACAGTCATTTTCACTAAATATTTTTTCAGACCTTTGGTGACCAAATGCAGTTATTTTGACTAAAAAAAGGCTTTTTAGACACTTGGAGACCAAAATACAGTAATTTTGACCAAAAAAAATTTCAGGGCATTGGAGCCCAAATGGCCGGTTTTAGACAAGTCTTGTCAAAACCTGACTTTTTAAGGCTCTAAAAGACAAAAATACAGTCATTTTGACTAAATTTTTTTTCAGACCTTTGGTGACCAAATGCAGTTATTTTGACTAAAAAAAGGCTTTTTATACACTTGGAGACAAAAATAGAGTCATTTTGACCTAAACATTTTTTTCAGGCCATTGGAGCCAAATGTCTAAAATCTTGTCTAAAACCGGCTTTTTAAGGCTCTAAAAGACAAAAATATAGTAATTTTGACAAAAAAATGTTCAGATCTATGGTGACCAAATGCAGTTATTTTAACTAAAAAAGGCTTTTTAGACACTTGGAGACCAAAATAGTCATTTTGACCGAAAAAACTTTTTCAGGCCATTGGAGCCCAAATGACCGGTTTTAGACAAATCTTGTCTAAAACCGGCTTTTTAAGGCTCTAAAAGACAAAAATACAGTCATTTTGACTAAATTCTTTTCAGACCTTTGGTGACCAAATGCAGTTATTTTGACTAACAAAAGCTTTTTAGACACTTGGAGATCAAAATAGAGTCATTTTGACCAAAAAAAATGTTTCAGGCCATTGGAGCCCAAATGTCTAAAATCTTGTCTAAAACCGGGTTTTTAAGGCTCTAAAAGACAAAAATACAGTCATTTTGACTAAATTCTTTTCAGACCTTTGGTGACCAAATGCAGTTATTTTGACTAAAAAAGGCTTTTTAGACACTTGGAGACCAAAATAGAGTCATTTTGACCAAAACATTTTTTTCAGGCCATTGGAGCCAAATGTCAAAATCTTGTCTAAAACCGGCATTTTAAGGCTCTAAAAGACAAAAATATAGTCATTTTGACTAAAAAAGTTTGTCAGACCTTTGGTGACCAAATGCAGTTATTTTGACTAAAAAGGGCTTTTTAGACACTTGGAGACCAAAATAGAGTCATTTTGAGCAAAACATTTTTTTCAGGCCATTGGAGCCAAATGTCAAAATCTTGTCTAAAACCGGCTTTTTAAGGCTCTAAAAGACAAAAATATAGTCATTTTGACTAAAAATTTTTTTCAGACCTTTGGTGACCAAATGCAGTTATTTTGACTAAAAAAGGCGTTTTAGACACTTGGAGACCAAAATTTTGATTGAATTTTTTTTCATGCCATTGGAGCCCAAATGTCTCAAATCTTGTCTAAAACCGGCTTTTTAAGGCTCTAAAAGACAAAAATACAGTCAATTTGAATATTTTTTTTCAGACCTTTGGTGACCAAATGCAGTTATTTTGACTAAAAAAGGCTTTTTAGACACTTGGAGACCAAAATAGAGTCATTTTGACCAAAACATTTTTTTCAGGCCATTGGAGCCAAATGTCTAAAATCTTGTCTAAAACCGGCTTTTTAAGGCTCTAAAAGACAAAAATATAGTCATTTTGACTAAAAAAATTTTTCAGACCTTTGGTGACCAAATACAGTTATTTTGACTAAAAAAGGCTTTTAAGACACTTGGAGACCAAAATAGAGTAATTTTGACCAAAACAATTTTCAGGCCATTGGAGAGCAAAATGCAGCTATCTTGACTAAAACTGGCTTCTTAAGACTCTAAAATACAAAAATACAGTCATTTTGACTAAAACATTTTTTCATTCACAGGATACAGAAGTAAGTGTCGGCCGTAAATGGCCCCCAAAATTAGCCCACATGTTTTTACCTGACAGCTAAGAATGTAGTATTCTGTGGCTTAAGGTACATTAGGCATTCACAGGATACAGAAGTAAGTGTCGGCCATAAAAGGCCCCAAAAATTAGCCAACATGGGTTTACCTGACAGCTAAGAACGTAGTATTTGGTGGCTGATGGTATATTAGGCATTCACAGGGTACAGAAGTAAGTGTCGGCCTGTATGGGCCCCAAAAATTAACTCACATGGGTTTACCTGACTGCTAAGAATGTAGTATTCTGTGGCTAAAGGTACATTAGACATTCACAGGATACAGAAGTAAGTGTCGGCCATAAAAGGACCCAGAAATTAGCACACATGGGTATACCTGACACTTACCTTCAGCCACAGAATACTTCGTTCTTAGCTGTCAGTTAAACCCATGTGGGCTAATTTTTGGGGCCTATACAGGCCGACACTTACTCCTGTATCCTGTGAATGCCTAATGTACCTTCAGCCACAGAATACTAAATACATTCATTTTGACAAAAAACAATTTTCAGACCATTGTCTAAAACCGGATTTTTAAGACTCTAAAAGATAAAAATACAGTCATTTTGACTAAAAAAGTTTGTCAGACCTTTGGTGACCAAATGCAGTTATTTTGACTAAAAAAGGCTTTTTAGATACCTGGAGACCAAAATAGAGTCATTTTGACCAAAACATTTTTTTTCAGGCCGTTGGAGCCAAATGTCTAAAATCTTGTCTAAAACCGGCTTTTTAAGGCTCTAAAAGACAAAAATATAGTCATTTGGATTAAAAATAGAATTTCAGGCCATTGGTGACCAAATGCAGTTATTTTGACTAAAAAAGGCTTTTTAGACACTTGGAGACCAAAATAGAGTCATGTTGACCAAAAAATTTTCCAGGCCATTGGAGCCCAAATGCAGTTATCTTGTCTAAAACCGGCTTTTTAAGGCTCTTAAAGACAAAAATACAGTCATTTTCACTAAATATTTTTTCAGACCTTTGGTGACCAAATGCAGTTATTTTGACTAAAAAAAGGCTTTTTAGACACTTGGAGACCAAAATACAGTAATTTTGACCAAAAAAAATTTCAGGGCATTGGAGCCCAAATGGCCGGTTTTAGACAAGTCTTGTCAAAACCTGACTTTTTAAGGCTCTAAAAGACAAAAATACAGTCATTTTGACTAAATTTTTTTTCAGACCTTTGGTGACCAAATGCAGTTATTTTGACTAAAAAAAGGCTTTTTATACACTTGGAGACAAAAATAGAGTCATTTTGACCTAAACATTTTTTTCAGGCCATTGGAGCCAAATGTCTAAAATCTTGTCTAAAACCGGCTTTTTAAGGCTCTAAAAGACAAAAATATAGTAATTTTGACAAAAAAATGTTCAGATCTATGGTGACCAAATGCAGTTATTTTAACTAAAAAAGGCTTTTTAGACACTTGGAGACCAAAATAGTCATTTTGACCGAAAAAACTTTTTCAGGCCATTGGAGCCCAAATGGCCGGTTTTAGACAAATCTTGTCTAAAACCGGCTTTTTAAGGCTCTAAAAGACAAAAATACAGTCATTTTGACTAAATTCTTTTCAGACCTTTGGTGACCAAATGCAGTTATTTTGACTAACAAAAGCTTTTTAGACACTTGGAGATCAAAATAGAGTAATTTTGACCAAAAAAAAATGTTTCAGGCCATTGGAGCCCAAATGTCTAAAATCTTGTCTAAAACCGGCTTTTTAAGGCTCTAAAAGACAAAAATACAGTCATTTTGACTAAATTCTTTTCAGACCTTTGGTGACCAAATGCAGTTATTTTGACTAAAAAAGGCTTTTTAGACACTTGGAGACCAAAATAGAGTCATTTTGACCAAAACATTTTTTTCAGGCCATTGGAGCCAAATGTCAAAATCTTGTCTAAAACCGGCATTTTAAGGCTCTAAAAGACAAAAATATAGTCCTTTTGACTAAAAAAGTTTGTCAGACCTTTGGTGACCAAATGCAGTTATTTTGACTAAAAAGGGCTTTTTAGACACTTGGAGACCAAAATAGAGTCATTTTGAGCAAAACATTTTTTTCAGGCCATTGGAGCCAAATGTCAAAATCTTGTCTAAAACCGGCTTTTTAAGGCTCTAAAAGACAAAAATATAGTCATTTTGACTAAAAAATTTTTTCAGACCTTTGGTGACCAAATGCAGTTATTTTGACTAAAAAAGGCGTTTTAGACACTTGGAGACCAAAATTTTGATTGAATTTTTTTTCATGCCATTGGAGCCCAAATGTCTCAAATCTTGTCTAAAACCGGCTTTTTAAGGCTCTAAAAGACAAAAATACAGTCAATTTGAATATTTTTTTTCAGACCTTTGGTGACCAAATGCAGTTATTTTGACTAAAAAAGGCTTTTTAGACACTTGGAGACCAAAATAGAGTCATTTTGACCAAAACATTTTTTTCAGGCCATTGGAGCCAAATGTCTAAAATCTTGTCTAAAACCGGCTTTTTAAGGCTCTAAAAGACAAAAATATAGTCATTTTGACTAAAAAAAATTTTCAGACCTTTGGTGACCAAATACAGTTATTTTGACTAAAAAAGGCTTTTAAGACACTTGGAGACCAAAATAGAGTAATTTTGACCAAAACAATTTTCAGGCCATTGGAGAGCAAAATGCAGCTATCTTGACTAAAACTGGCTTCTTAAGACTCTAAAATACAAAAATACAGTCATTTTGACTAAAACATTTTTTCATTCACAGGATACAGAAGTAAGTGTCGGCCGTAAATGGCCCCCAAAATTAGCCCACATGTTTTTACCTGACAGCTAAGAATGTAGTATTCTGTGGCTTAAGGTACATTAGGCATTCACAGGATACAGAAATAAGTGTCGGCCATAAAAGGCCCCAAAAATTAGCCAACATGGGTTTACCTGACAGCTAAGAACGTAGTATTTGGTGGCTGATGGTATATTAGGCATTCACAGGGTACAGAAGTAAGTGTCGGCCTGTATGGGCCCCAAAAATTAACTCACATGGGTTTACCTGACTGCTAAGAATGTAGTATTCTGTGGCTAAAGGTACATTAGACATTCACAGGATACAGAAGTAAGTGTCGGCCATAAAAGGACCCAGAAATTAGCACACATGGGTATACCTGACACTTACCTTCAGCCACAGAATACTTCGTTCTTAGCTGTCAGTTAAACCCATGTGGGCTAATTTTTGGGGCCTATACAGGCCGACACTTACTCCTGTATCCTGTGAATGCCTAATGTACCTTCAGCCACAGAATACTAAATACATTCATTTTGACAAAAAACAATTTTCAGACCATTGTCTAAAACCGGATTTTTAAGACTCTAAAAGATAAAAATACAGTCATTTTGACTAAAAAAGTTTGTCAGACCTTTGGTGACCAAATGCAGTTATTTTGACTACAAAAGGCTTTTTAGATACCTGGAGACCAAAATAGAGTCATTTTGACCAAAACATTTTTTTTTCAGGCCGTTGGAGCCAAATGTCTAAAATCTTGTCTAAAACCGGCTTTTTAAGGCTCTAAAAGACAAAAATATAGTCATTTGGACTAAAAATAGAATTTCAGGCCATTGGTGACCAAATGCAGTTATTTTGACTAAAAAAGGCTTTTTAGACACTTGGAGACCAAAATAGAGTCATGTTGACCAAAAAATTTTCCAGGCCATTGGAGCCCAAATGCAGTTATCTTGTCTAAAACCGGCTTTTTAAGGCTCTTAAAGACAAAAATACAGTCATTTTCACTAAATATTTTTTCAGACCTTTGGTGACCAAATGCAGTTATTTTGACTAAAAAAAGGCTTTTTAGACACTTGGAGACCAAAATACAGTAATTTTGACCAAAAAAAAATTTCAGGGCATTGGAGCCCAAATGGCCGGTTTTAGACAAGTCTTGTCAAAACCTGACTTTTTAAGGCTCTAAAAGACAAAAATACAGTCATTTTGACTAAATTTTTTTTCAGACCTTTGGTGACCAAATGCAGTTATTTTGACTAAAAAAAGGCTTTTTATACACTTGGAGACAAAAATAGAGTCATTTTGACCTAAACATTTTTTTTAGGCCATTGGAGCCAAATGTCTAAAATCTTGTCTAAAACCGGCTTTTTAAGGCTCTAAAAGACAAAAATATAGTAATTTTGACAAAAAAATTTTCAGATCTATGGTGACCAAATGCAGTTATTTTAACTAAAAAAGGCTTTTTAGACACTTGGAGACCAAAATAGTCATTTTGACCGAAAAAACTTTTTCAGGCCATTGGAGCCCAAATGGCCGGTTTTAGACAAATCTTGTCTAAAACCGGCTTTTTAAGGCTCTAAAAGACAAAAATACAGTCATTTTGACTAAATTCTTTTCAGACCTTTGGTGACCAAATGCAGTTATTTTGACTAACAAAAGCTTTTTAGACACTTGGAGATCAAAATAGAGTAATTTTGACCAAAAAAAAATGTTTCAGGCCATTGGAGCCCAAATGTCTAAAATCTTGTCTAAAACCGGCTTTTTAAGACTATAAAAGACAAAAATACAGTAATTTTGACAATTTTTCTTTTCCACGTTTGGTAACCAAATGCAGTTATTTTGACTAAAAAGGCTTTTTAGACACTTGGAGACCAAAATACAGTCATTTTGACCCAAAGAAATTTTCAGACCATTGGAGACAAAATGCAGTTATCTTGTCTAAACCTGGCTTTTTAAGACTCTAAAAGACAAAAATACAGTCATTTTGACAAAAAACATTTTCAGACCTTTGGTGACCAAATGCATTTATTTTGACTAAAAACTGCATTTTAGACAACTTGGAGACCAAAATACAGTCATTTTGACCAAAAAAAATTTTCAGGCCATTGGAGCCCAAATGGCCGGTTGTAGGCAAATCTTGTCAAAACCCGGCTTTTTTTTTAACAACATTTTATTGAATCTTGTCAGAAAATACATGGAAATAACTGGCAGTGCAGAGATGCGAACACAGTGACAAAGAACGCCATAACTATAATGCACTAGAATCATGACATCAGTGCAGTAACAAGTTTCAACCATCGTATTTCTAGGTCCTACACCCGGAAATATTAGTATCAAGTGCAAGAGCACTCTGGTCCCGCCAGGGGGGACCCTCATAAATAAGACGGGTGAGGGGGGGGTGGGTGAGATCAAGGGAAGGAAGGGAGGGAGGGGGGGGTCTACTAACCTAGCAAAACTGAGGTATTCTACCTTAAACAACAAATATTGGTGAGGCTGCATGAGTCAGTGAACCAAGATATCAAATTCAAACCAAAAATTAAAACTATCCAGCCATGTGTCCTTTAAGCCGGAAGGATACGTCAAGGGGGATGAGCATCAATCGAGGTAGGGCATGGTGCCCGACCACAGTCCCCCAAATCCAGGGGGGGACAGGGAACAAAGGCAAAGGCCTGCCATTTTGCTTGGGAGGCAGAGGTGGGCACCTGTGGCAAGTGTGGCATGGCCAAACAGTCTTTCCTCCAAAGTGCAATGAGGTCCGTGCGGAGTTCAGCGATTGTCGGAGGGGAGCTGTCCATCCAGTGCCTAAGAATGGACCAACGTGCTATCATGTAGCAGATGGACAGCCAGGGTCTGTGTTGTTGAAGCGAGTTTCTGTGTTTTGTGGGGATGGAGGTGAATTGTGTGTCCAAGTAGCCAAATAGAAGGGCAAATACATCCTTGGGTAGAGGAGCCCAGATACAAAACAGAGAAGCTTATCCCAGAAAGCCGAGATAGGGGGACATTCCCAGAACTTGTGGAGCAGGGACGGGTAGAGGGAGTGGCAAAGCGTACAGTGATGATGATGAGGGTCTTTGGAGTTGCGCAGGTGGGGAAAGTATGCTCTATGTAGTATCTTGAATTGCTGTTCTCGCCAAAATTAATTTATGATGGAGGTGCATGTGTATCGGAAACCCTGAAGAGCATAGTGCTGGGCCTGTGGTGAGTGAAGAACAACATTCCATGGCGCAGCTATGTTCATGGCCACTGTGTTGAGGGTATCAACATTGAGGGGTTGGTAGAGGTGGGAGATCTTGTGTCTGTTTGCATGAATCCTTGTATCTAGTAGAGATTTCTTAATCCTCAAGTCTTTAGAGGAGCAGAGACTGGTGGCAAAACTGAGGCATTGTTGAACCAGCAAATGGTGCTGGGGGGTAACGTCATATAGGTCCCTCAAGACTGAGAGAGGCAGGGGAGTGCCAGTGACTGGATCAAAATGTTGGGAGAGCTTGGAAACACCCCTGGTAGACCACAAAGAAATAACTGTGTTGCGATTTGCTTGAGGGAACAAGGGATGGCCCCTGATAGAAGGATGGTCAGAAAACCGCATTGGAACTCCTAACTGTTTACATACAGTTCTCTAGGTGGCAATAGTGTCTCTTAGCAGGATATTAGTTCTCAGAGAGGGTGGTAAGTCGTTTTGGCTGCAGTGTAAAAGAGAGACCAGGTTGAGTGGGGCAACCATGCCGGATTCCAGGGTGTAGTTAGTATATCTAGACTCCTGCCTAACCCAGTCCAGGCATCCTCGAAGTAGACAGGACAGATTATAAACCCGAATATTCGGTAAACCTATTCCTCCATCCTTCCTCGGAAGTTACAGTTTGGTGAGAGCTATTCTTGGGCGGCGCCCCTGCCATAGAAAGGAGGTAAGAGCCTTCTGCAATTTCTTAACGTCAGCATGTTTCAATAGGAGAGGAATGGTTTGCAGTGGATACCGTAGTTTCGGGAAGCCCGACATTCTGAATAGGTGACAACGGCCAAAGAATGAAATAGGCAAAGGCATCCAATTGTGCAGATCAGCGATCAATCTATCTATGGCAGGGGATACATTAAGGCGATAGATAGAGGAGGGGTAGGCGCCTATTTTTATACCCAGATATGTTTGGTGAGTGGTAGAGACTTTTAGAGGGGAGGAGGAGGCCCACGGAGGGGGTCAGTTGGTGTTCAGTGGGAGGATTTCGCTCTTGGAGAAATTGATGCGCAGGCCAGATCATTCCCGAAAGGTCTCAAATAGAGATTTTATGATAGGTAAATCATGAGGAGGATCCGAGGTAAAGACAAGGACATCGTCTGCAAATAGTGCCGAGCGAAGCTCAGTGTCACCCACTCGGACCCCTCTCAGGAGGGGGTGGAAGGTTAAAGCCCTGGAAAGTGGTTCTATCGCTAAATTAAAAAGGAGGGGGGAGAGGGGGCAACCTTGTCTGGTACCTTTGAATAGTCGGAAGGGCTGGGAGGACAACCCAGCGGCCATAATTTGAGCCGAGGGAGAGGCCTGGACCAAATGTAGAAAAGGATCAGCGAACCCAAAGGATTTCAGGACCATCTCCAGCCATCGGAAACTAACATTATCAAATGCTTTCTCTGCATCTAAAGTGATGATTGCAGAGTCCGAGTCGGAGATGGTCCTTGAAGCCTCCAGCGCAGCCAAGACCTTACGAATATTAGAGGTAGTGGAGCGGCTTTGCGTGAAGCCGGATTGTGGCGGGTGTATAATGGAGGGTAGAAAAGAGGCCAATTACACACAACACAAAATTGAGGATAGAAATATAGAGAGATAAACAAGAAAGATAGGACACATAGCAGGGAGCACTAGGTTTAGACACCCTTTTTTTTTTTTTTTTCTACCACTAGTGGGTGTGCCCCAGAAGGGGCCACGAGGTGAAGGGATAAAATTAATATTGAAAATTTGAAAGAGGGAGAGGGGAAAAGAGAAGCACGAAATAGTTATGGACATAAATGAAACAATACAAACGGGTCAAGGCACAAATACACACAATAGGAGATAAATTAAAGAATTAGGTGAATTTTTTTTTTCCTTCTCACTCTCTCTCCCCTCTCCTTGTTACCCCGAGCTCCACCCCCGAACGAACTCCCCTTTTTTTTTTTTTTTTTTTTTGGGCGGAACCTTCCTCATGTGGAGAAAATATTAAGTGGCTTAACAGAGGAACTCTATCAGGGGATATGCAACAGAAATGATTATATATACTCCTTTAGCAGGTGTTGTGATGTGCCCTCAGATGAGGGATTGCGTGCAGCATGGAAACTAGTTAAGGGGAGATAAAAATTTTTTTTTCTCTCTTCCTTTTCGTTCTCATTTATTTTTCCTTCTCTCTTAAAATAGGATATATTAAATAGGTAAAAAGGAGAGAAACAGGGGGAATTAAGGTAATTTATCTTAAATGTAGAAAGTCACAATTCAAGATCAAGAGAGATACGGTTAAGTGTGATTAATAAATGAATGACATTTGGATTGTACAAGGAATATATTGAATTATTTGTAAAATGTAAACAAGGAATGTTCCCTATTGTTTTTCTGGTATAAATAAATAAAATTAAAAAAAAAAAAAGAAAAGAGGCCAAGCGGTTAGCCATGATTTTAGAGAGCAGTTTGGAGTTGAGATTTAGGAGGGAGATGGGGCGAAAGGAACCGGGGTCCAGAGGGTCTTTGCCTTTCTTTGGAATAAATTTAATAAGGGCTTGAAAACCAGTGGGGAGATATGGGTTACCGTCGAGAATGTGGTTAAAAACGTCACTAAGAGTTGGCGTCAGTGAGGGTGCCATAATCTTATAGAAGTCTACATAGAAACATAGAAACATAGAATGTGTCGGAAGATAAGAACCATTTGGCCCATCTAGTCTGCCCAATATATTTGAATCCTATGAATAGTCCCTGGCCCTATCTTATATGAAGGATAGCCTTATGCCTATCCCATGCATGCTTAAACTCCTTCACTGTATTTGCAGCTACCACTTCTGCAGGAAGGCTATTCCATGCATCCACTACTCTCTCAGTAAAGTAATACTTCCTCATATTACTTTTAAACCTTTGCCCCTCTAATTTAAAACTGTGTCCTCTTGTGGTAGTTTTTCTTCTTTTAAATATGCTCTCCTCCTTTACCGAGTTGATTCCCTTTATGTATTTAAAAGTTTCTATCATATCCCCTCTGTCTCTTCTTTCTTCCAAGCTATACATGTTAAGGTCCTTTAACCTTTCCTGGTAAGTTTTTTCCTGCAATCCATGTACTAGTTTAATAGCTCTTCTCTGAACTCTCTCTAGAGTATCTATATCCTTCTGGAGATATGGCCTCCAGTACTGCGCACAATACTCCAAGTGAGGTCTCACCAGTGTTCTGTACAGCGGCATTGCACCTACATTTCTGTTCTACTGACAGTTTAATCGGGAGAAGAGGTAAAAACTGATAGAAGTTCTGAACCCTTCCCTGCACTAAAACTTAAAAAGGAAAAAACTTTTTTTCTCTTTCGTTAATTGAAGGACACAGCTCCTGATTCTTCTTAGCCATTGGGTTATACTGTCCCCTACAGGAGTAGGACACTAGGCAGGGAAAATATTGACTACGCCTATAGGCAGCTCCAGGGGGTATATACCCACTCTCAGCTATAGGCACTCAATTTTTTTCTGCCTATTCAGGAGTAAGGACCTAGTTCCTTGCTGGGATCTCTGGTCCTGGCAATTTTTTCTTTTTCAATTGAATTTTTTCCTCTTTTTATTCTTTTGTTCCTGTGAGAGCTACAATCAAGTGCCAGACTGGGCGATGAACTGAAAAATATAGATCCTTAGGGTCCCCCCAGTCCGGGCCAGCGAGCGTGTGCAGACCGAAGCTCCACGCTAGGTTGGCCGTGACATAGCCCCACTGGATGTGGGCTGGCCTGGCAATTAAACATCTCTCGAGGGCGTATATGAACTGGCTTCATCCTGAGTCGCAGTGTTTCCTCCTGACCGGCAGCACACACATTACGATGGAGCAGGTTCCTGTCCAGAGCAGTGCCCAACCTGTTCCTGGTGTGGTAAGTAACTGTCCCCCACTATCCCTGGAGGGTTTTAGGGTGGACATGGGCCCCTCCCCTGAATGGTTTGACCCCTGGGCTCCCCTCCTTCCCTCCAGCCCCTCTAAAATTTCGGTCACTGTGACCAGACCCCCCCCCCCCAGGGGCTGGTTATAGTTGCTGCTGACCGTTTTTTCTCTGGTGCGCAACGCTGGGTGGAGCAGGGTTTCCTGCCACCTGGGGGTTGGTGACTAGGGCAGGGATGTACTCTGGGCTCCCTGCAGCGGTTGTTGGGCTGGGGGAGCAGATGTTTTAAGATCTGCGGGTAGCGGCTCATGCGGCCGGATCGGACAGAAATTTAGGCCGCGACTCTGCGGCCTACTCATTGGAAACTATGTGAGGTGGCCCCTGTGAGGATGGCTCAAGCCTGCCTTCCCCTCCGCTGCCCCAGGATGGTCGGCTCCACTGGGTCTGGCGTCCAAGTGGCTGGGTGCCCACAAAAATTTAGGCCGCGGCCTAGTCGAGCACCGCCGTTAGGAGGGCTTCCCCAGTGCGTGTAGCTGAAGCCCCCACTCATCCTTTGGCCATCTGCCAGGCTGAGGATCCATGCAATTGAGGTTGGGCCTGCACAAAAATTAAGGCTGCAGCTTGCGGCCTTCTAGGCCATGTGGTCAGCTTGGCGCCTCCCTCAGAAGAGGTGACGCTGTGGGGGCGCTTCCTTTTTAATGACAGCCTCCAATAGGTGGTCCGTTCGTGGGCCCCTGGCAGGCATCCCCTTTTTGTTTATGTTTTCAGGGTGAGCTTAGTATATAGCGACCCTACTGGATCTGCATCCATGCACCCGGAGTGCTCAGATAGTGAGGATGATTCCTCTGCTCCTCTAGCTGTGCTTAAAAAGGCACTGGTGGATGCACTGTGTGTCAGTGCGTGAAACGTTAAAAATGGAGGTGGCGGCTAATGCAGCGTCGGAGGCACCGGTTCCTTTTGGCATCCACAGGCCCTCCAAAGCAGCGAGGGTGTTCCTCTTTCCTCCTTATCTTCACGACATTGTCACAAAACAGTGAGGTTATCCATAACACAGTGGTGCTAAGTGTTTTTGCTTGTGATATCCTTATGAGGATTAACTGCGTTAAAGGTGAATGATCACACCTGTGTATGAAGGGGCTCCCTCACCCGTATCTGGGGTGGGGGGACTTCTTGGCTGGTTTCCGGATCCATGGACCTCCCTGGTAAAGGGCAAGTCGGTCCACAAAATTTTTCGGTCAGTCTACAAGATTGAGTTCGGTCTTATCCTCCGGAAAGGTTCTTCCCTTCCAACCTGCACTTGTCCCCAGATCGCTTACGGGGTCTCTTTAGGGCAGTGCAAGACTTGTTACTTCAAGGGATGAATTTTCCGCTTCTGACTTTGGAACGTTTTCAGGGGTTTTTACTCAAACATCTTTACAGTTCCCAGGAAGGCAGGCAAGGTACGTCCAGTTCTGGACCTCAAGGCACTAAACTGCTTTGTTGTGAGTAGAGAAGTCCCACGGTAGTCGCATCCCTACTTCAGTGGGATTTCTTCTCACTTCTATCAACATCAAGGACACCTACCTGCTCATTCTTATATGTGCCGGTCACCAGCGCTTCCTCTGTTTTGCTGTGGGCATGGAGCATTATCAGTTTGTGGCGTTGACCTATGGTCTTGCGTCCACTCCTCGGGTCTTCACAAGAGTGTTGGCCTCGGTGCTGGCATTCTTTGAGTCAGCAGGGGATCGCATTACTGGGGTACCTGGATGATCTTCTTCTGCAAGCGGAGTCTCCGACTGCTCTGATGGACTACTGGCGATTGCTCCGTGAACTCTGAGGGTGTTCGGTTGGATTCTTAACCTTCAGGAGTCTGCTTTGATTCTGTCCACAAAAACAAGATTGTCTAGGTTTGACTCGACTATGCCTCTGCCCCAGCCAGAGTGTTTCTTCCTCTGGAAAAACTCCAGACATCACAGGAGGCAATTCAGCTTCTGTTGTTCCACAGACAATCACCCCTCTGGGCTTGCATGCGGGTGGTGGGCCTGATGGTTTCCACCCTCGAGGCAGTCTGTTTGCACAGTCACGCAAGATCTCTGCTAAAGAGTTTCTGGTGAAATGGGACAAGGATCCACGGTTCTCTATAGGTGGCTTTGTTATCCGGCACTTCAACAGGGAAAATCCTTTCTCCCCCTGTACTGGGCAGCTGCCACCACGGATGCCAGCCTGTCTGGGTGGGGAGGTGGCGTCAGCACAGACATGCTCAGGGGGTCTGGACTCTGGCAGAGTCCAGACTGCCTTTTAATGTACTGGAACTTTGAGCGATCAGACTTTGTCTGGCTCATTGGACAATTCGTCTTCAGGGGTGTCCGGTACGAATTCATTCGGCAATGCCACAGCCGTGGTCTATGTCAATCACCAAGGGGGCACAAGAAGTGCCTGGAGGCTCGGTAAGTAGCAGGCATTCTAAGATGGGCTGATCAAATCCTTGCAGACCTCTCAAACCTATGCCTCGACTCCTGTGCAGGATCCAGTCAGAGGTGATTCCGGTCATTCTAGTAGCTCTAGACTGGCCTCGCCGGTCTTGGTAAGCCCATCTGGTATGGCTGGTCGCTGATTATCCTTGGAGACTTCCTCTCAGTGAGGATCTGCTGTCCCAAGGGCCAATCTTCCATCCTGCTTTAAAGTCGCTGGCTTTAACGGCTTGGCTGTTGAATGCCAGGTGCTGAAGGATGGAGATTTGTTTGAGTCAGTGATTCCGATGGTGTTAAAAGCTAGGAAATATACCTCTACGAAGATCTACCATCGTACAAGGAAGACATACATTGCGTGGTGTGAGTCTCTTGGGGTTCATCTTCGCTCCTTCTTGGTGGATCAGATCTTAAACTTCCTTTAACCGGGGGTAGAACAGAAATTGGCCTTCAGTACCATCAAGGGCCAGGTATCGGTTTTGGCGGTTTTTGGTAGTTTTTTCCTTTGGCCACACACACCCTGGTGCATACTTTTTCTTCAGGGTGTTCGACATTTGGTTCCTTCAGTTGTCTCTGTTGTCGACCTGGAATCTTAATGTGCTGCTTTCAGCTCTACAGTAGCCTCCCTTTGAAAATATTCAGGAGGTTTCCCTGCTTACTTACCAGAAGGTGACCTTCTTTGGTGGCTATCACCTCTGCGCGCATGGTGTCAGAACTGGCGGCGGTGGCAAGGAACTAGGTCCTTACTCCTGAATAGGCATAAAAAAAAAAACTGAGTGCCTATGGCTGAGAGTGGGTGTATACCCCCTGGGACTGCCCATAGGCCTAGTCAAGCTTTTTCCTGCCTAGTGTCCTACTCATGTGGGAGGCAGTATAACTCAATGGTTAGGAAGAATCAGGAGCTGTGTCAGTCAATGAACATCAGAGAAATGGGTTTTACGGTAAGTCAAAAATCCCATTCTTTTTACTGGAGATAAAATGTAATTGCTAATTTATAAGCTGTTGATACGTTTGAAGACAATGTTATTCTGTTACTGTTATTCTATATGTTTTGTTTCATTTGTAGACTTTGAAGCGTCAGAGTAGCCTTGCTCTGCTATTCTTTAACAGCATTCTTGCTCATGGGGATCTAAGGAACAACAAGCTGAATCAGCTGGCTGTAAATTTGTGGAATTTGTCTCAAAAACATGGCTATTCTGACACCAAAACTATGGTAAGACACTATAACATACCTCCATGTCAGTATGTTAATTATACAGGTCTCTGTCCTTTATCCCTAAGTTCCTTACATTCTTAATTGACTAAATAATTTTATGAACAAATCTGAGATTAAAGCACCTCTGAGTGTAGACTGTTAAACATTTATTTTCAAGTATAAAGAGTAAAATGCACCTGGAACCTGGAAATCTTGGTCAGACAAAGTGTTATCAATGGTCTTCCAGCCCTCACCCTCGGCTCTACATCATCTAAATCCTGCTGGCTAGGACAGCCCCATGAATGGCAGAGACAGCATCCAGCTGTTCCTTACACTGACTTGTGCAGGCCTCATCCACCGGATGTTTTTGCAGATGTGGCAGTATTTTTCATTCATTATGTGAGTTTTACTCTTTATACTTGAAAATAAATGTTTAACAGTCAACACTCAGATTTGCCAGAATCTTTGTTTTTTTCTCTGCATGTTTGGAGATCCCACTCCCCAACATGACCGACCCTAAAGTATTGGACTTTCTCCTTTCCCATTGTTTACATTGGAGCATGGAGCTCTAAAAAAACTTTTGGATAGACTTTGCACTACTATAGTAACATTTTACTTGAGTCATTACCTATATGTTTGTTTAAATCATTTTATGAACAGGGTTAAGACTATTTGCATTATTTTGCAGCATCCCTTTGACTGCTGTTTTTCAAATGAGACCTGCTTTGTCACACAGCAAGAAGCCTGTGGTTTCTAGAAAGCCTAAAAGAATTACCATCTCAATCTCAACCACTTACCGACCAGCTGCCATAGTTTTACTGTGGCAGGTTGGCTTTATTATGCGAAATTACGTACCTGTCCGTCGCTTTGTGTAATAGATAGTGGGGGAGCGGGTCTGGCGGACGCGATGTTCGCCAGCCGCCCGTGATCATTCCCCATGCAGACAGAACAGCGGATTGCCTATGTATACAAGGCAGGCCGCTGTTCTGTCAGAGATGAACACAGGGATCCTGTATTCCTCCTATTTAGGAACACAGGTCTCTGTGTTCATCCAGTGAGTCGATCCCCCATACAGTTAGAAAGCAGTCCCTAGGAGCACACTTAACCCTTTGATCACCCCTGGTGTTATCCCCTTAACCGCCAGTGTCATTAGAACAGTAACAGTGCATATTTTTAGCACTGATTACTGTAATAATGTCACTGGTCCCCTCAAAAGTGTCAGGTGTCCAATCTGCCTGCTGCAATGTTGCAGACCTGTTAAAAATCGCTGATCGCCGCCATTACTAGTAAAAATAAATAAAGATGACCTAAATCTATCCCCTAGTTTGTAGACACAATAACATTTGTGCAAACCTATCAATATACACTTATTGGTATTTATTTTATCAAAAATGTGGCAGAATACATATTGGCCATATTGGCATAAAATTTAGATTTTTTTAATTTTTTTTTTATTGGGAATGTTTTATAGCAGAAAGTGTAAAATTGTGTTTTTTTTTTTTTTTTTTTTTTAGAATCTTTTTTTGTTTATAGTGCAAAAAATAAAAACCGCAGAGATGATCAAATACCACCAAAAGAAATCTCTATTTGTGGGGAAAAAAATACATACGTTTTATTTAGGTATAGTATTGCACGACCGAGCAATTGTCAGTTAAAATAACGCAGTGTTGTATCACAAAAAATGGCCTGGTCATTAAGGGGGTAAAACCTTCCGGTCCTTAAGTGGTTATTTTTACAGTACAGGGCAAAGGACTTGCAATGTCAAATCAATAGCAAAAGAGTGCCTACTTAAATCTGTGCAGATATAAACATGAATATCATACAGAGAAATGTACAAAACATCCATCATACATAAAGTATAGTCCATAAAACATCTAAAAGTCCATGTTTAAAAATATCAGTATATATTATGAGATCTCCATAGCTCAACCTATGCATGGGTAGCTATTGCGGGTTGTATCTCACAGTTTTGGGTAGCAATAGTTAACTGTCATGAATGGTTTTCCATTCATGGCAGCTTCCTTACTGTTGACATGCTGTGATTGGCTATAGATAATCACATGGTACAGTGTGCTGTGATTGGCTCATGTGATAGCTCACAACAGTAAGGAAAACAGTCATGAATAGAAGCCATTCATGGTTGTTTTGTTTACATTGTATTATGTGAATGCTATGACCAATCATAGAGATCACATCATACCCTGGCCACTCACGAGTACCAAGCTCTATGATCCACTGTGTCCACCAGACATAGTGGTTATGGGATTGTGCCATTGCAAGCACCAGGAGGCGTGTTAGTGTGCAAGGCGACATACCAGTATGCCACCTAGGCCTGGCTGTGCTGTCCGTCCACAATAAATGTACTGAGGGCGAGTGGCAAGTTGGTAATTTGTGGGGTAAATATATGGGGGTAAATTATTTAAACGGTATGGAAATATTACAGGAAAATGCCTTTCCTGACAGACTCCATGGCAGCCTACGTGTAGGTTAGTCCCGCCTCCTCCTACCTCATAGGACCCCACTCCCATAAATTTCACTCTGCCCCAGAGACCATGTTCCTTTTTTGTCCTTCTCCTGTTGGATGGATATCAAGTCTTACCTCATGAAGATTTTCGGTCTATTTCCTGGTGATTTACACGATTGATTCCAGGCTGAATTCCTGAAGAGTCCAGTTCCCCCTAGCTACTAGCGGGGTAGGACACAGGTGTGCAATCCCATGCATCACAGTGGATCACATTGGGATTGTACTGCGGGCATATGCGGCGGGTTCCCTGTGTCTGATCGGTCTCTGCTAGTGGTAAGTTTAATTCTGCTGGATGTCTTTGTGCAGTCTGGTGTGTGCAGCACTTCCTTATACTTGTGTTTATTACAGTCTTCCTGTTTAGAGCAGTATGGATACTTCACCGCCCCCCAGTGGCCAACCCTTACTCTACAGGTAAGAGTGGCTCTTTTTACCTATCCCTGTACGGTTCGGGTTTAGGGCAGTATAGGTAATCCTTCCCTTTCTCTTAGCCCTTCTAGATCTGATAAACAATCTAAAGCACGCAAAGATAAGGACCTTACCAGGTCACAACGTCATCGCACATCTCCTGGCACTAGTCGCCACAAGTCTTCTACCAAACATCACAAGGAAGGCTCCACTGTTGCATCAGCACAAAGACACCCTGATAGAAGATCTTGCTGGGGCTGTGGAGCACGTGTTTCTGATGGCAAATCACTATGCGATGCATGTATTGCCCAAGCCTCTAGAGAAACGGGGAATGATAACCAGGAGGTAGAATCCCTGGTTAGACGGGTGGTCCAAGAATCCCTACAAAACCTGGAGGTTGACCGCACCTGTAGCCCCTCGGCTGGTCTGGCAGACATCCCTGTTAGGGATAGCCTCAGTACTCCCGGCCCTTCTCTGCAGAGCATTTCCGGCTTCAACTCCTCGGATAGTGAGGACGAATCGGATACTCCTGGCACAGGCTTTGATTTTTGCCTTGGTCCCTACCCTGGTTAAGGCAGTTAAGGGAGCCCTAAAGTGGGAGGAGCCAGTAGAGTAACCATCTAAACAAAGAAGGTATTTCAAGCACCCTAAGAAAGAGCACCATAACTTTCCCTTTTTAGGAGAGCTGGGCGAAATCATCTCGGATGAGTGGGGATGTGCAGAGAGGAAAAATTCTCTGGTATCCAAAGTTTCCAGGATGTACCCATTCAAGAGTGAGGATGTGAAACACCTGGAGTCAGCGCCCCTAGTGGACGCCGCCCTCATGAGATTAGCGAGGCACGTTACTCTTCCACTCGAAAACACAGTGTCTTTTAAAGATGGGCTGGGAAGAAGAATCGACACTGACCTTAAGAAGATTTATGTGTCTGCTGGAATGGCTTTTAAGCCAGCCCTAGCCATTGCGGCTTTGTCCAAGGCCATGGAGTCCTGGGCAATAGAGGTGGATTCGGATCTAAGGTCCGTATCAGAAGAAGTAGCCAGAGCTTCAGCAGTGAATGAGGTCAGACTGGCGGCTTCTTTTCTGGGGGAGGCTTCCCTAGATATTATTTGTCTCGTGGCCCGGGTCATGCTCTCTTCAGTGACCGCTAAACGGGCCCTATGGCTGCGCCCCTGGCTGGCTGATCCTGCCTCCAAGCAGGCTTGGTGCCGTATTCCATTCGAAGGGTCTTCCTTGTTCGGAAACAAGCTGGAGAGCGCTATTTCGAGGGCCACGGGCGGTAAGTCGGGGTTCCTCCCGCAGGATCGTCGCCTGCTGGGTCAGAGAAGGACACAGTCCAGACAATCTTCGGATAGAGCGAAGGATGCTCGAAGTTACAGACCTGGTCGTGAATTCCGGAAAACATGGGGGAAAAAATCCATCTTCAAACCAACAGGCTTCCAAAGGAGCCTCTTCTAGTAGCCAGGAAGCAGCTAAGTCCTTTTGATGTTTGGCCTGTCCAGACGGATCAGGTCGGTGCTCGCCTTCTCCGGTTTCGACGCATCTGGGCAGCCTCGATAAAAGATTTTTGGGTCATCAGGACAATCTCCACAGGTCACACTTGGTCGTTCTGCAGTCCACCTATCCTCAAGTTTGTTCCCACAGCTCTTCCACTGTCAGAAGAAAAAAGGCAAATCCTTTCGGCATACGTAGATGCGCTGATGCTTCAAGGCGCAGTAGTTCCAGTACCAGCCAAAGAAAGGTTTCAAGGCCTCTATTCTCCTCTCTTCTTAGTAATGAAGAACGGCTCCTGGAGACCGGTCATAGACCTCACACATCTAAACTCCTTTATAAAAAAAGGAAAAATTCAAAATGGAGACGCTTTTGACAATCCGCCAGGCGGTTCAGCCAGGAGATTGGCTTGTGTCAATAGACTTGAAGGATGCATATTTCCATGTGCCTATAGCAACAGAGTTCCAGAAATACCTGCGGTTTGCTGTGGATCAAAACCATCTTCAGTTTACATGTCTCCCATTCGGGCTCACAACATCTCCTCGAGTATTTTCAAAACTCTTATTGGCTTTGGTAGCCCTGATCAGAATTAAGGGAGTTCGTCTTCACCATTATTTAGATGACTTACTACTTCTGTCGCAAGATCGAGAGCAACTCCTGGTTCACAGAGATCTAGTCACGGCGACTCTTCTCGTGTTCGGCTGGTTGCTAAACTTGGAAAAGAGCCAGTTGGAGCCCACACAGGCACTTATCTTTCTCAGGGCTCAATTCAATACAGTCAAGGGCACCATCTCCTTGCCTCTAGAGAAAATCCCGATTATCAGAGACAGAGTACAGCTGGCCATGTCATCATCTCATCTCCGGGCTTAAGAGTGCCTCAAAATAATAGGTACTATGGTGGCCAGGACACCTAGGGTGAAATGGGCTCAATGGAGGATGCGTCCTTTTCAAATAGGATTTCTTCGCCAATGGTGCCCAGGCGACATGGATCATCTGATTTGGATTTCCCCAGTAATGCGGGACAGTCTCCTGTGGTGGTTGCAGCAGAGGAATCTACTCAATTGCCATTCTATCCTTCCCATCTCTTGGGTCACGATAACCATCGACGCCAGCAGCACAGGTTGGGGCGCTCACTGCCTATCAGAGATAGCCCTGGGCAAATGGAATCCTCGGTTACACAGGGAAGTTTCGAACATCCTGGAGCTTCGGGCAGCGTTTCAGGCTCTCCAAGCACTTCATCACCTTACAGTAGGATCATCTGTCCTCCTAAAGCTGGACAACACGACGGCAGTGTCGTATATAAAGCGACAAGGGGGAACTCGCATTCACTCTTCATTGAGAGAAGTCGAGCCAATAATGGTCTGGGCTCAGAAATACTTATCCAACCTCACTGCGGTTTATCTGCCAGGGACACAGAACATCCAGGCGGATTTTCTATCACGAGTCTCCATGGACAACAACGAGTGGAGTCTGCATGCCGATGTGTTTCAGTGGCTCAAATCCCTAGGGTTCCTTCCGGAAGTGGATCTGTTCGATTCCCCGTGCAATTTCAAGTTGGAGAAGTACTACACGAGATTCAAATGCCCACAAGCTTTCGGGGTGGATGCCCTAACAGAGCAGTGGAGGTTTCACAAGGCTTACGCCTTCCCACCAGTTCCAGTCCTCCTTCGATTCCTGACGAGACTCAGGTCGGAAGAAGTGGAGGCTCTTGTGATAGCCCCATATTGGCCAAACAGGCCCTGGTTTCCGATGTTACTACAGCTGAGCTTTCGCGAGCCAGTTCCACTACCTTCCAGGCAGGATCTCCTGTCTCAGGGAATGGTGCTACACCCTTGCCCGGCCCATCTGCATGATGGCCTGGTTTTTGAAAGGGAAAGGCTGGAGGCATTAGGGTGTCCAAGTGGAGCTATCTCCACACTGTTGAATGCGAGAAGAGCTGGACCAAATAGTCTACAAAAGGATCTAGAGGAAGTTCATGTCTCATATCACCGGGAATATGGATGTGCAAGGCACTCCAAAAGTTCAACACATTTTGAGTTTTCTACAGTCTGGCCTGGATCTGCCTTTATCAGTCAGCTCTCTTCGAGTTCAAGTGTCAGCTATCTCGGCTTTCACAGGAACATCCTGGGCAAAGCATCCTCTAGTGAGGCAATTTTTCAGAGGAGCTTCAAGGCTCAGACCGCAAAGGAAGCCTAGATTCCCTAAGTGGGATCTTCCACTTGCTCTGGATTTCTTTGCAGACCTCAGAAGAGATAACCTGCTTCAACTCTCCATCAAAGAATTGTCTCTTATAGTAGTGTTCCTGGTGGCAGTCACCTTAGCAAAAAGGGTCTCTGAGCTGGGAGCTTTGGGATGCAAAGAACCCTTTTTGACATTTTTCCCGGATCGGGTGGTTCTGATTCCCATGTTGGATTTGCATCCCAAAGTATCCTCTATTTTTCATGAAAATCAGGAAATTGTCTTGCCAACATTCAAATCCTCTGACTCTGCGACTCATCCACTGGATGTAGGGCAAATTCTGAAACTATATCTGGAAGCCACATCTCATTTCCGCCGTACGGATTATCTGTTTGTCCTGTTCTATGGGAAGAATAAAGGCTTGCGTGCTCCGTCTAGAACGATCGCATCTTGGATTGTCCAGTCCATTCAGTGGGCTTATAGAGCTAAAGGGTTGGCTCCCCCGGAGGCTGTGACAGCGCATTCTACAAGAGGAATGTCGACTTCTTGGGCAGCGTTCCGTCATGTGGCTCCTGAAGTTGTATGCAAGGCGGCCTCATGGTCCTCAATTCATACTTTCATGGCTCATTATTGTATCAAGCCAGCTTCGTTATCATCTGTTGATTTTGGTTTGCGGATACTATCAGTTGATGGTGCAAATTAAATTTCTTTTGAACAGCAGATTGCCCACCCTGGTGTGTTTGGCTAGTTATTTCCCACACGTAGGCTGCCATGGAGTCTGTCAGGAAAACGTAAAATTTATATCAAATACTTACCGTAATTTTCCTTTCCTGATGGACTCCATGGCAGCCGGAGTCCCCACCCATCTGCCGGAGGAGGCTATTTTATGGAACATGGTCTCTGGGGCAGAGTGAAATTTATGGGAGTGGGGTCCTATGAGGTAGGAGGAGGCGGGACTAACCCACACGTAGGCTGCCATGGAGTCCATCAGGAAAGGAAAATTACGGTAAGTATTTGATATAAGTTTTCCGTTTCTTTACATTTTTTTTTCCTTTTGCCCAATAAAAATATACATAACCACATTTGCTCTGAAATAAAACCTGATTTGTTCTGTAAAAAACAATGGATAATATGTAAGAGTAGGCTACAAAACCTGAACGATATAATGTATGGAACCAAGGCATTACCAAAATAAAATAAAAAGTTTGGGACTCAAGGGGATTATGGAAGAAAGGCCTGGGGACCCTAAATGGTTAAAATTATTAATACACTGATATAAACGGTATCAGAATCTAATACCCAATAGCAATATACATTGTACAGATCTTAATATAGAGATAAGATAAACTATTCTTGGTTTCTTAAATATAAGATAAAGCACAATTATCACTTACCCTTTTCCAAACATATTTTAACGTCTGTGTCCTTGCTGGGGAGATTTCTCTGCAATACCTGACAAAGTGAGACAGGAAGTAATAGGAATATTCCACAGTGGAGATGGAGTGGAAAAAAAAAAGTGTCTGTGGGGTTTTTCCTGTTTAATTTTGTCCTGGTGAATTAAATAAAAAAGAGTGTGTTTTGTATAGTGTGAAAAAAACATTTTACTTTTTAGTTTATTGATGGACACAGCTCCACATCTTCTTGACCTTTGGGTTTATGCTGCCCCCTACAGGAGTAGTTTGACTATGCCTATAGGGCAGTCCCAGGGTGTATACTCCCACTTCCTGCTATAGGTCTTCAGTTTTTTTCTGCCTAGTCAGTAGTAAGGACCTAGCTCCTTGCTGGTATCTCTGGTCCTAGCACTTTTTCCTTTTTAAATAGAATTTATTTAGCTTCTTTTTTTATTTTTTTCTGTTCCTGTGAGAACTACAATCAATTCTGTTCCTGTGAGAACTACAATCAACTGCTAGACTGAGCGACGGACTGGATATTCTAAAACCTCATGGTATCTCCAGTCCAGCCAGCGAGCGCGACCCGACCTCAGCTCCGCGCTAGGTCAGCCACGACATAGTCCCACTGGACGGGGGCTGGCCGGCAAGTAAACGGCTCGCGAGGACACATAGCCCTGGTCACGACCTGAGTTGCATTGTGCCTCTGGCCTGCAGCACACCCATTCCAAACTTGTGCGGTGGTCTGCCTGGAGTGGTGCCCACCTGGTCCCAAGGTGTGGTGAGTAGTGTCCATCCTCCCTTCTGGTGATTTTTTGGGGTGGACATGGGCCCCTCCCTGGGTTGGTTGGACCCCCCGAATGCCCTTCCCTCCCACATAACGCTCCCCTTCACTATTGAGGTCCCTCTGCGGACCACCCCCCCATTCACCCACACCATGTTTGGGGGCCCCCCGTTGTCCAAATATACCTGGGTGTCCCGGGAGCCGCCTAGATGCCGCGTGCAGCCACCATTTTGCCATGGCTGGCTGTTCTCTCTATCGACGGCCATGTTTGTGTAGTCCGGCAGACATTTTCTTGTTGTTTCCCTTTGCTATCACACAACGGCAATGTTTTTGAAACCTATGGAGCAGTGAATAGGCGGGTGGCCTCTAGTGTCAGTTCCTGAACTTTTTCTTTCTCTCTGTTCGCCGCACGGCGTGCAGCCTGGCACTCTGTCTCTGTACCTAATTAGGGGATGGTGAGTCCCTGTGGGTGCTAAACAGCTCCCTCTTTCTGCTATAGTAGTAACTAAGGATCGACCGATTATCAGCAACACCGATATATCGGGGGCCAATATGCACTTTCCCCAATATATCGGAATTGGCCTCAGAAGTTACCAATATTGCCAATATTTTCGTGATGTCATTGCGTATGTTGCATTGCTCACGTTCTGCCTTCTAAGACCGCCTCCCACACCTGCGCGGCGCATATGTAACATAATTTCACCGCACGCTGCATGCGTTCTGCCTTCTAAGACTGCCTTTCACGCCTCGGACAGCCTCGTGTGCAGCCAGCTGCAGTCCGGTCACTGTGCTCACGGTGCCAGCCAGCCACTCACAGGCCCTGGCCTCAGCCATCCACCACACAACAGGGTGCCAGCAGCCAGACACCCACCCCATAACAGGTTTCCAGCAAACCAGCCATCTAGATGACACCAAGCCAGCCACCCGCCACCACACAGTGTTCAGGCAAGCCAGCCACCCACAACAGGCCAGGGTGAGTGACACCAAGGCAGCCACCCATAACAGGGTGACCTCAAGCCAGCCATCCACCACAGTGCTCCTGCAAGCCAGCCACCCACCACAGTGATCCAGCAAGCCAGCCACCCACCACAGTGATCCAGCAAGCCAGCCACCCACCACAGTGATCCAGCAAGCCAGCCACCCACCACAGTGATCCAGCAAGCCAGCCAGCCACCACAGTGTTCCAGCAAGCCAGCCAGCCAGCCACCACAGTGTTCCAGCCAGCCAGCCACCACAGTGTTCCAGCCAGCCAGCCAGCCAGCCAGCCAGCCAACACAGTGTTCCAGAAAGCCAGCCAGCCACCACAGTGTTCCAGCAAGCAAGCCACTTACAACAGGGTGACACCAAGCCAGCTACCCACCAGTGTTCCAGCAAGCCAGTCACCCACAACAGGGTGACCCCAAGCCAGCCACCCACCACAGTGTTCCAGCAAGCCAGCCCCCCACAACAGGGTGACAACAAGCTAGCCACCCACCACAGTGTTCCAGCAAGCAAGCCAGCCACCCACCACAGTGTTCCAGCAAGCCAGCCACCCACCACAGTGTTCCAGCAAGCCAGCCACCCACCACAGTGATCCACCAAGCCAGCCACCAATCACAGTGTTCCAGCAAGCCAGCCAGCCACCACAGTGTTCCAGCAAGCCAGCCAGCCACCACAGTGTTCCAGCAAGCCAGCCAGCCAGCCAGCCACCACAGTGTTCCAGAAAGCCAGCCACCACAGTGTTCCAGCAAGCAAGCCACGTACAACAGGGTGACACCAAGCCAGCTACCCACCAGTGTTCCAACAAACCAGTCACCCACAACAGGGTGACCCCGAGCCAGCCACCCACCACAGTGTTCCAGCAAGCCAGCCCCCCACAACAGGGTGACAACAAGCTAGCCACCCACCACAGTGTTCCAGCAAGCAAGCCAGCCACCCACCACAGTGTTCCAGCAAGCAAGCCAGCCACCCACCACAGTGTTCCAGCTAGCCAGCCACCCACCACAGTGTTCCAGCAAGCCAGCCACCCACCACAGTGTTCCAGCAAGCCAGCCATCCACAACCGGGTGACACCAAGCCAGCCACCCACCACAGTGTTCCAGCAAGTCAGCCACCCACAACAGGGTGACACCAAGCCACCCACCACAGTGTTCCAGCAAGCCAGCCAAACAACAGGGTGACACCAAGCCAGCCACCTACCACAGTGTTCCAGAAAGCCAACCACCCACAACAGGGTGACACCAAGCCAGCCACCCACCACGTTGTTCCAGCAAGCCACCCCCCACAGTGTTCCAGCAAACCAGCCACCCCCCACAGTGTTCCAGCAAGCCAGCCACCCCCCACAGTGTTCCAGCAAGCCAGCCACCCACCACAGTGTTCCAGCAAGCCAGCCACCCACAACAGGGTGACACCAAGCCAGCCACTCACCACAGTGTTCCAGCAAGCCAGCCACCCGCAACAGGGTGACACCAAGCCAGCCACCCATCACAGTGTTCCAGCAAGTCAGCCACCCATCGCAGTGTTCCAGCAAGCCAGCCACCCACAACAGGGTGACACCAAGCCAGCCACCCACCACAGTGTTCCAGCAAGCCAGCCACCCACAACAGGGTGCCACCAAGCCAGCCACCCACCACAGGGTGCCAGCAAGCCACCCACACTACCAGGTGTCCGCCACCGACCCACAACAGGGGGACAGCAGCCAGCCACCCCGCAACAGGGTGCCAGCAAGCCACCCACACTTCCAGGCATCAGCCACTGACCCACAACAGGGTGCCAGCCAGCCACTTAAACTGCCAGGTGTCAGCCACCGAACCGCAACAGGATGACAGCAGCCAGCCACCCCACAACAGGGTGCCAGCAACCCACCCACACTGCCAGGTGTCAGCCACCGACCAACAACAGGGTGACAGCAGCCAGCCACCCCACAACAGGGTGCCAGCAACCCACCCACACTGCCATGTGTCAGCCACTGACCCACAACAGGGTGCCAGCCAGCCACCCAAACTGCCAGGTGTCAGCCACCGAACCACAGCAGGATGACAGCAGCCAGCCACCCCACAACAGGGTGCCAGCAACCCACCCACACTGCCAGGTGTCAGCCACTGACCCACAACAGGGTGCCAGCAACTTGCAAGACACCCACACTGCCAGGCGTCAGCCACAGACCCATAACAGGGTGCCAGCAACTCAGCAAGCCACCCACACACCACAGTGTTCCAGCAAGCCAGCCACCCGCAACAGGGTGACACCAAGCCAGCCACCCATCACAGTGTTCCAGCAAGTCAGCCACCCATCACAGTGTTCCAGCAAGCCAGCCACCCACAACAGGGTGACACCAAGCCAGCCACCCACCACAGTGTTCCAGCAAGCCAGCCACCCACAACAGGGTGACACCAAGCCAGCCACCCACCACAGGGTGCCAGCAAGCCACCCACACTACCAGGTGTCCGCCACCGACCCACAACAGGGGGACAGCAGCCAGCCACCCCGCAACAGGGTGCCAGCAAGCCACCCACACTTCCAGGCATCAGCCACTGACCCACAACAGGGTGCCAGCCAGCCACCCAAACTGCCAGGTGTCAGCCACCGAACCGCAACAGGATGACAGCAGCCAGCCACCCCACAACAGGGTGCCAGCAACCCACCCACACTGCCAGGTGTCAGCCACCGACCAACAACAGGGTGACAGCAGCCAGCCACCCCACAACAGGGTGCCAGCAACCCACCCACACTGCCATGTGTCAGCCACTGACCCACAACAGGGTGCCAGCCAGCCACCCAAACTGCCAGGTGTCAGCCACCGAACCGCAACAGGATGACAGCAGCCAGCCACCCCACAACAGGGTGCCAGCAACCCACCCACACTGCCAGGTGTCAGCCACCGACCAACAACAGGGTGACAGCAGGCAGCCACCCCACAACAGGGTGCCAGCAACCCACCCACACTGCCAGGTGTCAGCCACTGACCCACAACAGGGTGCCAGCAACTTGCAAGCCACCCACACTGCCAGGCGTCAGCCACAGACCCATAACAGGGTACCAGCAACTCAGCAAGCCACCCACACTGCCAGGCGTCAGCCACCGACCCACACCAGGGTGCCAGCAAGCCACCCACACTGCCAGGTATCAGCCACAGACTGACCCACAACAGGGTGCCAGCAAGCCACCCACAGCAGGGCAGGGTGCCAGGCCAGCAGCCAGCCAGCCATTTTTTTAACTTTTTTGTCTCTTTCAAATTGCAATGGAGATGGATGAGGACAGAAAAAGTAAAAGTGTGGTCTGGGACTATTTCTCGTCTCAACTAATTCCAGGAAAAGCAGCAGTGTGCAACACATGCACAAACAATATAAGCATGGGATCAGTAACTGCAAAAAACAAACGTAGATCAAATCTTTGGGCCCATCTAGGAGTTCATCATAATCAATTATATCATGCAGCACAGAAAAAACAAAATGAATATCAATGTGAGTTTGAAATACCTCCTCCAGGCAACGATAACAGATATGTTTCTGAAAAAAAAACAGGTGTCTGTCTAGATTCAGATGAATACACAGATTATACACTTTATATGCTTCCTCCTGCATTAAAGGGGTTAATTTTTCTTTTATCTCCAAAATTTCTTTGTTCAGTCTGATGACTTTTCTTCTTTTTTTATCAATTAAAAAATTGAGAAGACTCATCCAATAATGCCTAAGAAAGACAATATTCCAACACTTAAGGCTATGGACTTCCTTTGCAGACACCGGAACTGTCAGGTCTCCATAAGTGTTTTGCTCTCATCCAATCGGAGTTGGAGTGCAACCAGCCAATCGGTGTCCAAAGACAAAGCAATCACAGCAGAGGTAGTACTTCCGGCGGAAGTGTTCACCTAACCCTGGACACACATCCAATCAGAGGTGGTGCTTCCGGTGGAAGTGTTCACCTACTCCAGTACACACAACAGATCAGAGGTAGTACTTCCGGCGGAAGTACTTACTCGGTCCGGTCTGTACATAATTTGTTTTAATCAAAATAAAGATCGTGGAACTTTTAATAAGAAACTTTTCTTTATTGCTCCATTTCTTTTAATAATATGCAAGAATCACCTGGCATTATAATGGTTTGAGAGCGCTGGCACATCGACCAGTAATGACAGGTACCTCCTTTGCAGACACCGGAAACACTTTCCCATCAGGCTATAAAAATGGCGGCAGTGATGACGCGGGCTCCCCTCCTATCTCAGTTGATGCCCAATCGGGAGGAAACGCGTCATCGAGGAGGCGCCACGTCATCACACACAACGTCACACGGCGGTTTGCACTGCAGGCAGCCGCCGTCATCTGTGTTCCGCATAGGGTGATTTCAATGCGTTCAATGCGAGCATTTTCTCATCTAAATGCAAGTGTGATTCTTTACATTTAATAAAATGTTAAAAGATAATGCACCATTGGCGGTTCCTTTCTTTCCCCACTTATATTGAGGTTAAGAACAGCGAATACCCACCAGAGACCGACCCATCACCTACCGTGTTGGAAGGGAGAAGTGTCTGTTGATTTACAGCTCTACCCATTCATTGATTTGGTAAGAGGCTCAACATCCCCACTCCTCTTGGATGGTGTTAGGGGTCACATCTTCCCAACCTTTTTGGTGTTTGATCTCTGGAGCGGGATCACTTATATATATGCCCTAAATTCTCATCTTTTTGGTAAGAAGCTACGCTGGTGGTGGGACATTGAATTTAGTCACGTGATCTTCACCTCTTCTGTTTAAGGCTTCATCACAACAAATTTAACTGGACTATTTTTATATATCACTTGGGACTTTATACATCACCATGCACACCTGAGACACACATTGATGTTTTCACTGTGATTGCTGTGGTTTAATGTTTGTGTTTTATGCAACCCTTCTAATGTCATTAGCACATTTTGTTGTACACCTTTATTTTTGATGTTTTCAGTACACGGTTGGTTTGTTTAAAATCCTTCCCTTGTTTGCACCTTGCAAAAGATTTATTTCAATCATCACCTTATTGATTAGCGCACCTGATACACCCATCCCTATCAAGTTCACTATTAAGCTCTAAGGTAGCAGCTTCTCAATACATAATCAGCGCACTTTCATTTTTTCACTAAGCTCCTGTTTTACCTGGTTGGCTACATTTAGCCTTTGGGAAGTGTGTTTATTGCTGTGTTCTTCCCACCCCTCATGATGACACTGCTTTGAGATGTCCCAAGGGTCAAGATGTGGAACTGTGTCCGTCAATGAACGAAAGAGAAAACTGGATTTTTGTCCTACCGTAAAATCCTTTTCTCTGATGTTTATTGACAGACACAGCACCCGCCCCTCTATTTAGTTATATGTTCTTCTGACACTGCTTGTTACAAAACTGAAGACCTATAGCAGGAAGTGGGAGTATACCCCTGGGACTGCCCTGTAAGCGTAGTCAAACTTTTTTCCGTGTAGTGTCCTACTCCTGTAGGGGGCAGCATAAACCCAAGGGTCAAGAAGATAATGGAGCTGTGTCTCTCAATGAACATCAGAGAAAAACCCAGTTTTTCATTTTTTCTTTGTGTGTTCCTTTTGAGGAATTTTCCCTAACTCCCTGTGATATATGCCTTATAGTAAACTGATATTTAAATGTATTGCTTTATATGATAAATCACTGTATGCCTGAATTTATTTTTCATAGATTAAAACTTTGGAATACATCAACAGAAGAAGCAAACAGTCGGAGTCAAGCCATCTGAGTGAACTAGCAATCAGACTGCCTCTCCAGTCTAGAACCTAATGAAAAGTTATGCAAAGTTACTAACAAGAAGTGCTTGCAGTGTATTATGCAGCAACCTACTAGACCACACATGGAACAAAAGTTGGCCTAATCGACAGAGCCTAACATTTCTATCTGGTAGTTCTCACATTTACATAATTCTTAAACATGTTTGCATTCAATAAAGACATTACCTCTTATATGAAAGTGTTTGAAAGCCTACTTTTCAGTTGCATTTTTTTTTGTTTTCTTCAGCAATACTACAATTAAAACTGCTGTAGCCCTCTTTTGGGTTGTGTGGGGGGGGGGGGGGGGGGTTATGAGATATAGCCCTCCCTAAACCTGTAGGAAAATAAGAGGACCAGAACTTTTGCTAAGTGGAAGAATGGTGTAATAAATAAAGGTGGAAGCTCCCTCGCTCAGGTGAACAGAGGGGATTATCTTCGTGGGAAATTACAAGTACTGTAATATATTCAGAATAATTGGGACCAGAGAAACTACTGCAAACAGCATATCACATTAACCATGAGTATATAGATGCACGCCATTATGGAAACAATATGAGCTTTATATTATGAAAGATTAGGAATGCATCCACTGTACCAATAGAAAATATCAGGAGAGGGCCCAATGTGAGTCCTGGTGGAATTGTGCACATATACCTGGGTATATACAGTATAGCAATTAATAAAGATTTCTCTTACGTCCTCTGACAGTCACCGCCGATCCATATAAGCCTTCACTATTGGGTAATGGCGCCCTCTGCAGGAGTAAGCTAGGCAGATAGAAATGTTGGTAAAGGAGTGGGAATGGCGCTGCCTACTAATGGAACGGACAGGATAGATTAAATGAGTGAGATAAGATAAGAGTATTGTATATGGACACAGAGAGGAATATCCACAATGTACAAATATATAGGATATCAAAGTAACAATAAGGTGAATACTGGATATAAACAATGGTGATATAAAGTGACCAAGTGCTTGAAGTGAGTGAATAATATACGTATGTATCCCCAGTATATATACACACAATGAAAATTAGGCTAAACCAATAATATCAAAAAAATGGTATACAGAATCAAGCAATGAATGGTAAAGTGACAAGTGCCAATATTAAAAGTATTAAATAATAAAAATATATAAAGTGATACCGCGATAAGCATAAATAAGATAAAATATGTGAATCAATAAAGTGAATAATTATAATTAATAATCAGATGAGGTGACTAGGTGACCTAAATAGTATTAATAGTCCAATAAGGTGACTGGGTGACGTGTAAAGTCCATTTAATTGAGAAATATCTTCATAGATATCTTCTTAGAAAAATAATAAATAAATAAAACCCCGTGGTGGGTGATGAGTTAGGTGTAAGTAGCCCACTCACCAGACGTACCCACCCCCCGCAAGGGGTAAAGAGCGGGTATAGTGGTTAGTATAAATCCTTCTGCTGGGTCTTGTCCTCCTCCAGGGATCCTTGGATGTAGGTGTACCGGGGGATGGCCAAAGGTCCTATGGAAAGGCCCAGGGAACAGGGGGGTCCGCTCTTGGATGGGGTATTGACTCCGGTGTCAGACCAAACGTAACCGGACCATGTAGGTAAAGGCATGTGGGGCAAGAAGAGGCCAATAGTGTAATACTGCAAACACTATTTTTATTGAAAAAATCACAATCTGTATGAATCAAACGAGCATGTATGCGGAGCTGTGGAACGCAATGCGCTCCAATCAGATGCCGGAACCGAAAGTGATGCGACGGCGCTGTACACATTTCGTCATCAAACGTCTTCAGCAGCGTCCCTGTTCCCTGGGCCGTATTTTTCTAAGTAGATATCTATGAAGATATTTCTCACTTAAATGGACTTTACACGTCACCCAGTCAACTTATTGGACTATTAATACTATTTACGTCACCTAGTCACCTCACCTGATTATTAATTATAATTATTCGCTTATCACCGTATCACTTTATATATTTTTATTATTTAATACTTTTAATATTGGCACTTGTCACTTTACCATTCATTGCTTGATTGCGTATACCATTTTTTTGATATTATTGGTTTAGCCTAATTTTTCATTGTGTGTATATATACTGGGGATACATACGTATATTATTCACTCACTTCAAGCACTTGGTCATTTTATATCACCATTGTTTATATCCAGTATTCACCTTATTGTTACTTTGATATCATATATCTTTGTACATTGTGGATATTCTTCTCTGTGTCCATATACAATACTCTTATCTTATCTCGCTCATTTAATCTATCCTGTCTAGATACCATCACCGTTCCATTAGTAGGCAGCGCCATTCCCACTCCTTTACCTTCATTTTTTATAGCCTCGGCTATTTTCTGGGAGGCTGCAGCCCACTGACACATCCATTATATACCCTATAGCGCGGAGTCTTATATTTTCAGATAGAAATGTTAATACAAAACTTTTCTATACTTAGACACACCTCTAGGGGGCCGTCCCCAGCCATTATCCTGATCCAGTCACAACTGCTCCTCAGTTTTTTGCTGCCTAGCTTAGGAGTAAGCTAGCTTTTCTAGCCGAGACCTAGTGTCTCGGTTTTTCTTTTTGTTTTTTTCTGACAATATGTATTTTTCTTCTGAAAAAAGTTTTTTATTTCTCTCACTATCACTAGTTAGTCAGGGACTTTTTCCTGGAGGACTACAGTGCTGAGCCTCGCACTGGGTAATATAGATCCTTTTGGAGTCCCAGCCTGCCAACGAGCGCCGCAGGTTACTGGTGCGCGCAGGCCTCGCAACGACAGTGCCCCTCAGAATGGGGATGAGCCTGCGGAGCTGCGTCTTCGCTGAGGGTGTCTCAACCTGGAACGCCCGCGTGTTGTCAGCATCCCTCCTTGGCTGACGGCTCCTCCACTTTAGGTGGGAGGTCTCCCGTATCAGAGCGGTGCCCGCTTCCCTGGACTGGTGAGTACTGATACCCTATTGTCCCTGGGGACTTTTGGGGGGTTTGTGGGCCCACTCTTAGGGAATGGCAGGGCTGGTGGTCTCTGTGGAATCCCCCGTCTGGCTGGCTTGGTGTTATTTCCCTCCCTCCCTGGCCCTGCTGAGGGCGCTGTGTGAGGTACTTGTGGTACCTGGGGGTTTTGGGAGGGGCTCTATAGAGGTATGGGGTCTTCCTAGGGTCCCCTGTGGTGGCCAGACTGCGTGCGTATGCTTAGTTGGCTCTGTTTTAGCGCGGCTGCAATTTTAGGTGAGGGCAGGTCACTGGGCTCTGTGTGTGGGCAGCAGCCATGTCATGTATACTGCCTTGCTGCCGATCGGGCGCCATCTTGGGTAAGGGCACATGCCTATTAAGGGCAAGCTACGATCTTGCTGGTGCCTTTTTACATAGTTTCATTAGACACCATTTTATTGTGGCTCCTGGGCTAGGCCTCTAAGGGTGTGAGGTCGCTTCCTCTCTTTCCCTCCATTTCTGTGACAGTTTATGAAACTGTGGGTGGATTTTTACTAATGCCAAAGGCATTTTTCTACCAAAACTGTTATTTTTTGTGGATTTTGCATTTTCTGAAGGAGCTCTTTCAAACAATGCAGGCTGCGATTGGGTTCCGCAGGAACTACCCGATTTAAAGGGCCAGCGTTCCATTTATTTTATCTTGGCTTTCTGGACTCCCAGACCAAAAATTTCCTTGCAGGCCTGGTGGGGGCTTTGGGTATTCCTGAAGCCTCTTCCCTGGTCTCCGTTTTCTGCTGCTCTTGCACTTTTTTTGCACCCATGGTTGATCTGCGGAGTGCTCTTTAAAAAAAAAAATGTTTTTGAACAATTAACGGCCTATGCCCTCCCAGTCTTCGGACTCCAAGCCTGAATGGTTGCCACGGACAATGTCCCTTCTGTGGGGTCCATGTCCTCCGCCTATGAGGAGGAGGGGTGAAAGAATCTTCCTCCTCGGTAGCACGGGGATGCGCTGCCATAAGCTATCCTCATTAGCGCCATTACAGAAACTCTCCATCTTGACGATGAGTCCTCTCAGTCAAGTACAAGGGCTGCTTTCGGGTTCCGAAGTGCCCAGACGTCGGGTCAGGTTTCCCTGCCCTGTGAATTTTCGCAAACTTGTGAATGTCCGGTGACATCGCATTACACATATGCTGGTGGTGCCTGAGCGTCTTTTCCCGCCGCTATCCCTTTTTTGGAGGCCATGATCAGACGTTGGACGGTGTTCCCTTACGTGGACCACACTGTCTCTGGGCTGACTAAATCCACCTCAATGCTAGTTCACCGGAGTCTTATATTTTCAGATAGAAATGTTAATACAAAACTTTTCTATACTTAGACACACCTCTAGGGGGCCGTCCCCAGCCATTATCCTGATCCAGTCACAACTGCTCCTCAGTTTTTTGCTGCCTAGCTTAGGAGTAAGCTAGCTTTTCTAGCCGAGACCTAGTGTCTCGGTTTTTCTTTTTGTTTTTTTCTGACAATATGTATTTTTCTTCTGAAAAAAGTTTTTTATTTCTCTCACTATCACTAGTTAGTCAGGGACTTTTTCCTGGAGGACTACAGTGCTGAGCCTCGCACTGGGTAATATAGATCCTTTTGGAGTCCCCCCACCGATCTGGCTGATAGGGAATCATTGAGGCGCTTTCCTGTTTGCACCTGTGTTTGCCTCGGTGCTGGTCTCTCAGGCTCTCGCGCCATGGGCCAAGGTGCTTCGGTGCACCCTGGTGCCGGAGTCGACCTATCCGACTGTCCTTGACTTGGTGGTTTGGGTTACCCGAAGGGGGATGTGCCTGTGTGAGGTGGCCTTGAACGAGGCCCCGTTGCTTGCTCGGTTGTCTGCGGTCGGGGTCGCGATTCGCTGCCTTTTTTGGCACAAAAGCTGGTCGGCTGACCACGCTTCCAGACAGACGTGTCTGATGTTCCTTGTTGGTGAGTCATCCTTTTGGGAAACCCTTGGGCTTAGTTGATTACGGGGCTTACGGGGATCAGAGTACTCGGTTGCCCCCGGTCGCTAGGGGTAGGTCCTCCAGCGCTAGGCGGGGGCATTCCTTGATAGCTCAGCGTGGACAAGGGCTTCAAGCCCTCAGGTGGTTACAAGAAGCCGTGGTCGGGTGAGACAAAGGCCGGTCAGTCTGGCTCGGCGGCCTGGTCCACCTCTTCCATCATGGGCGCCCTCACCCATCCCTGGGGTTGGGGGACATCTGTGTTGCTTTCAGATTCCCTGGTTGTCCAGTATTCAGGACAGGGGGGTTCACGAGTTGCTTCTTTTTCAGGGTACAAGATCAGTTTCAATCTCGCCCTGTGGACAGGTTCTTCCTGTCGGCTCTCCAGCTGCCTCCTGCTCGTCTCAGGGGTCTCATGGGGGCGGTGCATGCTCTGCTCGCCCAAGGAGTCTTTGTGCCCGTGTCTTCACGGGACAGGTTTCGCAGTTTTTTTCTTTCATCCTGTTCTCTGTGCTCAGAACAGGGGGCACAGTGCACTTCGTGGCTTGCAGTCTCTGAACCATTTTTTGCGGGTGCTGGAGTTCTGGATGGAATCCCTCAAAGCCAGTCGTGGCGTCATTGGGTCCAGGGGACTTCCTGGCCTCCTATCGCCTTGCTAGATGAGCCATCCTGTCTACCCATCCCTATCTACAAGGGTTCTCAGAGATGTCTCTGCTTCGTCGTGGCAGGGGAGCTGGCCAGTTTTCTGGCGCTACCCTTCGGATTCGCTTCGGCTCCCAGGTTTTTCACCAAGATTTGGCTCCAGTGCAGGCCTTACTGTGTTTAAGGGAGATTGCATACTCTTTTATCTGGCCGACCTCCTGTTCAGGTCAAGCTTGTGTGCATCTTTGTCGAGTTTTCTGACACACCGGGAGTTCGGGTGGAACGTCCATTCTCATTGGTCGGCACTGACTCATTCAGGTCACCTTCATTACCTGGGGATGGTCCTGCACTTGGCTCAGATGCAAGATTTTTCTTCCGGTGGGCTGACCCTGGCTCCTGAGGGACGAGATCAGATCCCTCAGGGACGACGATCCCTCCTCCTTGCGGATCTATGTTCGGTCATTGGACAAGTAGTTTCTCTGTTCCAGCGGTAGGATCCTTTGTGGGGGCTCCAGTCGCCGACCCTGACACAGGGCCAGTCCTTTCGGCCTCTGTTGTGGACGGTGTTCACCACGGATGCCAGCCTGTCGGGCTGGGAAGAAGTCCTGGGCACGCCTTGTGCCCGGGGGTTGTGGTCAGGGGTGGGGGTCTGTTTGCTGTTACACGTCTTGGAGCTCCGCGCAATCAGGCTTTGTCTGTTTCCGTTGGTTATCTCAACTTCAGGGGTCCAGTACGGATAGACGACGCCATGGCTGTGGCTTATATCAAACACCAAGGGGGCACCAAGAGTGCCCGGGCGGCCGAGGAAGTGGCCGTGCTCCTGTCTTGGGCCGAATTGCGCATTCCTGCATTTTCGGCTGTTCCCATTCCGGGTGTGGAAAATTGACAGGCGGACTGTCTGAGTCGCCTGACCCCAATTGGACCAGGGAGTCTGGTCCCTGCATCCGGAAGTGTGGCCGGTGGGGGACACCAGACGTGGATCTGTTTATGCCCCGTCTCGACAATGGGGTTGGGAAGTTCATGGCCGGACCTCGCGATCCTCTGGCGGACCCCATGGATGCGTTAGGAGTACCTTTGGCACTGGTATCAGCTGTTGTATGCCTTCCCTCCGGTTCGACTGTTATCCATGTTCCTCTGCAGGTTGGCGTTGGAACGGATGTCGGTCTTTCTGGTGGCCCCAGACTGGCCACGTTGGTCCTGATACGCGGCCATCGTTCAGATGGTCGTCGGGCCTCCCTGGCGGCTTCCGCTGCGGGACGATTTTCTGTCTCAAGGGCCGATCTTCCTTCCTGCTTGCAGTCTCTGGTTTTCACGGTGTGGCTGTTGGAAGCCAGGTCTTGAGGGGTAGGGGTCTTCCACAGGCGGTCATCCCTACATTATTGAAGGCTCGTAAAGCTACCTCGAGGAAGATTTCTCATCGCACCTGGAAAGTGTATATGCCTGGTGCGGATCGCATGCGTTCCATCCTCGCTCCTTCTCGGTGGCAAAAGTTTTTGGCCTTCCTGCGGAAAGGAGTGGATCAGCGTTTGGCGCTGAACGAGATCAAGGGTCAGTTGTCGGCTTTGACCATCTTTTTCCATGTCCCTTGGCATTGTATTCTTTGCTTCGCACCTTCCTCATAAGGGTGCGGCATCTGGCTCCTCCGAGGAAGGCTCCCTTGCCTCCCGGGGCCTGAATTTGGTGTTGTCTGTGTTACAACTACCTCCCTTTGAGAACATCAGAGTTTTTCCTCTGCCTGTGTTGTCCCAGACAGTTGTTTTTCTGGTGACTATCACATCCTCCTTACCTTCCAACTACCGAACAATTACCCGTAGAAACCTTCGCCATCTTAACCCTTCACTTCTTTTTTCTGCTACGGATTGTCTCTTCAACACAATCTCATCCCTTTCCTGCCCCATCATGGCCACTTCTGTTTACAACAGTTCACTGTCATCTACCCTGGATGCCTTGGCCCCTCTCACTACACACAGAATCAGGCCCCGACCGCTACAAACCTGGCAGACAGACAATACCAGAAGCCTCAAAAAACGTAGTCGTGCTCTTGAGCGTCTGTAGCGTAAGACTAAGTCACAGCAAGATTTCAGCCAATATAAATCTGCCCTCCAAAAATACAGTTCCTGTCTCCACACTGCCAAACAGACCTACTTTATCACTTTCATTAACACCCTCTCACACAGTCCCCGTCAACTTTTTTCTACCTTCAACGCTCTACTTCGTCCTCCATTACTTCAACACAATAACTTTCTCACTGCCCAAGAGATTTCCAATTACTTAAAAAATAAGATTGATACGATTCGTGAAGAGATCTTTACATTACAGAGATTTCCCTCACCTTACACACCTTGTCCTCCTGCACAATCAATACTTCCCTTGTTTAACCCAACTATTGTAGAGGAAGTCACTAAAATTTTTTTCTATTGCGCACCTAACTTCCTGCCCCCTGGACCCTGTTCCTTCTCAAATACTACGCTCACCCTCTGACTCTATCCTACACTCTTTAACTCATATCTTCAACCTCACCCTCTCCACTGGCATCTTCCCCAACTCTCTAAAACATGCGCTAGTGACTCCCATACCAAAGAAAGCCTCACTAGACCCCACCAATCTTAATAACTTAAGACCCATCTCCTTACTCCCTTTTGCTTCCAAACTCCTTGAACGTTTAGTTTACAACCGCCTGAACAAGCACCTCATTGAGAATAACCTTCTTGATCCCCTTCAGTCTGGATTTCGCCGGCAACACTCCACAGAAACTTTTCTCCTAAAACGTATAAATGACTTACTAACAGCTAAAACCAATGGTCACTACTCAGTACTCTTACCCTTGGACCACTCTGCTGCCTTTGATACTGTTGACCACCCCCTCCTTCTCAAAAAACTCAGTTTGCTCGGTCTCCGTGACTGTGCTCTCCTTTGGTTTTGAATCTTGCCTATCTCACCGCACCTCCAGTGTCACTTATAATTCCACTTACTCCCCTGCAACTCCTCTTACTGTTGGGGTCCCCCAAGGTTCTGTCCTTGGACCGCTACTATTCTCAATCTATACCTCCTCCCTGGGTCAGCTAATAGCCTCCCATGGCTTCCACTACCATTTCTATACTGATGACACCCAAATCTACCCCTCAGCTCACCCCATCAGTCTCCTCCCTCATCACTGATCTGTTAACAGACATATCAGCCTGGATGTCTCACCACTTCCTCAAACTGAATCTCTCTAAAATCGAGCTCATAATAGTTCCCCCTCTACGTGCCCCTTCCCCGCACTTCTCTGTCAAGATCAATGGAACAACTATCAATCCTTCCACACATGCCAGGGTGCTAGGGGTAACCCTGGACTCTGAACTGTCCTTTCAGGCTCACAGCCAATCCCTGTCCAAATCATGCCGCCTTAACCTCCGCAACATCGCAGAGGATACGGCCCTTTTTAACCATTGACACCACCAAGCTTTTAATTCATGCCCTGGTTATCTCTCGCCTTGACTATTGCAACTCCCTCCTCATTGGATTACCCTTGCATAGATTATCCCCCCTTCAATCCATAATAAATGCTGCTGCAAAAATTATCCACCTTACCAACCATTCAGTGTCCTCCACCCCTTTCTGCCAATCCCTTCACTGGCTTCCACTCACCCAACAAATAAAATTCAAAGTGCTAACAATAGTTTACAATGCCATCCACGACTCTGCCCCCAGCTACATCACTAATCTGATCTCAAAATATCAACCAAGCCGCTCATCTGATCTCAAAATATCAACCAAGCCGCTCTTTTCGGTCCTCCCAAGACCTCCTGCTCTCTAGCTCCTTTGTCACCTCTTCCCATGCTCGCCTCCAGGATTTCTCCAGAGCTTCTCCCATTCTTTGGAACTCTCTACCCCAATCTGTCCGACTGTCCCCTAATCTATCCATCTTTAGACGATCCCTGAAAACCCTTCTCTTTAAAGAAGCCTACCCGGCTACTAACTAATAACACTGTTTCACTTTCTCCATCAGCTCATCCCCCACAGCTATTACCTTTTGTATCAATTGACCCTCCCTTTTAGATTGTAAGCTCTAACGAGCAGGGCCCTCTGATTCCTCTTATTCCAAATTGTATTGTAACTGTAATGTCTGCCTTCATTTTGTTAAGCGCTGCGCAAACTGTTGGCGCTATATAAATCCTGTACAATAATAATATCACATCTGCTCGCAGAGTGTCTGCATTGGCGGCTTTGTCTTGCCGTTGACCTTATCAGTCTTTTATTCCCAAGGTGGTTTCTTCGTTTAACCTCCACAAGGATATCGTGCTGCCTTCGCTTGTGAGAAGCCCAAGCATCTCCAGGAGATGGCTTTGCATTCCTTGGATGTGGTCCTGGCGGTCAGGGTTTTCCTGGCTGCCGCGGCATCTGTTCAACAGTCTGATTCCCTGTTTGTTCTTCCTGAAGGACCTCGGAAGGGCTAGGCCGCGTCCGCGACTAACATTTCTCCGTGGATCAGACTGACGTTATTTGTTTCAGGCCTCTTCCATCAAGGGTCAGGTTCCTCCTTTCCCTGTAAGGGCCTTTTCTACTGAAGCCGTCAGCATCTCTTTTCGCCATCAGGCTGCTCTGGCTCAGGTGTGCAAAGCGGCGACCTGGTCTTCTGTGTACTCATTCATCAGAATTTATGTTTTGGCATCTTCAGATGCTTCCCGTGGCCGCAATGTTTTGAGGTGCGGCGGTTGTTTGCAGAGACATATTTTTTCTGTCTCTTTCTTGGGGTGTTTTTCCATTACCTTTTCAGTTGGTTGCGTCTTCCCACCCCTCACACCTGCACTGCTTCGGGACGTCCCAATAGTGAAGGCTTATATGGATCGGCGGCGACTGTCAGAGGACGTAAGAGAAAATATAATTTTTGTAAGAACTTACCGTAAAATTCTTTTCTCTGAGTCCTCTGACAGTCGTCGCCCCTGCCCCTCTGGTTTTTTGGATCTGGGGGTTATTGCCTTCCAGTACTGCTTGCTATAATCTGAGGATCAGTTGGGACTGGATCAGGATAATGGCTGGGGACGGCCCCCTAGAGATGTGTCTAAGTATAGAAAAGTTTTGTATTAACATTTCTATCTGTCTAGCTTACTCCTGCAGAGGGTGCCATTACCCAATAGTGGAGGCTTATATGGATCGGCTGTGACTGTCAGAGGACTCAGAGAAAATAATTTTACGGTAAGTTCTTACAAAAATTATATTATCTCCATATACATTTTACAGCAAAAGTCATTAGCAGAAGCCCCTGCAGGTGATTATGGTGTGGTATCTGTCTTGGTGTCAGAGACCTGAAGGCAAGATCAGCTGTGATGGGGAGAGCAGACAGCCATTGTCCAACCAGTCTAAAAGCATAGCTGCTAACCAGCAGAAACTGTGATGTTGCACTGGAACTCAGTCAGTCTATCTACTATTTCTTAGTCCCTAGCAGCTCCTAATCTTCTATGGAACCGGACCTCTAACTACCAAGTGGCCATTGAATGCCTAACCCAGCTCTAGCCCATGCTGGTTTTTGAGCACTGAGCTAAAACTCGCTATAGAATCCCAGACCAAAAGGGACAGGGTTAACTAAAACAAGAGCTGCATATAAACACTATTGCAATAAACAAGTACACCTACTAATACACCACTACACACATACAGCAGCACAGACCTAGCTATCTGGCACTGTGCATGTGAGATAATAACCATAGGACAGAGATATGTGTGTCACAAGGATTCAGATACACGCTCAGGAAGCTTTGGCAGCTGCACTTAGACTATTAGGCAAGTATTTCTATGTTCTAATAGTTTATTTCTGGTCTGGGTGAAATACATTAGTCGTTCCTGTGTGTATACAGTCATGTGGTTCAGTTCCTCCCTTTTGTTCACTACTTGCTTTCTCTGGGGGGTTTCAACCCAGCCCTCCAGACACAAGACATGATGTACATAAATAATTCTCTGATATAACGATGAATGCTGAGCACATGCTGGACAGCAAGGGCAAAGAGGAGCTTCCACAGAGGGATGAAGTGTAGTGGGAAACCATCAGAGCAGAGTGACAAAAGGTGAATCTGGGACCTCAGTGGTGAGTGGAAAGCACAACAATGGTGGGAGTGAGGCTGATTCTTTGTCAGAGGAATGCCAGAGCGCGGTGGAACCAATATGTATCATGACAGCTAGGTCCTTTCTAGCCCCTTTCAATAATCTGTCCATTCATTCCGCAATGTTCTGAACCTGAGCACTCGGTAAACAACATGCTGTTTAGTGATTACGGTCTTTGTGACAGATTGCCCTTTCTGTCCTCCTAATAAGTGAGATAGATCATAGGTAGTTAGGGGTGGGTAAAATCCCCAAATATCATCACTATGATCCCTATATCATAGGTAGTTGGGGATAGGTAAAATCCCCCATTATGATCACTGTCTTAGCCCTTGCAGCCCTTTCTATCTGTTCAAGGAGCCGATTCCTCACATCCTCATTAACACTGGGTGGACTAAAACAACAAATACCAATGATTAGTTTGTAGTAAGTACACCTGTATGCAGTTCCACTCATAATGATTCAGCCTAACACATTCTCCATCAACTCAGTACTTTTTCACACTCGCTTTGAGATCACTTCTCACATAGAGACAGACACCACCACCTTTTACCTTGTCTCTCCAAAAGAGAGCATAGCCAGAAATATTTTTGGACCGTATCTTACTAATGATTTTTACAGGGGCAGAATTATGTCTCTCTCTCTGCAGTCCACACCTCGTTCAATACATAGTTACATAGTAGTTGAGGTTGAATAAAGACAATAGTCCATCCAGTTCAACCTGTGTAGGTGTGTGTGGCCGTAATCATTTCCCATGCCCCTGAATGTTATGATCCTTGAGATGTACGTCCAAAATGCTTTTAAAAGTAGCCATACTTCCCGCATACTTCCCGCATTTACTACTATTTGTGGTAGAGAATTACACAGTCTTGCTGCCCTTACTGTAAAGAACCCACTGTGTAGCCTTAGGTTAAAATGCTTCTCCTCTAATCGCATTGTATGGCCTTGTGTCCTCATGCATTCCTTGCGACTGAATCGTTTTTTTTCTATGTTGAGATCACCGTTGAGGTAATTATAAATCGCTATTATGTCCCCTCTCAGGCGTCTCCTCTCCAGAGAGAATAAATCAAGCGCTTGTAAGCGTTCTTCATAGTTAAGGTCCTCAAACCCCCTAATCAGTTTAGTTGCCCTTCTCTGGACTCTTTCCAGCTCCAACACATCCCTTCTGAGGACTGGGGACCAGAACTGGACAGAATACTCCATAGTTTGTGAGGTTGAAAAAAAACATCAGTCCATCCAGTTCAACCTATGATGTGTGTGTGTGTTTGCTGTTAACTGTACTTTGTATACCCCTTTATGTTGTGGTCTTTAAGGTGCCCATCTAATAGTTTTTTGAAACTATCGATGCTCCCTGCTGATACCACTGCTTGTGGAAGAGAATTCCACATCCTTACTGTTCTGACAGTAAAAGAACCCCTTATGTATTTTAAGGTTAAACCGTTTTTCCTCTAGTTTTAGTGAGTGGCCACGTGTTTTATTGTATTCTCTTTCTCTGAAAAGATTGTTCCTTATGCTAGGGTCATCACCAGTACAGTATTTGTACATTGATATCATATCCCCTCTCAAGCATCTCTTCTCCAGAGAGAATAAGTTCAATGCTTGAAGTCTTTCCTCATAGCTGATGTCCTCCATTCCCTTAATTATTTTTGTTGCCCTTCTTTGGACTCTCTCCAGTTCTAGCACATCCTTTCTGAGGACCGGTGCCCAGAACTGGACGGCATACTCCAGGTGTGGCCGGATCAGAGTCTTGTTAAGTGGGAGAATAATCTCTTTATTTCTGGAGTGAATCCCCTTTTTATAAATGCCAGTATTCTGTTGGCTTTGCTTGCAGCGGATTGGCATTGCATGCCACTGCCAAACCTGTTGTCCACTAGTACCCCAGGTCCGTTTCCATCTTAGATTCACCCAGAGGTCCCCCCCCCCCCTTAGCAAGTAGCTTGCTTTTGGGTTTCTGACGCCCAAGTGCATTACCTTACATTTTTCAACATTAAACCTCATCTGCCATGTAGTTGCCCACCCCATTATTTTGTTCAGGTCTGCTTGTAAGGTTTCCACATCCTGCATAGAAGATATTGGCTTGCTTACTTAAGTATCATCTGCAAATACAGAGATTGTGCTAGATATCCCCTCCTCTAGATCGTTTATAAATAAATTGAACAGGATTGGTCCCAGGACACATCCTTGGTGGACCCCATTTTCCACACCTGCCCAATCCGAGTACTCCCCATTTATCACCACCCTCTGGACGCGCCCCTGGAGGCAGTTCTCTATCCAGGTACTCACCCTATGGTCCATACCTATGTACCTAAGTTTGTACAGTTTTTGGGGAACTGTGTCAAATGCCTTTGCAAAGTCCAGATACACCACATCTACAGGCCTTCCTTTATCTAGATGGCAACTCATTTCATCATAGAAGGTTAATAGATAGGTCTGGCAAGAGCGATTTTTCATGAATCCATGCTGATTACTACTAATAATACCATTTTCATTACTAAAGTCTTATATATATAGTCTCCTAACATCCCCTCCAAAATCTTGCAGACTACTGATGTTAGACTGACCGGCCTATAGTTACCCGGGATATATCTTGGGCCTTTTCTAAATATTGGTACCACTTTGGCTTTTTTCCAATCAGCTAGCACCATTCCCGTCTGTAGACTATCCATAAAGATCAAGAATAATGGTCTGGCTTTCACCTGGCTGAGTTCTTTAAGAACCCTTGGGTGCAAGCCATCTGATCGCAGAGATTTATTTATGTTAAAGCGGAGTTCCACCCTAAAATTATACTTACCTCCATCTTCTTGCACCGGGTCACCTGAAAAACAAATGGATAATCGCAATTTATTTATTTTTTTTTACTTACCTTGTTTAGAAGAAAATATACTTACCTTACTTCCTCTTCCTCCCCTCAGCGGCCACGGCGATTTGTCACTTCCTGGCTTGCAATGATTCCTGGGAGCGGAACGTCATCACTCCCAGGAATCAATGCGACTGCACCGGCCCCGACGTCAGTTCCGGTGCATGCGCCGTCATACCTTGCTAAACAGCTTCTGGGCATGCCCAGAAGCTGTGCAGGGATGACGCTGCGGCACCGGAAGTGAAGGCGGGGCCGGTGCATTGCATCGTGGGACCGAAGAAGACGGAAGAGGACACAGAAGAGGATCGCGCTGGCTTCAAGCTGCCCACACCTGAGATGGCAGCGCTGGACAATACATTTTCAAGGTAAGTATTTCTTCTAAAAGGTAAGTGCAACCCGGGACAGATCAGAGGCTAGCCATTGTGGAATGCACTAGCCCTGACTGTCCCAGGGGTATTTTTATTAAAAAAACTTTCCCAGGGTGGAACTCCGCTTTAAGTTTCTCTAGTTTAGTTCTAAGTCTATCTTCTGTTAGCCATGGGGGTACTTCCTGAGTCGTATTATTTAATTTATCATTACAAGCTGGGTTAGTGTAGCCCCCCATTTCCTTTGTGAAGACTGAAGAGAAGAAATTATTTAACACTTACGCCTTCTCACTGTCCTCTGCGGCCAGATTCCCTTCGTCATCTTTTATGGGGCCAATGTGTTCTGGCCTCACTTAATGTTTATACTTAAAGAATTTATTGGGGGGTTTTTTCTCTCTTCCGCTATATGTCTCTTTTATGTTCTATTTTAGCCGCCTTTATTTCGTCTTTACATTTCTTATTGCACTCTTTGTAATGCTTGATTGTGGCCAATGACCCCTCAGCCTTGTATTTTTCGAAGGCCGTTTCTTTAGTATTAATATGCATTTTTATGTTGGAGTTTAGTCACCCAGGGTTCAGTTTTGCTCTTTTAAATGTATTCCCCTTTGGAATGCACTGTCCAATCCCTTTTAGTATGCTCTTGCAGCACTCCCATTTTTCCTCCGTGTTGTTTGTTCCCAGGGTTCTATCCCATTTGATATTGTCTAGCAAAGAGCGCAGTTTAGGGAAATTGGCTCTTTTGAAATTCAGTGTCCTTATATTACCCTTATGTTTCCTATTACTATGATTTATACTGAAACTAATTGACCTATGGTCACTGTTTCCCAAGTTGCCCCATATTTCTATATCCATGATCAGGTCCGTATTATTGGTAATCAGTAGGTCTAGTACCGCATTGTTTTCTTGTCGGTACGTTCACCATCTGACCCATGAAATTGTCCTGCAAAACATTTAGGAACTGCCGAGCCTTGGATGAATGCGTGGTTTCTTCTGCCCAGTCTATATCTGGATAATTAAAGTCCCCCATTATAATGACATTTCCCATCCTTGCTGCCAATCCAGTCTGTGAAAAGAGGTACACCTCCCCCTCCTCCCTCTGGTTGGGGGGCCTATAGCTTACACCCAATATTACTTTCCCCATAGTGCCTTCCCTTTGAAATTCTACCCATAGGGATTCTACCTCATCCATAGCTCCATTATTAATATCATCCCTCATATTTACCTGTACACTGTTCTTAATATACAGACATACCCCTCCCCCTTTTTTACCTTCTCTATCTCTGCGATAAAGGGAATACACCTGAATGGTCGCCAGCCAATAATGAGAGCTGTCAAATCAAGTTTCTGAAATCCCCACAAAATCTAAGCCCTCCTCATACATCTGCAGCTCCAGCTCTCCCATCTTGTTGGCCAGGCTTCTAGCATTGTTATACAAACCTCGTAATTTTGACTGGATGCATACTATATCCTCGTATGATGTTGTTTTTAGGCTGCTCTTGCGATTTTTTTTTTCCCCATACCCACCTTGGGTTTAGGAACTCTGAACACCCTACCGCTAATTTCCCCATTTGTGCCTGCTGAACTTTGCTCCCTGCTGGCTAATTCTACAGCTGTTCCCTCCCCCCATCACCTAGTTTAAAAGCCCCTCTAACTTGTTGGTCATATTCTCACCAAGTACAGTTGCACCCTCCCCATTTAGGTACAATCCGTCCCTACTAAAGAGCTGGTAGCTGACTGAGAAGGTGGCCTAGTTCTCCAGGAACCCGAAACCCTCCTTAGTACACCACCTCCACAGCCACTTGTTTACTTATCCTAATCTCCCGCTGCTTCTCTGGCGTGGCTCAAGGTACAGGTAGTTTTTCTGAAAATACTACCTTGGAGGTCCTACTCCTCAACTTAGCTCCTAAGTCCCTGAAATCGTTTTTTAGAACTCTCCATCTCCCTTTGACTTTGTCATTGGTACCCACGTGTACCATGACAGCTGGATCTTCCCCAGCCCCACCCAGTAATCTGTCCACCAGCTCCGCGTTGTGCCGAGCCCGAGCGCCAGGTAAACGACAGACAGTTCGGCACTTACGGTCTTTGTGACAGATTGCCCTCTCTGTCCTAATAATTGAGTCCCCTACCACCAGAACCTGTCTTTCCTTTCCCTTGCTCCCGCCCTCACTGGAGGAGTTCTTCCCCTGGCGGCTAGAGGCGTTGCTCTGCTCCAGCAACTGGTTTCCCCAACATCACGCAACAGGGCATATTTATTGAGGTGCTTCCGCCAATGATCCTGTCCTCAATGCTATTTATGAATAAATTGAACAAGATTGGCCCCAGGACTGAACCTTGGGGGACCCCACTTTCCACCCCAGTCCAGTCTGAGTATGCGTTATTTCTTACCACCCTTTTGGACATGCCCCTTTAACCAGTTCCGTATTCAAGAGCAAACCTTGTGGTCGATGCCTGCAGACCTTGTGGGGAACTGTATCAAACGCCTTAGCAAAATCCAGGTACACCACATCCACTGGTCTCCCCCTATCTAGCTCACAGCTCACCTCCTCGTAGAATGTTAACAGATTGGTTTGACAAGAACGCCCTTTAGTAAACCCATGCTGATTACTGCTGATGATGTTGTTCTCTTTAGCAAACTCTTGGATATAGTCCCTTATCATCCCTTCCAGGAGTTTACATACTATTGACGTCAGGCTGCCTGGCCTATAATTTCCTGCGATATGCCTCTGCCCTTTTTTGAATATCGGTATCACGTTAGCTTTCCTCCAGTCACCAGGTACAGTTCCTGTCAAAATACTATCAGCAAAAATCAGGAACAGTGGTCTAGATATAACCTTACTGAGTTCTTTGAGTACTCTCGGATGTACGCCATCCGGGCCTGGTGATTTACTTGTGTTAATTTTATCCAGCCTTTCCCTGATTTCACCCTCTGTTAGCCATAGCGGCAAGTCCAGTGAAGTACTGCTAACCATACAGTCATGGTCAGTGTACCCCTCCTTTTCTTGTGTAAAGACTGAGGAGAAGAAAGCATTTAGCATGGTTACCTTCTCTGTGTCCTCTGTAACCATCCTCCCTTCATCGTTAATTATGTGTGCAATATGCTCTGACTGCGTTTTTTTGCTGTTAATATATTTAAAGAATTTCTTAGGGTTCTTTTTACTATCCTCTATTTGTCTCTCGAAGTTGATTTTAGCCATTCTGATTCTGTATTTACATTTCTTATTTAATTCTTTGTAATGCTGGAAAGCCGATGTGCACTCCAATTTATATTTTCTTGAATGCCATTTTTTTTCCTAATAAGTTTTGTTACATTACAGTTTAGCCACCCTGGCTTGGCTTTGGCTCTTCTAAATTTATTTCCCATAGGAATGCGCTGTGAGATGCTTTTTTAATATGTTCTCAAAGCATTCCCATTTTTCCTCCGTGGTCAGGAAAAGTAAGGATTTTGCTTGCTTTGGAAAATGCAGCTTGGCATTGCATGCTATTATTATGATATAAGTGAACACCAAGATCCTTGATCCAGATTGATTTCCCTAGTTTTACACCTCCTAGTATGTATGATGTGTGCATATTTTTGCATTTATCGGCATTAAACCTCATTTGCAGTTTAATAGTAAAAAGATAAGGTCTGAGCATATAGACTCTTTACAAAATAATCTAGAGTGGGTGACTGGAGGCAAAGAAAAGGCAAATGTATTTAATACTTTCTTTAGTTCTGTGTATACAAAGGTGTTATGGGGGAGCTCAAGTCCATAATGGGGATGATATTGACAAAGCCCCAAATGAAACACAAATTTGATATGGTCCAGAAATATTTAGACATTAAAGGTGAATAAAGCACCTGGACCAGATTGCATACACCCACGTGTCCTAAAAGAATTGAGCTCTGTCATTTCAAAGCCATTGTTTATAATTTTTAGGGACTCTAAGGACTGGCATAATACCACTGGATTAGTGTAAGATCAATGTGGAGCCTATATTTAAAAAGGGATCTACATCTTTAACAAATAACTACAGACCTCTTGGTTTATAGTTGGGAAGGTACTGAAGAGCTTAATAAAAAACAAGGTATACTTGAATTTTTTGAAAGTGTTTGACACAGTTCCCCACACACCACTAATATGTAAGGTAAAGTTTACAGGCTTGGAGAAATTTGTTTGTAAATGGATAGAAAGCTTGCTAAAAGACCGTACTCAGAGAGTATTGTTAATGATTCATACTCTGAATGTTCTAAGGCAGGGGTCTCTAAACAAAGGCGGGTTTACTGTTCTTCTGTTTTTAAGGGGGCCAGAGTGGCCAGTGGAAGTAGAAAATACCCCAGTATCAGTGGGAGTTAAAAAAAAAATTACAGAGTGCCTGTAGTCCGTAGAAGGAGAAATAGTGCCCCATCATTGGTATAAGTGGGAGGAATAGTACCTATTTGTTTATATCAGTGGGAAGAATTATGCCACATTGCTGGTGTCAGTGAACAAAATTGTCTCCCATCACTGGTATCGGTAGAAGGAAAATTTCCCCATTATTGGTATCAGTGAGAGGAATGGTTCCTCACTGTTCATGTCAGTGGAAGGAGTGGTGCCCCTTGTTGTTGTCAGTGAGGGGAATTCTGCCCAGAGGGCCAGATAAAGGCAAGCAAAGGGCCACATTCGGCCCACAGGCCACAGTTTGGAGAGCACTGGTATAAGGTTTTAGTGGTATGCCCCACAGCTCAGTATTGGGACCCTTACTTTTTAATCTATTTATAAAAGATATAGAGTCTGAGTCATTTCAGTATCTGCAGATGGCACCAAGATATACA